>NC_044000.1:8840000-9166250 GCF_902150065.1 Myripristis murdjan
TTGATATCTACTTGTATTAAAATAAGGAAAGTAGGGATGCACAATATTGGATTTTTTGCCGATATCTAATGTGCCATTATGTTCCTACTTTTTTGGCCGATTGCCAGTGCAGTTTTGCATATATTTTTTCCACCTAATTGCAGAGAACAATAAGTCTCTCCTGCAGATACAGACATAAAATACAATGCTTTTCAAAACGCACACATTCACTGGGCAAAATCAGAAAACTACTTCAACTTTGGTTATGTAAAACATGCCATATTTATTTTAATATAACATTTTTATTTCAAACAAAAGTGTTGGATTCATGCAGTTGAAAGAGGCGTGGATGATGCTCTGAGAAAATCCTGACAGTTGCCACAACTAGGGCAAGTTTGACCTAATTCACACTTCGGCATGTCATATCAGTAGAAATTTTCATTTCAGGACAATATTGATATTTCATTTTAAAGCCAATATCAGCTGATACAGATGCTGTGCATCCCTATATGAAAGGCATAGGAAATTAGCCATTATAGGACATATATCCCTATTGAAAACTTTCCCATAATACCAATCAATTAAGTTTACAATCATTATAAACAAGATGTCCTACATAAACTGCTCAATCTTCACATTTCTACTGAATGTTTTTGTTTTTGTTGTTATGTTACACTGATGCCACTGTAATGAAGGGCTTTATAAATAAACTGGATTTGACGTCAGTGTAGCTCAGTATAGCCAAGCCTGATAGAGTCAAATATCTCCCTTCATAAGTGGGGAAACTACTCTTTGGCTCGCCCTTGTTGCAGTTCGCTCCATTTGATGTTTGAGCTGCAGTAATTGAATTTGTATTAATAATTTCAAAGAGGAAGACAAATTATTGAAAAGAATTAATTCTAGTAAGACTTTCAGAGAGCGGTCAAGGTTTTATTTTCCTGTAAATAAATGTAAATGATTCCTCAGCTTACTGACTAGTTTTTATGAGGTAATGAACTATCTTTTACTGTGCTGATAACCTTACCTGACAGTCATGTGAAGTGCCCCATGGTGTGTACAGGCTGTTACATTTGTATAAGCTTGTTTTACATCCCTTGAACCTACGGATGCAATATGTCACATGACT
Source organism: Myripristis murdjan (assembly GCF_902150065.1). NCBI lineage: Eukaryota > Metazoa > Chordata > Actinopteri > Holocentriformes > Holocentridae > Myripristis > Myripristis murdjan. Next base: position 8,841,106 of record NC_044000.1, read on the forward strand.
CGTTCAGAGCTCATGTGAGTCAACCAGGTGGTTAAACCTAAACATCAAACATTTACACTAATTGCACAGTGGTTTGAATTCATGTTTGAAGGCTGGGAACAGTAATTACACCACAGCAAGAAGGAAGAGTATAACCCAACTCACACTGTGGTTTAAACTATAAAAATGAACCTGAAACGGGTACCTGGCTGCCTGTTAAAGTGGCCCAGACACCAGCTCATGGGTTTCTGCACCTTTTCTTGCCAGCAACCCCAAAATCAGTATGCTGTGCATCCCTCTGAATAAACTTTTGTCACTAGAAACCTCAATCTGAGATGGTTTAGTTACCTTTCTCAATTGTACCTGCGGATGCATCAATGGAAAGTAAAGACAATATAATCCAATCTGTCCTTGTACTAACAGAAAATGACTGCTAATCTTCATTTTTCTGTGACCTCCTTATCCCTCTGTGGGATGAACAGGCCCTCAAGTTGGGGACCAAAGGGTTTATTTCCCACCCTTCACCCCGCTCACCTGAATGTCCCCATGGAAAAACACAACGTGCGTGTTACTGCTCCCATCTTCTGCCGGTTCCGTGTCTGAGCCACACCGACTTGGCTCCTCTGTAGGCCGGAGGAGCAGCAGGTCGTTCACTCGGCTCGGGTCGGAACCAGGAACCGCGACCAGCCTCTGGAGCCTCTGCGGGCTTCCTGGCTGTGCATCCCGGGTCTCTGACGGACACCGCCCCGGAGGCTCGGATGATGACGTCCCCGCCACGGAGCTCATCACTTTGGCCACAGCTATAAGAGAAAAGCCCACCGCAACTCTCTGCGCAGTTATCATGGGCACTAAACTACGACTGGTTTAGTGTTGTCGGTCTCAACGGAGTAACTTAGCTAGCTAGGCTCCTCATGCTGCTGCTAGTACCTGGCTAGCTAATTCCGCCCAGCAGCGCAGCCACACACCGTAAACACAGGAAACAGCATGCTATCGTTAGGTAAGCACGGCCCGCGAGCCTGTACACAACCTTTAGGTGTGACCCTCATCACGGCACGACGTCTCCTGACCTCTGCGTCACTTGAATTGCTGCTGGTTGTTGGAAACTCAACTAACCACAGGGGGTAGTTCTGACTGTTTGGAGGCCTTTTGTCCACAAAGCGGCGCTGTTCATCAAAAACAAGTCAGTTAACGAACGCCACCACGCCACGAGCTCGTGTGCGCATGACAGCCAGCTGCGCCAGAGAGTATAAAAACAGAGTGAGAGGATTCACTCGGTGCTTACAACTTTTCGTCTTCGCATAAAACTCCGCCAGGCAGAGTCGCCCGATGAAATTCTTCTTTAAACTGGGAATCATTTGTGTCCACTTGTTAAATCTACACATTTTACGTGCGTGAAGACAACCTACACGTACTGTCTAATATTTTCGTAAGACCGACGTACTTACAGCGTTATTTACCCAGAAAAGTATATAGATACCTCGGGTGAAAACATAATGTCATACTAAAACAAAACAGGGAAAATAATAAAATAAAACAACACAACTACAACCGTCTCAAACACATCCAAAACACGTCTTTAGTTGTTTAAAAAAAAAAAAAAAAAGTGTTCACCGCGTGCACCTGTCTCGTGAATACAAAATATGGCGTTGGGCGACTAAAATAATTAATATTTAAGGATACTTTTGCATAAAGGAGCTGCTTCATCTGTTAGCTTGCCATCATGCCAATTAGGAGTTAGTTAATATTCTTAATTAACATAGCTGTGTGTGTGAGAGCCTGATGAGGTCCGGCTCGAGGCTGTTCCGGTCTAGGAGACGCTGGTTTCCAAGGCTGGAGCATGGCGGGAACCATCTTGATGTTTTGCTGCATCTGCTAAACTCCACTACTGCTCGCATGTTTGTGTCGTACGTGCAAAGATTACACGCTAATGCTTACGTTGATTTGTGACTTTGTAGTAAGAGCAGGCAGAAGATTGTGAATTTTCCTTCCCACTTCTATAAGTTTTGCATTTGGTCCCGCTGTGCACCAACAGAGAATGTGCGGCACACTGAACTGCTGAAAGTGAATTCCCAATATCGCAAGTATGACATACTTAATGTTTTGGTTATTAGTAACTAGTAACTAAATGTAGTTAGTTGTCTCACTGACTTGTCTTTCGTGTGCCAGAGTTGGACTTTGAGCCCGGTGAGTAACGGGGTCACTATGCACAGCAGACACGGCACACTGGGACGAGTGTTAAAGAAACCAATTTCAGAATCCCCATAGGCTGCGCCACACCAAATGAAATAGGCCTGTAAATTATTAAACACTTAAATTATTAAACACTCAGCTTCAGTCTAGACATATGGGGACCCCTCCTCTCTTCTGCAGAAAGGCGAGTGACAGGCAAAAACTGAACTCACTGATTGCATGTTCTCGCCTTGAGCAAGTCATTCAGGTTTATTCATGTGAAGAAGTTTTTTTTTTTTTTTTTTTTTTTTTTTTTTTTTTTTTTTTAAGGTGAGACAATATTCTGTCAGCCCACCTGAGCTGAGACAGAGCAGCTCCACAGCCTGTCTCTAGATGGCATTGTTCATCAAAGGCTGGGTTTTCTATATGTGGGTCAAATTGGTAATTTAACTGTTGAAGTTCCAGTAGGAAGATGACTGGAACTGAGTGGATTTTATTTTAGACTGGTGTGACCATGTTGACATTAGACACCCCATTGTTGAAACAGTGAAACTATAAACTATACTGCAGTCTGAGCAGGTTTCAGCATCAGCTTAATATTGCACATGATCAGTTATGAACAAGATTGATCTACAAAAAGCGTAGTAATGGATATTGGTGTACTGTAAATACTGTGTGTGTGTGTGTGTGTTTGCAGGGGTGCAGGGGCTGCGGGGCTTAAAATGCATTCACTAAAAAGTGGGGGGAAAAAAACCTCAAAGATGCAATAAACACTTGCAGCTTTTAAGTATGTTGCCTGTTTTTGTATTAGTACTATTTTTGGTTAGATCTTTGACTTCCCTGCATGCTAATATTCATTAATAATATGTCTGTAGATTTAGTCTTGCCAAAAGTGTCCTCTTAGTTTGATCACTTAATATTTGTAATGTGATGTTTTCCAACTCTCCACTCAAAGACTTCAGTATAGTCCTATTTTAGTTACCCGTAGCACATAATTAGGTCATTTGATACTTCTGATCAGGTCTGTGGTTTATTCTTGCTCTGTTGCGGAGATGGGCTCCAGTTCCTTAGGCCGTCGATTGGTGGCCTGTCTCCTCAACGTGTCTGAGGCCCGCAGGAAAGACCTGGTGGAGACTGTGGCTCGGGCAGCTATATATGATCCTAAAGGCAAGTCCTGCAGCAGGTCAATGACAGGAGATTTGTCCACAGGAATTACCAAACTCACATACATTTGTCTCTCTCTTTGACATGTTAAATTTGTGTGCTGTTTTTGACAGTCAGCCAACCATTTCACCACTGATTCATCATGTTTCTGTTTCGGTAAGATCATCTTGGCATATGTGGCAAACACATGGAGCTGCAGCAACAAGAGGTGCAATCCTCTGCTTTTTTTTCTGATAGCCTTTTCTGACTACCAAGGCTAACCAGAACTTTCCATAACTTGGGAGTTTCCAGAACCGTGAAGTTCTGGGATTGGCTTTTCATGCATAACGCGTGACAGTTGTATCAAGCACTCAAGCCTGTGCTGCCTTGAATCCCTGATGAAGAATGTTTTAGTTGCAGGCCTTCATGGTGAACGTATATTTCAAAAGCTGATCCAGTGGAAGAATGGCTGGATCCTGCAGACCTGGATTATACAGCGTGATGAGCTTTTCAACAGAACTTTTGATATCATTCTTCTGTTGTAAAAGCATAGCCCGTCTCTTTTCCACTGGATCAGAGATGACTAGCTTTCTTTGGAATAGAAGTTGACCATTCTTCATCAGGGATTCAAGGTGGCACATGGTTAGTACCTCATACAAATATCTTGCATTATGTGTGCAGTAACACTCTAACAGCTGATGTGTTGCAACCTGTAATGATCATCACATCGATGGTTGACCAATCAAATTCGACAGCACTGCTGGCTCCCTTTAAATGTTCCTGGTCCTCAGATTTCAGCATCACCCATCCAAGCAGGACTGAGGTTAGGTTCCAGGAACTTGATCCTGAACTGTGTTGGAGCTTATGGAAACAACTCTTGAAGCTGTTAGATGGTTTTTATGGCACAGGATGCCTCGCTAAGTTGGTACACTGAAAAAGAGACGTGTGAGTGATTATCTAAGCTGACTTGTCTCAATCTACAGCTCAGTGATTTGGTAGTAGTTAGGGCTTAAGAGAGGATAGAGAGACAAATTTACCTCATCAGACGACTAACTTTTATTTATAACATTACTCAGTTGAATGATGTACACATTACACCACCATACACCGCCACAGCAGCATTTGTCAGGTATATTTTCCAAGCCCATTTGCTACATGTTTACCTATAATTTGCATACAGCTAATTCTCTGATGGGCCTCCAGATGGCACCAGACACGGTTGCCAGGAGATTTGTGACTCAGCTGCATGGCCTCTGTGGCAGCGGGCTCTGTAGATTCAGGTGTCTAAAATAACTCAAGTGCCTCATTAAAACTTCATAATATTTTTTCCTCTCTGCATTTCTCTCGCATCAGGTCTGAGACGAGAGGGGACCACAGTGCTGAACATCTTCAATGACTTTGACTACAACCGTTCTGTCATCACCATCGTGGCCAGCATTGATTCTATTAGTAAGTCTAAAACCTGTTTGTTTCTGTGGTAGTCTCTGGGATCATTGGTTTTCAATGGACAGTGCAGATATTTAGAGAGCAGAGCATATGAATTAAAATAAATAAAGTTTTAATGCACTTAAATGGTCGACCACTAAACACAAAACAATGAAACAAGGACAGCTAAATGGAAGATTTATCTCCTTGAATATAGATAGGGTAATTATCCATGACTCCACCTTATAATAATGCAGATACAGCCTGTGTCCTAGTCAGTGTGAAATGCACTGCTTTAGATGACCTTTTAACCCTCCATGTATTCCAGGGGAGGCAGTCCTGTCTGCATGTGAGAGAGCCTGTGGGCTGATCGACATGCGCACTCACACGGGGGTCCACCCTTGTATGGGGGCCGTAGACCTAATACCCATCTACCCCTTGGGAGCGGAGGTGGGAGTGGAGGAGTGTGCCAGAGAGGCTCGCGGTGAGATTCTGCTTTGTGTGTGTGTGTGTGTGTGTGTGTGTGTTTTATGTGTATGTGCATCAGAGCTGTGCAGACGACCTTACAGAGAGCAGTCTAAATGATAGAAGTAAAGCAGAGTCTGCACACTGCAAGCTGCTTCCAGTGTTGATCAGTTTATTAGCTTACACTGTTTTGTATTCCTGAACCTGATTTTCCTCCACAATATGGATTTATAATCAACATTATATAATTTTGAGGCTCATTCCTGCCAGTGTTTTTCAGAATGTATGAAAAACTGTTTTGTTCAAATGTAAATGTAAAACAGAAAGCAGCACTTCTGCATCTCTAAAGTTAATACTGTGCTGTGTGCCAGCCCATCCGTGTGGTGACTGTGGGGGATTTCTGCTCGCTTGGCTAATGCCATTCAGCCAGAAGTGGCTAATGATGTTATGTTGTCTTCTCTTTCTGAGCTGTTTACAGAATACCAGCTGACTCAGCGTTCTTGTGTCTTCCGCATCATTTTTTGTGAGCAGTAACTCAGGATTAGGCCCTCATTATCACATATGGAAGATGTGTGTGTGTGGTATGACTGCAGTTTACTAATTAGCCAGCTCACTACTTGGCTCTGCGTTTGTGCGGAAAGCTGTTACTTTGAAGTTGTGCATGCGTGTAATAAGTTACGCATGTGCCAGTCTACTTGTCGTCTGAAGTCCACCCCCTCAGGTGTTTTGTGGACTGTCACGCTCCCTCTGCTCACATGTGTATATGAAATTGCGTATGCGGGATGATGTGCACTCCATGTGCTGGTTACCTAACTCCTGCATCCTCTCTGGCTTGCGAGCAGCTGTGGCTGAGGGGCTTACGCAGCGGGTCCAGGGCACCAGTGCCTTCCTGTTTGGCTGGGCAGACACGCCCCTGCAGCGGGGCCTGGCCCAGAGGAGGAAGGAGATGGGCTGGTTTAAGAAGAGGCCGGACATGCAGGCCATCAGGCCTGACATGGGGCCTCAGCCACAGAAACAATATGGACTCACAGGTGAGCTAGACCCAGGCAGAGGCCTAACCCATACAGATAGTTATGTATAAGGGACATTCAGATTAAATACCAATACATGCATGAAATGGTTTTGAATTTGGCACATTTTCATATATGCATATGTCCTCCCCAGTTTTTGGGTCATCAGCCTCCACTGTCATATATGTATACTGAGCAAGTATGAGGTGCACATGTAAGGAAAATATAATGTTTTCATATTTCCATGTATGAGGGCTACATATGTACAGTGGTGAACAAAGTATACAGCGCCATTACTTAAGTCAAAGTATAGATCCTCGTGGTCAAAGATCATTCATTCAGTTTACCTTAATGAATTTGCCTAGACATTCTAGGTAAGTAATGGCTGCTTAACCTGCAGAAGGAACGTTATAGAGTAATGGAAATATGGGAAAAATCAGGGACAAAGTCATTACAGGTGATGCGGATGAGCTCACCTTGATATTTACAAACAAATCTGTTAGTTATTTGATCTTGTAACCCTGATCACTAACTCAAACCCCCTCCCCACCCTCATGAATCACAGGCGTCGGGGCCAGTCCCTACGTAATGAACTGCAACGTCACCATCGACACCCAGGACATCACCTTGGGGAGAGGCATCGCCACAGCCATCAGGGAGTCGACGCCGGGGGGCCTGCCTGGGGTGCAGGTGCTGGCGCTGCCACACGAGGGCGCAGTAGAGATCGCCTGCAATGTGGAGAGTGTGAAGGGGAGCCCACCTAGCCATATGGCTGCAGGCGAGCCGTGGCCTTCTTTCAGCATCAGTGGTCAACCCTACTGTCATGCTCCAGCTTCTCTCATCACGGCGAGGGTTGCCGAGCTGGCAGGCCAGCAAGGGGTGAGCACCAAGGGCACCGCGCTGGTGGGGTTCACCCCCAACGAGTGCAGGGGCCTGGCAGAGCAAACTCTGTCTCGAGGGATTGCTGAGTTCTGGAAAGAGCAGCGCACAATCCACATGTAAAGCCCCTTCCTTACAGCAGCCAACCAAACCTCAACAAAAGCAGATTCTTGATTTCATCTTGATTATCACAATAATTAAAGTGTTGGAGTATTATGTCTCTTTGATTGTTTACAATGCAATAAGAATGTACTAATGACTGTTCTGTGTTGGAATCTGTGTAATGATATTGTGCAACATATTTTACTTAGATGGATTAATGGATTAATATTAAATGTCATTGTCATAAAGGTACAGTTAATTCATACCACCTGCAGTATTAGGGGAGCTACAGTATAGCTTATGAATAATAACAATTTTAAAATAATAAATAAAGCTACTAAATAAAGTGATTGTTAACATAAGAGTTGGTGAATTTGTTTATATGGTTATGTAACAAAAATGCCTAAAATCCAGTCTCTTACATAAAGCAGCTGTGCTCTCATGTAATCACCAATGAAATAATAATGATTCTTTTTAAATGATGATTTTTGTTTGATAATCTTTTGAATTCAACTCTATTCAATAAATAATTAATCAACTAAATCTACCTTTGTCCTTGTATTATTTTCAGGGACAATCTGAGAAAATACTAAAAAATATTCTCCCATCCTGTGCTACACACTTGAATGTGCAGTGACAGATATGGAAAAAGATTTGGTTTTGTGTTTCTGAAATTATTCCATATCCAACCACATTTGGGGCCCAAATCATAAATTGTAACCCGTCTGAATGTCCACCAGTGTGGAATTTGTGTGATCTTTTCCTGTTTGAAACAAATAGTTTACTGATGAGTATTTTCCCATCATTTTCCATCATAGGACCTACCATAACTGTGGGAGAGTCACCATCTGTCTCTGGAAGAGCTATTTTTATCCTAAGACATGGACAGAGGCGTCTAGAGAAGCTGACTTGGCTCTGTTTTGAGGAACATGGTCCACTCAAGAGAAACTGTTTATATTAGCATGATAACAGTGTGTGCAGTTATCTGTATTTTTTCATCTTTAAAATCTAATAGACCCATTTATCTATCATTCATTTAATTCCCGCTGCAAATTTAGACTTGTATATGCCCAAACAAATGGATAATGATTTGTGTGTGTGTGTGTACGTGTGTGTGTGTGTGTGTGTGTGTGTGTGATCAAATCTTAAATGGATAATGAATTCTCCTAGTGTCTATACATTGTGTATTCTTCAATCCTGACGCACAGGATTAACCATTTGATGGCATGCAGGGGAATTTGGCCGGAGGACAGAATGGTGGAACTGGGGCGAGATGATTCCACTCATTTCTTACATAAGGCCAATATAATGCAGTGAAAAGCAGCACATTCATGTGTTTAGGAGGTATGGATTTGAACTGGTAATAGCTTGGACAATATATGGAGTAATGCAATGGAAGAGTCATAGTGAGGTCCAAAAAAAACCCAAAAAAAAAACCGCTAGTGATGATTTCTTATTTGCAACATTAAACACATAAGCGTGTAGTCTCAGCATCAGCAGGATGAATGAGTGAGTGTTAATCTGTTAAGCTTTCCCGTGTCCAAGGTAACATGATTTAGAGGGCCTTTCACACAGATTTTGGTCCGCTTCCAGGTTGATGTCTGATTTTGCCATCACTGCAGTGTGCTGTGTAACTGTTATTTTGCGCTATAACTTATGTAAGGTTGGCCTTTGAGGCACAGGCTGTGTAGTTTTCGTTAATGTGTGTGTGCCTCTTTGGTTCCCCTCTCTCCTCCTGCATGCACATTCACCTCTTTGTATGTCGCCCAGCTGAGGCTCTTACTCACACAACCAGCGCAGCCATGCAGCTTCATTCCATCAGTACATACAGTACTCTCTCTCTCAAACACACTCTCTCTCTCTTATGCATCTAAACACACATGCAAACGCATTTATTCATGGCACACACACACACACACACACACACACAGCCTGCCAGGCTTGGGAGCATCAGGGCCTAATCTAGGTCACAGCATAAGCCCAGGGGTATCCTGGTCCCAACAAACACACACACACACACACACACACACACACACACACACACACACAGGTTTTGATATTTGCTAGCAAATTCTCACCATCTTGCTTGCAAATTCAAAATTGACTCTCCATCTTTTCTCTCAGCTAATGGTGAAAAGCCTTTCTTCTTCATTATAGACATTTCTGGTTTCCCAGGTAAAGAGATTATAGACTATAAATAAAAGCATTCATTTACATATTTCCCAAAATGCCCCAACCCCCTTTTCCTCTGCGTCACCTACTAGTCCTTCTTAATTAATTCATTCATCTAGCTCTCCTGATTAAGCGCACCGGCTAACTGAGTCAGTGTAACAGCCCTATTGATTATCATCATTTTGATTTAAGATGTCCAACAAGGAATCTTTCACTCTGAGACATTTTTAGAGCCTATCATTGAATAAACAGCTATTATAATAAGAGTAGTGATATTTTCCCACAAAAGACCCCACTAAATCTCTTTCTTCTATGTGATCTGCTTCGAATAAAGACATGTATCGTTTTCCTGGGGCATATTTCTGCAGTTAATGTGCATCCTTGCAATCGTAGCAACATAGGATCCTTTTGATATGACTTAGCCTGACAGCGTATCATCCAAGAGCAGACCATGTGACATGGCACAGAAATAGAGGAGCTTATTTCTTTACATCAGTCTCCAACCTTCTATAAATACTCCAAAGCTCTCCTCTCTCTATCTCGATGTCTCCCTCTCTTTCTCGTTGCCTCACTGCTTTCTCTGTTCTCTCCCACTCTGCCTCTCTCTCCGTTTCTTCCCCTTTTTTTCCTCCTCTCTGCCCCCCTCCGGCTTCCCTCTGCTCCTGTCAAATAACGTAGAGAAATGCGTCATCAGTTCACCCTCTTTCCTCTCGTCCCTTAAATCTTTTTTTCTTCATGGGAAGGGTGTTAGAAAGAGGCACTGTTAAGCTGGAACATAAACACTCTCGTGCTGCATATCATTTCTGAGCTCATTGTTGAAGCCTGTAGGTTTTTTTTTCTCCCCCTCCTGCAATTCAGCTTGGGTGCTGTGCCTGCAGGCTATTTAAACTGACAGCGATTTTATCATCCTTTGCGTCACCACAGCACACAACAATATAGATTCACTTCCTACCAGCGCACAGATTTACACCAATGATGGATAACTGCTGCAATTAAACTGATCGACAATTGCTCAGACATTTCAAGCTTTCAAATGCGGGATTATTCAGGAGGAATGGGGTCAACCAAACATTATCGAAAGCAGCTGCTTGTTGCCACCTCCGATGATGCGCCGCTGTGCCCAAAATGCAAGTGCAGTGCCGTTCTATCCATCCATGTAGGAAGTAATAAGCGTGCCACCTATGAAGTCAGCAGTCCCCAACCCCCACCCTGAACACATGTTCAACATTCTCTGGGCACAGGCTGAGCAGAGCACTGAGACACAGCTGAGAATTAGAGGGAGGGAGAGAGAGAGAGAGAGAGCAGTGAAGTGGAAGTATGAGTGAGCATCAGAGAAAGACAGAAATAGAGCAATAAAGCAGTGAATTAGGGAGAGAGAGAGAGGCAGAGGAAGAGGGGGAGAGTCTTTCACTGAGGTGGTGATGGTTGGCGTGCACAAGGCTTTATTCATGTAGCAAAAAAAAAAAAAAAAAACAGCTCAGTTTTCCCCTCCGTCGTTTGTGGATGTAAGAGCCTCATGGATTCGCTTCCCTCTGACTCCCGGTGGAATTCATTGCATCTGGATCCAAACAGCTGCAGCTGGAAGATGCGACCGTGCCTGGGTACGGGGATCCATGTGGGCCTGTGACGACTGCAGTCCCCGCCGTGGCTACCTCTTCTCCATAAGGATGGCTCCAGCAGCACTGACCCAGATTGTAGAGTCGTGGCTCGTCGCTGTGGATTGCTCCTCCTCGGGTGGTCTGTGAATGTGATGCAGACCAGGCATGCTCTACACCTCAGCGGACACCACGCAGCGTGCTACCTCTGCTGACATCTGTCTTTGTGGATACACACAGTGACTGGCAGGGTAAGATGCACCGCTCTCATCAGCGCGCTCAAATGTCAAGCTGGCTGGTCTGTGTATGTGTGTGTGGATGGGTGTGTGTGCCGGTGCAGTGTATGTATGCATGTGTGCTGTGATATATATGCCTGTGTGAATGTGGCTGCAATACGGCTTGTGTTTTTCGGAAATGCTGGTACTCAGGGCAAGCATAATAGATGAATTCTGGGATTTCTTGTCAGAACCTTTGTAGACTCTCCATGAAGTGAGGCTTTGATGATGAACTGGTGCCATATTGTATGCATATACTATGCAGAACAACTCCATGCATAATGTATGACCTAGGAGAGATCATGGCAAGCAACAAGTCACTGCACTTGCCCCCAAACTACAGACGAAAGTAGGCTAGGATGGCACAGCAGAGACAGAGAAGACCTGGATAAATAATTGATTGATGTCCTTTTTGGTTTCTTTAAGCATTAAGCTTTGTGGTGCTCGGAAAGGAAAGATGGACTTGGTCTGCATTTTGAGAGCAAAGTGTTTTGTTCAATAACATGACACAAGATCAGAGACAGAAAATCAATTTCGTTGAACTGGATCCAAGTTGAACCAATCAAATTCAGTCCAGTCCGGTCCATACACTCTCCAGTCAGTTCAGGTCAGTTCATCCATCCATCTTCCATACCTGCTAATTCCTCCTCAAGGTCTTGAAGAGCTGGGTCTATCCCAGCATGCACTGGGCAGAAGGCAGGGAAACACCCTGGACAGGTTGGCAGCCCATCACAGCTAACACACAGACAGGCAAACACACTCACACACTTTCATACCTACAGTGTGGACAATGTGGAGTCTTCAATCCACCTGACCTGCTTTTGACTGTGGGAGGAAATCAAAACAAGCATGGGAGAAAATGCAAACGCCACACAGAAAGGATCAGGGCTCAGATTCAAAGCCAGAGTGCTCTTGCTGTGGGGCAACAGCACTACTCACTGTGCTGCCCCCAGTTCAGCTCAGTTCATTTCAGTTAAAGGTTCTTCAGAGGAGACCCTCAACGGGTTATAAGGCTAATCTTAAATTGTAGAAAAAGGCAGTATGTATCAGCTGACCACAGATGTCAGAGGTCAGAGGCCAGAGATCAGTCAATAGGCCAGTAAAGAGCAAAGCCCACTCATTTCGTTTAGTAATTAGATGAGGGTCTTGTGAAAATCAGAGGTGGTGTCTGTGGGGTTTATAATAGCAGAGTATAACAGAGGGCTTTATGACGAACTTATGTAATTATGTGCATTAGCGCGATGCTATTAATTCTCCTTCTTCTCCTCTCTCAAGCTCAGCTCATGCTCTGCTCTGGACAATGGTTCTCTTTTTCTTTTCCTCACACCTGGAGAGCTTTAGCCCAAATCCAAACATTATGTAGTCTGAAACTTTAAACAAATCCTGCCTTCAGCTGACCATTTCATATTTTACATTCTTTTTTTCTTCTTCTTCTTCTTTTTGTCTTGGATGCTGTTCTGTCAACCAGGTCTCTTGGGAAAAACATTTGTAATTTCAGTGGGCCTACTGACTGAATGTTAGTTAAAAATAAATAAATAGATAAATAAAAATGTCAGGTCGATTAACTTTTAGTGAAATAATTAGTTCAAGATGAGATTTATATGAATGAATGAAATTTATTAAATAATGAACATTTTTAAAGCAATTATACTGCACTTTTTTGTGATACAATAGACTAATGTATAAATTCAGTCTGTGGCTGCAGAACAGTAGACGGACCTACAAGTACTGTTATTACGGCTGTGATAACTAAGCTATATGCAGATAACATTTTGATTAATTTTGTCTTGTCACAACCAGGAGTACTCATCATTGCTCTCTGTGGTCCATGTTTCTACACTGACTGTGATTCTGAGATGGTTGTACCTCCTCCCCACTAAAGGCGATCTTGCTCATATGCCTCATAATGTTGTCAGTGTTCTCTTTAAACACATTTATACAACATTCACATGGATAAGTTTATAAGGCAATCATTAGTTTCAAGTTAGTTTTGTTGTGACAAACATGGGTCTACATAAGGGAGGGAATACGCCCAGAGATACTAAATAGTATCCCTAGATTACAGTAAAATTGGCCATCAGGCCTGGATTGTTCAGTGACTGCAAGTAACTATTTGCAGTTGTTTTGCCTTGCTTGGAGCACTACATGGCTGGAACTCAGACACTGTATGTTATTTAGAATGAGGGGTCACTGTTAGATGCTCTGAAATAAAAAGCTGTGACCCTCCCTGACCAGACTATATTTTTCTTTGACCCTCCCCAAGTGATTGAAAAAAAGATGAGTACCCCTCCCCCAACACACGTTGCACTATTTTCACTGGCGACATGATATTCAGCATATAATCACTACAATATTTTGGTTCAATTTGGTCTCTTTGCTGTAATAGGTTGGGTTAATTGTCGATACGTTTTATAATCGCAATACACTGAAACTGACAGAAACAGTCACAATCTAATGTTAATTAATGTTGTGTGTTCTTCTACATGTCCCAAAGGTCACATACACAATGTTCATACAGAGAAATTGTTTGGAGTAAAGCAGCCTTCCTGCTGGTAAATCCTGAGCTCCATCAGCTGTCCAGAAAAATATTTCAGCAGCTAAAATTTTAATTCTGTTTCCCGTGGGGAGCTTCCTTTCAGTTTTGCTGCCTAAATGTCTCACAATATTTGCTGCAGTGACATTAACTGCGTACATGAAAATGTTTACAATTTCTGAAAAGAGCCGCTCTAATTTTTAAAGTGAATCGTTAAAACAGTCATATATTAATACACACACAATAACGAAATCACCTGGAAAGCTTGCACCGTTCTACATAATTTACCAAGCAGCGTAGCAAGGACAGGTAGAGGTGGACTGAAATGTCCATGTGGGTGCAGGTCTCCAAATCTGAGAAAATCCTTCATTCGGGTAGGTGACGCGGAGACAGTTTATGTATATACATGAATTTATGTGGCATCAGAGCTGATCAGCACATCATAAAATGTGACCCCACTCTGTGTATTTAGGTAACAGACATTCATTTCGTCCACCAGATGACACCATGTCACCATCTGTCCATCCAAGTTTGGCTCAGGGCAGCTTCCGTACTTTCACCAGAGCAGCAGCGACACAACAGCACCATAGCTGACCTGAACTCTGTGGTTGTAAAATTAGGAAACTTTTTAGCAGTGAGGCTATGTTGCACTGACTAGGTAAAGGTTAGGGTTAGTGGCTAATCCTAACCTTAACCCAGGTCGGTGTGATGAGGGGGTAGGTGCCTGAGTTGCTCCAAATGTGATGATTACAAGCCTGGCCCAAAGAGAAATGCTACACTGGATCATACCACACAGTTTGGCTAGGAGGAGGAGAGTCACTGAAGGAACTTTGCATAGCTGCTAATTTCCAAAAAGCCGCCTGAAAATAAATAAATAAATAAATAAATTTGATCATTCAAATTTGTATGACTGTCCCCTGGACTCAAATCAAAAACAGTGTACTCTCCCTCAGACTAAAATTAAAAAAGCTTGACCTTCCCCATGTTTTCCTCCAGTGTACCCCTCCTATAAATTTCAAGAGGTCCTTTACCACATTGATTCTGACTAACCCTTGTCTTCCTACCCCTTCTGTCTTGGAAGAAAAAAAAAAAAAAAAACAGAATAGACCAGCTTCTCACCCTCCATAAAATGACAGGTTATTATAAGGGGGGAGAAATGTACTACTTGCATCATTTTATTTGTTTACTTAGAGCATACAATCTTCCTCCTCTGGGTATTTTCACTTGAATTGGGACTTGCAAAAAATACTAAGAGGGATGGAGATTAAGGGAAACATGGGAGAAAGGGATCTGATGGGATTTAACTGGGTCCGCAGAGACACAACTAGTCCCAAAGTTGTTCCAGAAGTGCCTGTAAGGAGAATACAGCTGACGTTTTGATCTCTCACAGGATGTTATTAAATGAGTTTAAGTTTGAGTAGGTGTAGAACTTATCGTAGTAGTACTCGTGGCAGCAATAGTATGGTGGTAGCTATTCTACAAGTCCCTATCCTATTTGAAATGCATTGCACATTCATCTATCCTGCAGCACAAAACTCTGTCTCAGGCCTCATCCGTACTTCTTGCAGTGGCATGTTCCTTTATTTCAGAGTGTGATACATACAAAATGAAAATGAAAAAACACTGTTGGGGTGCTGTCACAATTCATATGGGAACAACACTCCACTGAGACAGTGGCAACAGGGGAGGAGCTCAACAGACAGCCAAGACAAATGTCACTGCTGTGAATTAAAGTGAATCAAGGGAAGTAAATATTTGTCATTCTGCCTCATGAGCGAGCAGATTTTGACCTGTCACTCACACTGATATAACGCTCCATTGACAATTAAATTCAAAGATGTTTAAGGTAACTACTAGGCTAGCCACACTTCATATTCAGAGCTGGTTTTGCTATAAAGCGAAAGTGCTAGTTGACACTTTATCAGGCGAGTTGCTCAAGGCTGTACATTCTGACGTCTTCACTGTTCTTCACAGAGTCTTGAGTGTCTTTGGTTCCTGGAAGAGTTAAAGTCTTAATTTTCTTTAGACCACAGATACTCAAACAGGCTGTTTGTCTACTCCATTCAACCTTTGTTCGGTCCTCTCCCCATCATGCTGTGGTCCTTCCTAGTGAATCATTTTGTCCACTGGGAGAAGACATCTGAAAGCATCATGCTAACTACATGGCTGATCTGACCTCAATGCAGAAAGGCCTTTAAACAGAAGTGGATGCACAGTAGCTCAAGGCAAGGGGATAACCATTGTCTGTGGCTCCATCCATTCCATATTTGGTGCACTGAAGCAGACAGTCTAATGCATTCGATTGGGAGACAGGATAAGGGCATTGTGCAGCCACACAAAAAGGGGGGCAGTGGTAGCCTAAAGGTTAGAGGAAGGTTTTGACAGGAAGGTCTCTCACTTGAATCCTCATACTGGTCAGGGGAATGTGGCTAAACCAAGTGATTAATGCTCTCAAAAACTGGTGTAGAGGTGCCCTTAAGCACCTCATTTTTTCACTGGTATATCAAGACAATACTGGTCTTTTATCAAGTCTCTGGTCTAAGCCAGTCATGTGGTCCACTGCAAATGTGGTGTATCTGCCTTGACCACAGCTACATGAAAACACTGTAGAATCTGCAAAGTTTTTTTTTTTTGCACATTTATCTATTCACTTTGTTGCTAAGAGTTTTCCCTGCCATTTAATGGGTGGAGTGGGCTCCTTCTCTCGAAGAGCTGCTTACCCTACAAGATGTTTTTTTGGTTTGAATGAAGAGCTTCAGTGTCCTATTTTGTCTGAATGCTGTTTCAGAGGCTTTCTCACCCTGATAAATATAGAATTTTGGGTGAAACAGTGAATGCTAATGATTGTGTGGCACGAAAATTAACAAATTTAAAGACACCAGATGTCATTGAAATGTTGGTATGAAACTACTGATATCAGTAACAGCCCTGTCAGTGAAACCCTAGTATGACTGTGAAACCGAGGGGCGGTGAGGACAGGCATATATGCTGAGCAGAACCTCTCACTTGCTAAATAAAGATTAAAACCGCAAAATGACAAATCTGTGAAAAATAGCTCCACATCAAAGGCTGAATTTGATTGTTCCATAAAAAGCTGCTGAGGGATCAGATTAGAAACTGGGAATGAACGACAGAATGGTAACAGCATGATAGCACGGGAATGAAAAAACTTTTGCACCATCAAGGATGCACAAAAAATAGCTGCACTCTAAAAATAGCCCATACGAGGACTATTTCTGGAATGAAAGGAGAGGAAATGCTTAAAATTTTCACGTTTGCCGGAGAAACAAAAAAACAACTCAGATATGGACCTGAGATAGGGGAGTGAGTGAGGTAGAGTGAGCTGATGAGAAAAACAGCTGATCTCACTGTAGGTCTGCTCTTTTTGGACATTTGAGCCTCTGTCTGTTTGTTTACAGTTCAGCCATTCAAGGGATGTAGGCCTAAGCTATTCATTATGGGCACTTTGACCCTTGATCCCCTGAAAACTGTTATTCTTAGGGTTATTGATCTGGGAGACTCAGTCACATTTACATTTGCACATACAAACAGATGCTTGGTGGTTCTCTTGATGGTCACTTTAAAGATGACCAGCTGAGTTTTTGATCACTAGTTAGAATATTGGTTTTCATCCCATGGTGCACATGAATATACATATGAACATACCAGGAGCTCAAAAGTGATGCAGTATTGTATGGAGAAGACAGTGTTTCCAGGTTGTTTTTCCTCTGTGCTCACTTAATAGCCATGTTTGAGGAAGAAACGGATAAAAGCTGATTGCAATGCTGAGTGGAGAAAAATCACAGAACATTTTGCTCTGGTCCTCACCTCTGCATTGTCCTGCCTGCCATCAACAACTTTGCTCCATGCTAGTTGGACAACACGACAGCAAAAAGTTCCGTCAAAGGATTATTGATGCGAAATGAAAGGCATCTGAAATAAAAGATTTTTCTCCTCATAGGCAGTCAGCCAAGTTTAATGAACCAAACTCCAACCACAGCCTGCTGGTGAACGTGCCATTGGAGCAGTTGAAAAGTTATGACTGTCTTCTATACATTTGTATTTGCATGTTGTAAATTATATTGCTTTTTTAAATTAATCAATTTATTTCTTTTTACTTGCTGAGTAAACTGCAGATGTAAATTAGCATTCTTGCCCACTCCGGCATGTTTACATCTTGTATTTTATACTGATATTCATCAACGTGCTCTCCATCTTTAGTGTTAGGGTGAATTAATGAAGGAAAATGGTCCTGCAATCAAATGAATGCTTTGAAACCTGGGCAGATTCATTTGACTGCTTTCATAATCATTTGGAAAAACACAATGAGCAACTTCACAAGAAAGGACTGAAAAATGAGCAAAATTAGCAAGACATTAGTAAAAAGTGGACAAGAAGATGACCTGAAAATTAACCAAAAAAAGACAAGATTTTCTTCCTGTGACAAAATTTTACATATATAATAATAATAATAATTATAAAGATAGATTTCTGGATATTTATTTCCAAGTTTTTTTTTTGTTTGTTTTTTTTTAAAAAACATTTACAATAATTTTCTCTCTCTCTCTCTCTCTCTCTCTCTCTCTCTCTCTCTCAGGTTCTTCTAACTTTCTCACTAATTTCTTGCAGATTTTCAGGTCATTCCTTGCTAAATTGCTCATTGCCCTCTCCCCCATGTTTTTGAACTACATTGAGCCAATTTGCTGTCACAAGCAGTCAGACTCAGGAAATGTAACACCCCAACAGGTTTCAAAGGATTAAGGGGCGGAGCTTCCTCTCAAACCGCAGCTCTCCACCTGAATGACTCTGGAGCTTTGATGACCCAAGAAATAAGGACTTTACAAAAATCTACAAAAGTAATAAATTTGTTCAATATAGCATATATAATAGAAATTATGGATCTCTTTTTTGAAGTAGTTGCACAGAGAATTATAGTGTAAAGTAGTACATTAAAACCTCCAAAGTAGAAATTGAATAAATAAATCTCATCTATACCATATAATTTGTGCTGGAACCTGATGACTTGCACTGATTTGAAGCTATGGAAGCCTGTAATGGGAAAAAAAAATATGATAACCATCTTACAAGATGTTTCTGGGGCCTGGTGTTTTTGCTACTGTACGTTGCACCCAGTATGAGTCACTTTCGATAAGTGTCTGAGCTAAATGTCTAAAAATGTTAATGCACCTACAAATGTAACCCTTTCAAGGATGCATTTCCCGCAGATCTCATTTTCCCAGTGTGAGTTTTACCGCAAAGTCAAAACAGAGACTTGCCGTTGTATCAGCAGGATGTGATTTACAGGATAAGTATGTATTCATTAAATGCCCAGGGGGGCCAGATCTCAGCAAGGTCCTGTCCTAATTCATTCCAACATCAATGCCAGGGGCTGAACTGCAGCCTTGATTACACCAATTTAGCCCCACACCCACCCAAAAGGAAGACATATAATTATGCTGTTTATACTGGGGATCTTTCCTCTCTGAAATCTCACCAAGTAAACACACGCTAGCTATTGTTGTCAGCCAATCCTATGGACGCCATATCTTCATGATCGGAGTCATTTTAACTGAAAAGTACACTTAATGTTGTGGAGTTTGTTTTGGGGACACTGAAGTAGAGACATACCGACAGCTTCTCTGGAAGCACGGTGCATGAACAGGAGTAAGGAGACATGCAGTGGTACTTACTCAGCATGCATACGTCCTACATTCAGTGTGAATACATTCCTAGTATGAGCCCAATTATCCACAGCATCCTATTATTTCAGGGTATGCGGCTAAAGGAGCCTTTGAATTGCAGAGTCAGTGTCACATGAAGAGAACATGTGCTGTATAAATACGGTGCGTATAGTGATGAAGATCCCCCGCTGCTGCTCTGAAAAGCAGCTTGAAGGCAAAGCTTTTCACTCAGTCATACCGCTCGGTCATTATAGGTTTCTATGCTGGTTTGGAGCTGTTTTGCCTCCCTGTGCTGGGCCCAGATGAGGCTTTATGTTGCACTTTACTCCCTTTATTGAAGAGTGTCATCAAGAACGAGCTTAAATAAAGACAATGTGTACAAAGGTGTAAGCTTGCACATGATTTCAGTCTTTTCAAATAATATAATTCTTCTTCTCTTAAGTGATGTTTTCTGATAATGATGCCATTAATCAGCTAACCAAGGAACAAGCTCGTTTAACTGGTTTGAAAAAAATGGTATCTTTACAGCCACTATAAAATCATAAAGACATAGCAGCTACTTTGATATCTACTTAATTTTTCACTACATGTGTGGAGGGAAAAGGCATTTATTATATGGGACTGTAACACAGTGAGTTATGTATTCATATTACAATGCATAACGCAGGGTAAATGATTTGTTTACTCTCTGGTTTAGTGGAAGCAAAGACACATCAGAAAATTACATTGCAGAATTTGAGTTTTCCCATATAGGCAACACTGCTGCTTGCAATTTTAGGCGTGCAAGCTTTAATCTGTGATGGATTACACTCTCTCTCTCCCAACCACAACAAAATAAATCCAGTTTGAACTCATTCTTTAACCTCAAATTTATGATTCAGTATGTTTAAAATGTAGAAAATCCTGTCTGGAAAACTGATATCTTCTTGCCAACTAATAAGTAAAAAAGAAGTAAAAAATATGAGAGCTTTCATATGGTTTAGATTTATTGTAAAAAGCAGCAAATTGTATGTAGTTTAATGAGTATCAAGGTGTGTGACATAGATTTATATATTTATTGTTTGTGCATAATTTATATATAGTATTGTTTACAGATATAGGGGCTGAGAACCTTGAGTTTTTAGATTCAAAATGCCACCTCCACCATTTACATCTTATGATTTTTAGCATTTTATATGGAATACAAATTTGTACATTACATTTTCTTACATCTCCATGGACATATACAGAGGAAAAGGTGTCTTAGGCCTTGTCCCTGTGGGTGCATTGGAGAGCTTTATTCAAAAAGTATATGAAAAAAGTGACACCCTGTCTCACAAAATGATCCAAAATACAAAATGAATGGGTGTCCTTCCAAAAGGCCGATTTTTCACAATCACAGATGATTCTGTGTTCAAAACCATAACCATTTTGTCAGCAAAAGCCCCAGTATGAATGGCAACTAAATTAACCCAAAATGTGCTTTAATTTAAAGGCAGCTATCATCTCATATGAGTATGTGTCATTTTTTCAACTCATCTGCTCAATTTCTGGTCCTTTTCAAAGGCCGTGGGGGAGTTTAAATCCTTGGTTGACAAAGCAGAGACAAATTTACAAACTATCTTTTATGTTATGACACATTTTGAATTATATAATGTTTTCCCAACAAAATGCATATGTGCTGCTTTGGAAAAGAACGCTCCATATCAGCAAGGCTGCCCTGTGGCTTAGCAGACTGTAAGCCAAACAGCAGCTAGTGCTGGTGTAATCTGGCTCCCAGCCTGCAGTGCATGTTATCCCTCTTTTTCCTCTACTGTTTATCCTCTGCCTCTGCTTTTGATATAGTCCCACCGAGCCACAATGCCACAGAAATAATCTCCAAAAAGAACAGACAGGAATACAAGGAGCCAGATAATGAGTGCAGGTAATTCATGACAGCTGACAGTGAGTCAAGAGCGCCCTCTGCAGGCCAGTCACTGACAAACATTCACACAACCACATAATCAGAAATTAATCTTTTATATTAACCCTTCTGTTACTTTTCAAATTTATTTTTTATCAGCCGGGTTCAATTTGATCCCAGTAATTTGAACCTCCAGAAAATTATTATTATACTAAATACGGTTTTGCAAATTTATGCATCAAGTACTTAATGTCCTAAATAGCCCTTTAAATCAAACATAACTTGAAGCTGGTCTGGCTTTGGCACCTCTACAGGTGTGGTTATGTTAGGTTAGAGCCCTAAAGCAAAGAGATGTTTTTTTATGATTATAAATGTCAAAATTCCTCAGTGTCTAAAACAGCTAAAACAAATGTGTGTAAAATGTTGATATTACTTGATATTACTTTTATGCAGCTAAGAAACACTGATGCTTACCAAATGTGGTCAGGGCATTGAAAACATGTCATCATGTTAACTTTATGCTTACCCACCTGGCCCCATTAAATTTGGAAAAGTCATTAAAGAAAAATCAAGAAAACAACAACAACAACAACAACAACAACAACAACAACGATGATGTTAATCATGTGTTTAGAGATTGAACATTGAATGGGGTCAAAATCAGAGGGTTAAAGAAAAGTGAACTCTTGAGGAAATATAAAAGCAGCAGATTGACAACCATGCACTTTAGACATTTTTAAAAACAAAGTCACTTTAGTTTTACCTGTATAAAAATACATGTATATAAATGAGGGATTATAAATAGGAGAATAACAAAAAATGCCATTGCGAGGCCATATATGCATACTATACAACATCTCTGCTAATCATGTGGCCAATATTTCTGTGCAGCACAGGGAAGTAAAGTGAGGCTTTGTGCAGTGTGAAATAGGAATGCATTTTAATCAGTCAGATCCATTTAATCAATGATTAGCTTCAGTTGGTAAAAATCCATGTCATTGTCTTTGCTATTTTAAAGGTGATGCTTGCAGAATGTAAAAGCAGGTGCCTGTCACTGGTAGTGATCTGCATGCACCACTAGATGGAAGTGCTGATTCAAATTTCGCTTGCCTGGTCTCTCAAATGTGTCATTTCCCAAAATGACATGCTCAAGACCTGGAGCTATTTGGGAAACCGCTTTCAGAAAGGATAACTCTGCTTTTGATGGTAGAAAAAAAGGCTTAAGTCCGTTCACTGATCTATTCATTTTAGACTGCTCATTTTTATTTTGTATGCTGGTATGTTTGAGTTGTTTTGTCCTTGGCTTTGTCTAAAAAGAAATAAAAAATAATAATTCTCATAACCAAGCTGCTCATTTAGACTGGAATGTTAAAAAAAAAAAAAAAAAAAAAAAAGGAGAAGCAGTATCACATTTCTCAAAAGAAAAAAGAAAAGATATCCTTGAATATAGGGATTTAGAATATTATTAATAAGAGTCATTTTCTCATTCACTATTATATCTTATCAGTTACTCTCTGATTATTCTCCACTTTTGAACAGCAGGTGTCACTGTGCTTTAAAGTTGTGGGTCTCACATTCAGACTGAAAATTATTTGTTCCCCTATAATATGTTCATGAAAAAAGATATCGGTGCTGAAAACAAAGCGTGTTTATCTTAAAAGAAGTTTGTCAGACTGATCAGTTGGTGGTTGAAAAGCATCCGGTTAATTGAATGACCTTTTGTAATTACAACGAGGTCTCAGCTCACGTCAGAGGAAACGGGGGGGATATAGCGGCGTGTGGGTGTCTTCTGCATAAGATAATCACAAAGTGAGGGGGGAGAAGAAAAAGCCCAGCCGTTGGATATATTTCCTATATAGGATGGGAAGTTAAAGGGGAATATGAGCCATGCTTCACTTTCTGCATAGCATTCCACTAGTAAACACTTGACCTGTTTTAACCCAGAGACACCATGAGATCCTGTCAGTTTGACCAAACTCATCGTATTATATTTGCACACACGTCTTCAGCAAAGTCACTGCGCTGAAAGTGCCTCCATCGATCTGTAGAGCTGCAAGAGCATACAGTCAGAGGCTACACTGCACCTGACTTTGGACTTGTCCTTGAGGTCTAAAAAATTTTACTTGAACTTTATGTTGAGTCTTTAGTCCAGTTTTACTCAAGTTGCAATACAAACTTATTTCGTTCAAACTTTACATCTGAATACATGCAGCCACTTGTTCACTAGTTGCAGTTCCTCAGGCCAGCATGTTGACCATGGTGAGCAACATGCAAATGAGGCAGGTGGGCTGTAACAAAATCCTGAGTCCTGATTGGTTGGCATTTTTGTTTTTTAACCAGTGAAGTGAAAAGATACGCCAACTAGTTGACTCGTGAACATTTTGGTATTCACGAGTCAACAAGTGGAGGAAACTGAGATCTAATATCAAGGATATAACATAAATGCTCAAACAGCTTTTGATAGTGGCAGTAATACTAATAGCAGCAGCAATAGTAGTGGTAGTAGTAGTAGTAGTAAAAATATTAGTCTTTTACCATGCAGTGTCCTCACTCAGAGTGAAATCTATTAATGATATAAAAAGCAGTTATCCAACAACGATAAGAAACAACCTGCTGAAAAAGAGAAACTGGTTGGCCACCTGATGACCAGGTCAGCAGGATATTGGCAATCAATACATTATGAACACAGGCAGTTACTTAATCAAGTGCTAATCTGCAATTTTTATACTAGCAGGGAGCAAGAATGAAAAAAAAAAAAAAATCATCAAAGAGCATTCTGGGTAGGATGATGAGGTGGGATGAGGTTGCACATCAGAAGTTTGTGTCATTTCTTGGGTTTGAACCACAAGAAACAGGCTGATTTACATGGTGAAATTAGAGCGTCATCCTCAAGAAATTTCACCATGAAGTCCGGTAGATCAGAGATTTACAAACCTTTTTCATATTCCAGACCGCCAAAATTGACTCAGTAAATTCTAGTGAAATTCTTCATTTTGGTAGCCCCTCAAGAACCCTGGAGGGTCCCAGGATCCCACTTTGAAAACCACTGCTACAGGTGACAGAGTCTGCAGAGGAGATAAAAATGTCTCTCTCCTTTTTAACAGCAGGTCATGAACCTGCCTCTAGGTGGCAGATTAACTCTCTCTGTGCGACAGAATTGAGGGGAGGAATTGTCATGTGTGGCATCACTGAAATGGACAGCCAGCGGGTAATTTCTCCAGATAGTGCTCTGTTGTTTCAGGTTTATGGTGGTCTTGCCTATGTGCAAGGCCACAGGGACTTCTTATCAAATAAATAACACCGTGGAGGTGGAGGGAACTCATGTTATTTCTTTGATAAGGTGTCCCTGTGGCCTTGCACTGCACGGTGGAGTATGCTGATGTAGTGTGACGGGTACGGTGAGTCACGGGGAACCAGACCTGTGACTAGAGGCTAGCACTAGAATGGGATAAAACAAACTCAGACTGATTATTTCTGGAATAGACCGGGCTTCATCGTGAGTCATTTTATTGGTGCTCCAATTAGCCTCTCCATAACTCTCTATAGACTGCTGCTCAAAAAAAGAAATGACCTTTTTCTCCATGAAAATTCCCATTAAGTTGATGCAAAGTCAGCCTTTCACAAGTAGGGAGCTAATTTGGAGAGCGGAGGTGAATATTCTGGACTATAATAACTTTTCAGAGTGATTGATTATACTTATACAACTAATGCTGACAACTGAGGTGGATTTTTTTCCATTAAAAAAACAAATTCCACTGGAGTGCATAAGATGAACTCAGTAACTAACTGCAAAAGTAAATGACCACACCACAGCAATGATAAATCTTTTGATTATGTGGCACAGCTCTTTTTTGGGGGGAGGTGGAGGGTGGGTTGGGGGGCTTAGGGATATCCATACAGGTAAACATCCCAAGGATAAGCCATGGTGAAAACTTTATTATAATTTTCATATCACCTCAACTTTTGCTTCCTCACCAGTACCGAGGCATCTTTGATTTCTTAGATGTACAGGTACTTGGTCCCAAAATGACAGTTTACCCCAAGGCCCTGTTTAAATGTCATGAGTAAGGAGGTAGTCTAACTCACAACCTGTCAGCTGTGGGGAAAACATGGATGTCAACGCTAATTCAGAACTACAGTGTGTGAGGTGGGAGGCAGCAGAGAGGAGCCCGGGCTCTGTTTGTGCTCTTTTCCAAACAAGTAAACTTGCTGACAAATTGTCCTCTTACCTATCTAGGGGGAAAAAAAGTGAGCAGATGTATCTTTGAAATCTTCTGTGGGATTATGATATGCAAGATTAACAGCAAACTGCGGTGTTTATTCCTCTCCCCTGCAGCTACGCCAGCGAGACTGATCCATAATAATAATCCCCAGCCGAAGAACAAACAACATCTGGGCGTGGAGAGAAGGGAGAGGGCGAAGTCTCAGCAGGGTGGGTGGCAGATGGTGACACTGCAGCAGCACTTCTCCAGGTAGCCCCCTCACCACATCAGCTGCCAGGCCAGGCCACTGAAACACACCTAGACCTACTCTGCCTGACTGACGGTGGCAACAGCAGCTGCTTCTTGTGCTTTAACCCTCTGAAACCTTAGCAAATTCACTTGAACAGCAAAAAAATGAGCACTAAAAAATTACAAAAAAGTTGTATTAACAGAAATCAAAATGATTTGTTTAAATGACCAATCAGTGATGCTCGAACGATGTTGTATTTCTTGTATTTAATGCTTAAACCCAGAGCAAATTTACTTGATTTCTTTCAAAAATGTGGGGAAGATGTGATGAGCAAATTTGCAAGTTATGACCCAAAAATTTGCTCAAAAAAGAGGAATAACCACAAAAAAACTCTACCATTAAAAGATTACCACAAAAATTAGCAAAAGAAGAAAAAAAAAGAAAAGAAATAAAGCGAATTTTGTTAAGAGGCTGAAACAGAACCTTTCAAAAGGGTTTCAAAGGGTTAAAGGTCAAGGGTCATGACTTGGGTTTGAGTTTGAATTTAAATGAATAACCCACTTTTCTCATGAAAATGGTTATGGGTGTTTTGATGCTCTCTTTAGCCAACAGAGATAGACAGTTGGTTTTCTCCCTTTGCACTGAGACAAACAGCTTCTGTAGATGAGGCTCACAACCACCGCCAGTGATTACCATGCAAGCAGTACAGCTTAATTCTTTGTGGGCCGAGTGTGCTGCAGCACGCACAGACATCTCACTTTCAAACCCATTCCTTGAGGAAGTAGCGCACTGTTGAATGAGTCATCTTTTTGAGGTGCTTGTTTGAAATGAACAAATCGCCAAAAGACTCCCTCCTAGCACTACTAAAGCCGAGACAGCCTCCTGTATCACAGTGGCCTAAATTTAGAAGCAAATCAACTTCAGCAGACTATCCATTTTTGTTTAAAACATCACTGACAGGGACATCAAGGATCTTTTTTAGGTATGTCTTTTTTTTCTCAGTTGGTTGTGACATATTTAGCCATTATTTGTGCACAGCCAAATCTCTCAGACACACAGTTACCAAGTTATCTAGCAGTCTCAGGAATAACAGCCACGACTGCTTGAACATAATAGTTTTTGCCTTTTGGTCATGGCTATGATCATATCTCTCCATCCCAAATGCCAGATGTCTCAGTGTGCACAGAATATTCTTTGGTAGCTTAGATGTCAAGGTGAACTCACTCCCATTCATGTCCAAATATGTAAAAAGCTGGCTTGTGAAGCTTGAAGGAAGGCAGGTCCATGTCGTGAATTCTTGGCCAGCGTGTACTTTTGCTACAGCTGCAGAGATCCATTAAAAGTTTTGTGTTTGGAGGAACAATTTTTTTCAGGTACATTCAAATTCGCCCACTTGCTCTCTCAGCTTTGTTGTACTGTATTGTAAGAGATGGCTAGCACAACCCAAGTCAACGATTAGATGAAAGGTGCACCACAGAACTCGTAATTCAGCCTGGTCTATTCAGCAGCATGTCGCTGCATCTGGGCCACTTACATCTGACCAGAGCGCTCGACCTACAACCACTCAGAGATCTGAACAAGGATCGCATTTGGTATCAAGTTTCTATCCAAAATGTTTTACATACTTTAAGCTCATTTCAATAATTCAGTTAAAGAAAATGTGACTAGAACTGGAAGTGATGTGACGAAGCATCTCACTTCCCTAGCCCTCACTATAACCCTGCATGTGAAGCGAAACATTAGGCACATGACCAAGACTGTGTTCTTTTTCTGGTTTCGGTGCCTAACCTTAACCTTTCCTTAATGATAACCAAATGGTTATTATGCCCAAACCTAACCAAGTGGCTACCAACGCTAAAGACCAGGGTGCGTGGACTGCAACACTGAAACTGCAGCCTCTGGTACTGCAGACACACAATATTGCAGCCAGGAGACACAGAAGGGGCGGTCCAGTGATCAAATGTTGTCCACTTTATGTGGAGTCATGCTGTAGATTGTGATCTGCCACAAAGAATTTATTCAGCAAAGGTGCTTCCATCTCCCATTTAAGGCGAAATTAAGTTTTTCAGTCAGCCTCTTCTAATATGTTACTTCAAAATGCACTTAAAAATATTTTGTTGGGGTAAAATGGACCGAAGAAAACAAACAAACAAACAAAAAAACAGTGTTATAGTGAACGTATTCACAAGATCAGCAAATAGCAAGAGTAGCAAACTGTAAGTTTCAAGGAGCTTTTCATAGTTTTTGCACATGAATGGGAGTGAACTGCCTTGACATCCAGAGCATATTCTGCAGCTGATATTTGTGACAGACAGATATGATCAGGACTTTTAATGGGAACTCACAGTAGGACTGGTATAGTCCTTTAAGCTCTGTAACCTCTGCAGTTTCTTAAAGTATACTGAGGCAAATTAACTACTTAAAACATGAACTTGTATCCATATTTTCTGATAGCCTTTCACAGAATCTGTGGAATGCTGAACCTTTTCACATGACAAACACCTGAATGGCATGTTGTCCAATTAGCGCCTGTAGTTCATGCTGCGGTAGATAACAAGCCAGTGCCAACAATGCAAAGACAAAACCTCCTAACCCAGCAACAAACAAAATGCATAGCCCACATCCATCAAGGGCTTAACACTAAATGTGATGAGCTGCTTGGCTTTTACAGTGACATCCCACAATTTCATTAACTTGAGAGCACAGCACATGCAGAGGTTGTCTCTACAAAAAGTCCCTACACAGTTTTATTGGAGTACACCTCGCTCAGACTTGATATGAAGTGTCAACCTTCTGCGACAAGAGACTGCTGTGTCCCAGTCTTATTCATCGTCCCTCTCAGCGTGTGATAAGGGGAAATAATAACCAAGCATTATGTCCAGCCAACTGTTGGGCTGCTGACAGCCCCTCATGCTCCAAGTTCGATCCCATCTGCATATGCTCAGCGAGGTGTGAGATTAGGCTCCTATGATTTGTGTCTGTAAGTTAATTCACACCCGCCACGCTCAAGATATTTGGGATTCAGCCGGATATTTAGAGGAATTAGAAAACACTTTTTTCCCTCTTGCCAGTTATCAGACTTACAAATAAATGAGTGGAAAGTGATGTGCCAATCAGCTGTAGAGTACACCCTGTAATTTAGTCAAGTGTACACATGACTATGCCTTGTTTAATACTGTGCCTGCACTGATAGTGACAGTGGCCAGCGAATGGCATATTTGTTTTGTTTTGTCTTATTGTAATAGTTTGAGGTCCACCTAATCTTGTTACATACACAATGAAGACATTTAAAAACATAACACTTTCCAGAGAATGGGAAAGCAAATACGATACCTAAGGCAAATAAGCCTGAGGCATCGTAACACCATGCAGTGTTGGTGATGAAAGTAAGGACTACGGTGCACATAAATTAAAAGCTGACGATTAAAAGATGAGAGGGAGTGTGAACACCTTAAATGTCTTTTTTCCCCGAAAGAACACAAAAATATCAACACGGAGTGCCTTGTTTGAGTCTCTGTGAATCACTGAAGCATTTCCTTTAAAATGATACAACCACAAGGTCATATTAATTGAAAACCATTTGAAGTTGATTTAATGAGCTCAGGGCTGTATGTTGGCTGTCAGAGGGAAGCAGAATGTAAAAGCTGTGAAGAGTGGATGGATTTGTGTGCTTTAGACATGTAGCACCTCACCCAAGGCAGTCTAATTAACAAACTCATGTTCATCAATGTTCTGATGAAATACTGAAATACTGGCGCCGCATGCCTTCAACCACTCCATCTTTATTTTGAATTTGTAAAATATGCACGGTTCGTCGTACGCTGGAGCTTTGCGGGTTCTGGCCTTTGAGTGCCCTTAAGTAAAAAGTGGGTGTGAAGCTCCAGTGAATCATTTCTGCCTCATATTTTATTTATGGTCAAACTGTTACACTTCAAACCTACAAAACGACCACCAGTTTTTTAGATTCTATTTTTGTCATCACAAAAAGCATGCAAATATGGAAGCTCTACTGAAAATAGATTGCCAACACATACAGACCGCCATCGCTGCTGCCGAAGTAAAATTTACTCACAGCTTTTTAAGTGAGAAGAATATTGTTTTATTCCCTTTTTGCATGTAAACAGATCAACATTTCATGAAGGGAAGGAAAAAATCCCTTCATTTGACATTTTATCATCCCTGTTAAATGACTTTAAAGTTGTCTGTTGCACTGATCATTGAGTTATCAGACATAAACTTTAACATGGCTTGTGTTAAATGTACATCCGTCTACCTTTACTCTGAGGTTTTCACCCCAGGCCTCCCCTGATCCTTCTTGCCTTCACTGTCCGTCCCCCTCTCTACTGATTATTGACAGTCAGTGAAAAGAAAAGTTACCTCACAATAATATACATGTTGTGTTGTGGCGCAGTGGGACTTTGCCTTGTCTCTCACACACAATCTCATGAGGACTGACTATGTAATATGTGAATAAGCTTCTTTAACTTTTAGCACGGCTATTGAGTTAGTGCAGCCGCTTCAGCTTGGATTGAATGTTGACAGTTGCTCAAGCGAGGCATTAGCTTCAGCGTCTGGGGCTCGCTTGGTGAAATCCCCCCCAGGTGAAAACAAGCTGTTTTTCTCTGGTGGATAGCACACTGGTTCCTCTCTGTATGAGATGGGGACAGCTGGGTGGGCTGTCTTTCTATCCACACAAAAGAGGACCAGGATGGCTAATGAGGACATCCACGCCTACCCTGGACAACCTCTCATTTTCGTTTTCAGTGTTGTGATCTGCTGGTGTAGCCCTGGGCTTTAGCTTTAAGATGATTGCAGCGTTACAATGTTCAGCTGAAACCTCTTTCCATGTGTGTGTCACAGGGAGATTGCAATCTGAGAAATACAGTTTAAACTGCTCAGATCTCCTCTCTCTGTGCTCTCAGTGTCAACCACTGTATCCGCATGCTTCGTGTTTGCTGGTGGCGACACCACTGCTGTCCCAAAGCTGGCTCCCAAACAATCCCACAATGCCTTTCACACACCACATGATCAGGCAAGACAGCTGTACAGTATAAAATGTATCACGATTCCAAGTAGTTTCAAAAGTAGCTCCAAATTCCAAGAAAACGTAGAAGTGGCAAGAATTTATTTAGCATAAAAAAATGAAACAATAAAAAAAAATACCATAGGCAAAATCTGGTTCCCTGAACCGTTTTGGGGCAAATTTGGAGGAGATTGGAGGAATGTTGATCAGAGGAATGGCGAGACAAACAAGTGGACAGATACACACATACACACACACCATACACAAACAGCTCTCCAATATTAGGATCGCCGAAATGTTTAACACACCAGCCTGGGTCCCATGTCTGTACAGTCTTCTGTTCCTGAGATACAGGTTCTGTTTCTGGCCCATTGGCCTGTTCTGATGATTTCCAGAGGTCCAATTGACTCGGGACCATGCTCAATCAACTCTGTGCCCCTAAAAACCCCTGGAAGCTAACATGGGATCAGTGACCCAAAGGAAAAGGTGTTGAATAGTGGGGCAATCAAACACACGGCTCTCCAATTATAGTGGTAGGATACTAAACAGTGAGGTAAGCAAAATGATCACTACAAAGTGGAGCAAGAGGGACCAATGATCACAGGGGAGCACAAGATAAATATTAAGAGAATGGAGAAGCAAGACATTTTTTAAGTGAAAGTACAACCCCAACCATCATTACCTTTTCACACAAATGATGCGGTAGCTTTCCTTTCATTTGAACCCTTGACGCCATCGAGGACTGTTTCTTAAATGCGCTTTAATCATGCCTTAAGAAACATAAAGGTGAGACACACTCTATCATCTTATTCTAACTTAAGAAGGTATGCAGTGATTTTAGCGCATTCCTTTGGCTACAGCATACGCTTGACAATGACAACAATCATCATAACTCCATTATATCACAATTCCTGCAGAGAGACTCGTCTACAGTTTATAGTAAGTGGCTCATCACATCATTCATAGCAATGCCTGCAACAACCACCTAAAATACCTCGGAGGACAGTAACCCTGTGCTTTTTGCTATTGACTGTAGCAATTGGTATCCTATGAATAATAGTGCTCGTCTGCAGGGCTGTGCTATCCAGATACACTTCAGTGCATTAGTGTGCTGTGGCTAAACAGTGATGAAAACCACCGAGAGCAGAGGGGCCCGGTTTTACGCAGCGAGATGCTTCCCCATTGATGTTTCGTTTGGGATTAGTTCAGCTTGTCATCGAGGCAGTGAAAGGGTTCACGTTTACTGGGTGTCGGTGAAACTAGGCCATCCATTCACACATTGTTGTGCATGATGAGCTGAGGTCAGGCTTTGAAAAGTGTAGCCTGTGGCAAAATGTCATGGAGCAGCAGCATCCCCTCTGGTAAGAAGGTAGGGTTGGTTTTGTCTCTGGCTTCAGTGAGGGACAAACACCATACAGTGTCTGCATGAGATGTGCATGATCGCTGAAGGCATCCCCACACTGTGCACACAGGCATGAATGCACATGCTTGTCTACAATACATTTGTATACTGTATATTTGCACATGCATGTGTATACAATATGTGGCTCGACCAATATGGATTTGAAATATGGAACATCATTTACAAGTTCCCTAAAATTGTTTTAAATATTAAATATTAAAATATTAATGTCTAAAATATTATTAAATTCATTATGGGACACTAAAATGTGTATTTTCATTGAAACACAGGAAGACAACATACAGAATAGTAGCAGTTACAGTTGTAGTAGTACTTGTATTAACAATAATAGCATTACTAATTATCATCATCATCATTATTATCAATATCATCATAAAAGGTAACTTAATCAGAATCAGTTGAGGTAATGGGCAGTGTAATATTGATCATTTATACAGTAAACACAAACTATTGGCATTATATCCATCATGTTGGAAGCAGATGACACTGAATGATCAATATCCACTCTTAACAACAGGCCCATATGGACCTGATTTATCAGCAAACCAATTTATCATTCTAATCCTAATATGGTTTTGTCTTACAAAACTAAAAATGAAAGGATGACACAGTGAGATAGTAACGGAAACACAGTGACTGTCTGTCCTATTTCTTCTGAGTGCTGGCAAACAGACTTATTTCACATAATTCAAAGTACTACTTCACTCTGGTGCCGTATTTTCATCTATGAGACATTTAATGTGGTGAACCTCTGACATTAGTTGCCCCTGTTGGATACCCACTCATTTTTTTTCTAGTTCTCTTCATCCATAATTGAAAGCAGATGATCTATTAAAGGAAAACCATGAAGCAGACAGTAGAGCTCATCAACAACCGTCACAGCAGACTATGTCGTGTCTATAGGCCTGTACAGACATGATGCACAACACTGTACTTCGCATTGATCATCTACCACATGCGGTCAGCTTACTCTTCTTGCTTCTCGGGGACTGAGGTCCTGTGAGTTACAGTGAGTGAGTGTGTGTGTGTGTGTGTGTGTGTGTGTATCCCAGCTTGCACGGATGTACAGTATGAGTAGTATGACTTGACAGACATCTATGAGTCAAGTGCAATCAGGGGACAGTGAGACACAGAAAACAGACTGTTTTGGTGTCTGTACTCACCAGTGTCAGTTGTTATCCTCACAATGGCACAGAACACTGTCAGGATCGATGCAGAGGACTCACTGAACCGATTTTGCTCCATCCTCTGGAAGGAAATGCTTCTGTCCTCCGCTGGTGAGATGAGGTGAACTATCACTGCTCCCTCGGCTATGGAAGTGCAAAACTTATTGCAAAGTTGAGGGTAAACAAAGCCACTAACTTTCCTTGTAACAAAGAAATAAGATGCGTAATTCCAGTTATTATTAGTAGGGTTTGACTGTTATGGGTTTTGGAGGCTGATGCCAATACTGATACCAATACTTGTGGATCAAAACTGCCTGCAGCCAATATTCAGTATTTTAAATTTGACTATTTTTATGCCCCAAAATTTCTGCAAAATTTACATGAGCAGAGATTCCCCCCAGAATTACATTACTGGCAGGGTGGAAAAGCCTCTGAAACAGTGTTTAAACCATCATGGGACACTAAAACTCAGCTGAGACCCAGACTAATGAAATTCTTGTAGGCTGGCTGGCAGCTCATTAAGGCAGGTTGAGGCTCCTTTTACACTGCCGCTTCTGAACCTGGCGAGGAAAATCAGACCCTCCATTGCATCGGTGATGAATGACACTGGCCAGTCCCATGTCTTCAGTAAAAGTCAGACCAATATACTGATATAACCCCAATTGTTAGATTTACTTTTAATTTGGTTTTGGAATGTGTGTTATGCAGTGATAGACAATCAACTACAATATACTAAATACCACAGCAGCTCTAGGACATGATTCCACATTGTAGCCTCATTACATAAGCCAAATTCTATTACCCTTAACTGAGTGGGAGCAAAGGCAAAAATATTCAATGTTCATTCTGCGGCACTTTAGGAATGAGGCTGAACACAGAGAAACAAGAGCAGTGCAGCCACACAGACCATAGACGTCTTCCCTGCCAGACCAGAGTCATGAGATTAGGGCAGCCTGGAGGGTAAGAGGCCTTGTTAGGGAAGAGCCAGACAGAGGGTGGGAGGTTGTTTTTTCCCGTTCTGGGAGCACTCAGCTTCACATTATTTCCCACATGGTCCACAGAGAGACCCAGAGACCCACTTTCCGTTCAGTGCCCACTCACAAATATGGAACGACGATAACTCAGCACTGGAACTGAGGATGCTGTGCACCATGTTGGTGGGCTCACCTCAAGGGAACGGCATTGATGAAAGTTAACAGAAAAAGAAAAGCAGCATGGGGTGAGTGATGAAACTTCAGCGGGGCTTGTGGGGAAACTGGGTGCTATCTGATCAGTGGTACATAGTGCTAGTGGTGGTTAGGTTAATTTGGGATAAATCACAGCAGTTTTGTAGGTAATGGTGATGGTGATCATGGAGATAAAATGCTGATAAATGAATATATAAAACACTTGGGCACAGTAAAGGGATGACAAGAGCATGTGTGTAGTGTAGCAACTGAGTAGGATCAGAGGACGGCACATCAGCAGAATGAAGGTGAAGTAAATGTCACACTGTATGTGATCATAAAGAGAAAACAGTTTAGACATTTTCATACTTATTCTTATATTAATCTTTCCTTTCTCTCCATTCTCAGTGAGCTGGTTTCTGCCAATCATGTTTGTGTTTTTTGTAGTTTTTGATGTTTATGTTGATTAGCTCAGTGCTGGACAGGATACTGCGACACAATCAAGCACAGCTAATTATTGTATTTGTAACTTTTAAATGCTGAAAAGTATTTGACCGTGCACACAGTAACTTCTGCTGTTCGGTGCATGGTGTGACAAATTTAAAGTTTCATAACATATTCCATTTGGTGGGCACTTTTACATTCAAAGCTGCTCACAGCACCACAAGTGCATACACTTTTAGCCTGGGTGGTCCCAGCGGAAACTGAACCCCCAACTCTGACAGCGCTGAGGCCCTGCTTGGCCCTTGGAGCCGCACAGGACGACATCCTCATTTCACATCTGGCCTTTTAGACAGCGCATATTCACATTTTGCTGACATCAAATGACTCAGTTTGCCATTTCCTCTTCCTTTGAAGTCAAAGAATACTTGGGACCATTAACCCCACCCCCCATCGCCTCCCCTCTCGTCCTGTTTTCATTTTTGCTGGGTCTGTTTCAGGTCAGTGGCCGTGAGTTTGGGCAGGACTGCCAATGGCGTGGTCACAGTCAGCGGGCTAGTGCTAATGGCTGTGCCACACGCATCAAACAAGGAAAAAAGTTACTATGGGAGTGACAGGGCAAAATGTCACTGCGCACGACATTATAGGGAACACGGTCAGTGTCTATCAAGCATACACAGCTCCAAGGGAAAACAATTACAAATCAGAAAGCAAGACCGTACTGATTCAGTGGAAGCCATTTGAACAAATGTCAGCAGGAGTATTATGGCTGTTTGGAAATCTTATTAAAGTCTGGAAATTATTCATCTCAAGAAAATGCTGGACTTTGACACAACGGATCAGTACAGCAGTAAACAGCAGAATGGCTAATTTGTTGGTAACGAGACAGTTGTTTATGTGTTCCAGTGCTGTGAACATATGGTGGTGTGTAAGGCTGCACCTTTTAATGCCAAAATGGCAGTTTTCATAGTCACATAGAAATGGTGATTGTCTATCTGTAAACTAAAAGGATGTTTCCATTTTGTAAGAATATTTGCACATCTTGACCCTTTCATGCATGAATTATGATAACCTCAGTCAAGATGTTTGTTTGTTTTTTTCAAGTGTTTTTATTAATCTTTAAGCATGGAAAAAAAATGATGTTCTTTACATTACGTTTTTTACATTTGTCAAGGAGTTTTTTATATGTCCACTTTGTTGGGCTGCATGCGTTTAATTTTTCAACTGCAGAGCTATTTTTTTTTTTCCAAACCAATGAATAAAATGATAAACTGTGTGAAAACTATAAAACCATATTTATTTTTAATACTGCTAAACTAATGTGTTCACATATTTTATCATAATCTAACACTGATAAATGCAATGCAAAAAGGTAGAAGGTGAGTAACAGTTTGCGTGTTTCTATTTAGCTCAAGTGCAGTGCGTGATAGAAAGGCCTACAGGATATTGGAGCAAATACCGTCTGAGTCAAGTGAGGATGACGCTCGTGGCAGTGATGATGAATGGCTGCCAGAAAAAGAAAGATCAGCCAATAGAAGCAGCAGTGACAGTGTAGATGAGGATGTGCCACCTGACAGAGCTCAAGGACAGAAAAAAAGCAGAAATATCTGAAAAACCAAAGACAACCAGTTTGAGGGAGACTTGCCTCCTTCTTAAGGAGAACAGAAAGTGTTTAGGGAGCAGAGCCAATGATTGGATTTGAAGCTACAGATTGGTTTACCACGTCAACAAAGGCCACACGAAGCTGTCATTCACGAAAATACTTATACAGCAGTCAAGAAGTATAATTAATTCCCTTTTTGACTGTTGCTGCTGCATTCTGGTGAAATATTGTTACAACGGCAGATAATGCAGTAATGCGTCATAATGTTGTCTGATGTGATGCCCACTGGATCAAAATCACCTGCATTTTATTTGTGTGATAATCAAACCTAACCTAGTCTAACAACCTTACTTTTAACACATACAACACACATCCTGAGAATATCATTTTAAACTATGAAAATTCTCAAATGAAAAATAAAAAAAATTAGTAATTATCACATGGTTGTGGTGTGTTTAAAATAAATAAAATATTGACCAGTAGGGTTGCTGAAATGAAGTTTCTGATCAACAACAATCCTCAGTTTAAAAGTATTCCGACTACAGAGCCACAGTAATGCTGCTTGTGTCACTGGAGTGTTAGATCACTACTTATGCAAGTGAAAGGTCATCGAAAAAGTCTGAACACTGTTGGTTGCCACATATCAGGTTGGGGGAGGGGCTGATGCCTGTGGTGGACTGTTCATTATCTCCTACATGCTAAAATGTGAAACTGTTCTATAAAAGTGAAATAGCCTTTCATTTTGGAGCCTCCACCAATTGTCTCCAACAATTCCATACCCCTGCATCCAATTAGCAAACTTCATTACTGTATCCACTGGACTGGGAAAATTGCGTTATACCTCAGCCATTATTAATTTCGCCGTTCAGTCTCGGCTTCAACCTTGTCAAAAACTATTACTTAAAATGGTTTCTGTAAACTGTTGGTAATGTCAGACCTAAGGCAAGTACTACCCGTGTTGGAGAATGAGTTTTAAAGAGACAAGTTCTATTGACAGAAATTCTTGGGATTGTGAAATAAAATGCTTATGTTTATTTATATATCTCCCATAAATGTGGATATCAACCTCACCACTCTACCTGTTTTCTCTGAGCGCAGCATGGAGGAGACAGTACGAACTCTACTACAGAACCAGGACTCAGTGGAGGGCCCCAGCGTGGACCCACTGGACCTCATGAAAGCATACAAGGTACGACAGGAAAGCCCCACTGCATGGCTGCTTTAGGCTGCATTTCATACAAAATGATGCTTAAAGGGGTAGATTGGATTTATTTACACAAGTCGGAATGACTCATTTGCTATTAGGAAAGGGATGTGCAAACACATTATCTCCTGAAGCGATCCCTCTAGTCGGAGTTGTGGTTAATAAACCTTTTGCACCACAGCCAATTTTGACATGAAATAGCAGGGTAAACACAGGTGTTAGGTCTAAGCGAGGTCACTGGAAAGGCTCTGCAGCACTTAAATGGAAGGGAACCTTAATTAACCTCATTAGTAATGCCTGTTTTTACCTGCTATTCTATGTAAAAATGACTGCTGTCGAAAACGTAACTAAAAATGTTTTCCTCAATAATATATTGAAATATTTATCACTCAGTAGACAAACATTATATGTTAAAATCATCTTGTTCACTGAATTTCTCCTCTTGAAATTTCTTCTGCCAGCAAAGCTTGTAGGCAGAGTGGTAGCTACAGGCTTCAGTGTGTATACATACAAAGGCGCTATTCAGTGAACAAAATAGCTTCAAGTTATAACATCAGTCTAATGGGGGCTGTAGACATTGGATTACATTGCTACTGCATTGTGTAGATGGTTTTACTAGTGGGGTTTTGTGTGTGTGTGTGTGTGTGTGTTACCGTACCCTGATGATACTTTGTTCTGTGGATTGCCCTGGTGGAGATATCCATGCACTGATATCACTAATAGCCACTAAGTCGCACCACCTTTTGTCAATAAATCTAAGCTGTCTCTTTAAGGTTGTCTTCACCCTCGTCGTCCATTTGAATCAACTCAGATCCTGTCCACAAACTTTGACATAACATTGTTCTGAACTGCCTAGTGGTAAGAGGATTATGTGGAAACTGCCTTATCACACTTTTTTTTTTTTTTTTTTTTTTTTTTTTTTTTTTGCACTAAGTCAATACATAACTGTAATAGGAAAATATGTGAACAATTGATTCTTTCATTTTTATTATCCAAATTGCTGTTTAGATTGTCAGAAATAACACTTTAGTGAACCCTAGAGAAGATTTACTATTAAATATACTATTGATCTCAGCATGGAATTAATTTGAAAGTCTTTTTCACATCATGGCTTCTTTTTTTCCGTTCAGCATTCAATTTTAAAGCATGCTTTGTGAGGATTCCTGAGTAAGTGGCAGGATCATTGTGTTTTCTTGTGCAGAGTGTACTGTATATCGAGGTAATTATGAGAGAGGTATCTTTCC
The DNA here is from genome assembly GCF_902150065.1 of Myripristis murdjan. Taxonomy (NCBI): domain Eukaryota; kingdom Metazoa; phylum Chordata; class Actinopteri; order Holocentriformes; family Holocentridae; genus Myripristis; species Myripristis murdjan. The sequence goes on from NC_044000.1 coordinate 8,880,138, forward strand.
CAAGAGGCCTTACAAATCGACTGCTGGAGTATGGCGCGGTTTCGAAAACTTTCAGTGTGATGCTCCTTAATCGATTTTTATCCATGACAGTTTGTAAACCTCCACCCACAGCCCACCCTTTCACACATGCACAAACACACACACACTTCAGCTCTCATGAAATGCAATTTATGGGAAGTGTTGGTGGGAGTGAATGTGCGAGACATAAAAACTAATGAACCATACAACAAATGCAAATAAGTCTCATAATTCATAATACATTCTAATTATTTAGCAGGGTTATGTAAGCCAACCCTATTCTTTTTTTTCCTTCCTTTTTATGCCTAGGCTTCTGTTACTTCTTTTTTTTTCTCTTTGATTGGCTTTCTATCCAAGAGCTTTTTAATATTGTGCTGCTGATATTTTACAATAGTCATTCATGCAAATTGCTAAATAATGCAAACATGTATTATGGGTCAATAAACACCAGGGAAACAAACATCTCATCATCTCATGTTGTGCACACAATGCAAACAAGTATGAAGACAAGAGTGTCAGTGACAAGTCAAGCAAAATAGAATATTATAATATCAACTGAATTAAAATACATGCCTGAAACAAATGATTGATGTTAGCATATCAATATCACCCACTGGATGATGAATTTCAATGAAAGATGGACAAAGGACGAAACATCTCCTGTTTAAAAAGAAACCATCAAAAATGAATCATACCTCATACTATGGAGGAATACAAACACAAATTTTACAATGCATTGCACTTTTCAATGCATCTATAGTAACAAATAAAAATAGAAGCCTCTCAACCGCTGAGCTTTATGCATTCAAATAAAACATCCAGTTGATGCTGAGCATATTTCTACTTCAATACAAACACCAAATGTCATTTACAGTTCAATGCAACTTTACAGTGTTAAACCTGTCTTAAAATTAAGTGCTGTCTTGGCCAGCAAAGACTGATTACTTCCTGGCAGATTTCCATTTCTTCCTGTGGCTGCCAGAGTGTAAAGTCATGTGTGCGCTGATATGAAAACACTCAGTTCAGCCACAATGAAATAACAATAAAACACAGACTCTGACAAAAAGCAAATTACAGCTTCGTGTTTTCCATGATGGATTATCTTGTTTGGGCAATTTTCAAGCCTGTTGGAAGTTGTTTGTCAAACTGTACAAAAAGTAATTCAAAAATATGGGATGGTGATAGTGGTCGGAATTTTTCTGTATTGATACTCAGTGCTGTAATGATATAAATGATGCTGTTTTCCAAAAAGTACAAAAAAGGGTTTTAAAAATTCTGTTAACATGTGGAGAGTCAGCCAACAATGTGAAAAAAAAGTCCTGTATCTTTAAGTTATGTATCTAATCCTTTCACTGCGTTCCAGGACAAACTCCTGGAGGAAATGTGGAAGCAGCAGGACAGTCTGGAGGGTCCCACAGCCACAGCAGAGAGTCCCGGCTCACCAGAGGCCGGCAGCAGATTGGAGGAAAATTCAAATGACACCAAGCCCCTTCTAGAACGACTGAGAGCCCTGGAGGTAAAGTGGATTCCATGGTCCACCTCCTATCCTCCAACCCCCCCATCTCCCTTTCCTCACCACTCTCCCATTCCCAAACCCCCTTTTTTTATCCATTAACTGCCGCACTGTTTGATCAATTAAAAGTGTAATTTCTTTCTTTAATCTACTTCATTTGATTATCTTTACAAGGTCAAATCCTTGGTTCAGTTCCTCTAGAGGTGTCACCTACAGGGATATTCATATTATTAAAAAATGAATCAAAACGGATTAGCATGTCAGAAACACTCTAATAACTCTGAATTATGTTTATAAATTACCGTTATTGTGTGCCATTCATAAATAGCACCGGAGTCTGTGTGGTTGCCTCATTCGGAAACACTGTTGAGATGTGTAGATGACAAATAAACAAGCACAATGACTGTTTCATCATAGCTCTATTCATTTAGGAATATTACAGAAAATGAGGAGATTTTGCTGAAGAACAGTCTTGAGGGCAAAGAAACAGCAGCCGACAAGGGACTTATTCATATCCAGGAGGTGATAATTAAAATGCTGACAGGGTAGTTAACATTTGGAGTCAGTGTTCCAGTGAATGTACCTCTCTTTCACACCTTCCCCACAGAAAAGTAATGGGACTTCCCATCTGTTGAGAGGTCTCAGACAGGCATTATTGATCACACTGCACAGCATACCTTGAAGGGAAAATCCACTCAAAAACAAGAACTGCAAGAACTCATGTACACTCTTTTTGGTCACTGATGTATTTCAAACATGGTATTTATGAACATTTGATGACACCGGTGACATTTCCTTTTAGCTGCTCTATAGTCGTAGCCCATGTGATGGGCTGGCAACATGTCCAGGGTGTTGGCCAGCCTTCTGCCCAATGCATGCTGGGATAGGCTTCATTTCACTTTCCCTACCTGTAATCTAAAATTATACACCTGAGCTACATACTGATGAACATATGCTTTACTCTAGTGAACTGCCTGCATCTGTTTGAGTGTGGGAGGATAGCTTGTGTTATGAACATGAAGCTACAGAAAAGAACATTGAATCCAACCTGATCTCACAGAAATCCGTGAAATGAGCACAACCTCTTAACAACGCATTGCGTGCTCCTGGCACATAACCTGTTATAATTATGTGTGGCCACCACAGAAACAGCGTCCACTGAAAGTCAATTAGGATCCGTGTCGTATGGCCACCACGCAAACGCTGTCCACTGAAAGTCAATTTCACGTGGGTGGTAGTTCATAGATCCCGGAAGTGCAAATTTAATCAAAATAAAATAATAAAATAAAAAATAAAAAATCGCCAGTTTTCTAGACTAGGACTACCATATTGACCCGCATAAAAGACGACCCTGATTTTAAGATGACCCCTCTTTTTCAAGACCATTTTTTGGAAAATAGGCTACTTTTTATATGGACAAAATCTTGTTTGAATAAAAAAGCCACCGGCCTGCATCAGGCGGGTCGGTCGCGGCACCGGCTGGTACCGCGCCCACCCGGTCAGGTCTGCGGGATCTGACAGGTGAGCGGTCAGTGCCGCGGTCGGCCCGCCTGGTGCCATGGCCGGTAGGAGTAGTATCTAACATGGAAGGGCGCAAGCCAGTAATTTCGCCTAGGGCGGCACATAGGCAGAACCGCCACTGTATAGTTTATAATGTCAGCATTTTCATATTTTTCTAGTCCACAAAAATCACATTTTAAGCCATTTTGAAATCAATGAACGAAATTTTATTTTAATCTGAAAAACACCGGCGTTACCAAGGCAACGCGCTTCATGCTACCTGGTGACTCCCGGCTACTCGGCTTCAAAGACGTCACGCCGTGGGTGGTGGTTCATAGATCCCGGAAGTGCAAATTTAATCGGTATTCTGAAAAAAAGGTCTGATTATTAGCCATAACGTTGTAACCACCCAAGGCAGACTTACCACGAGCTATGAGGATGTGTAACGATGGCATGTGTCCACAAGTCCCGTATAATATCAACTTTATTTTAAGAAAACACGTTTTATTTGCGATAGCATATCACGGAGAAGCACTACATTACCCATAATCCTAGTGTTTATCAGCGACGTGTCTGAATTGACAGCTTTCATCAATAAAGTCAATAAAATCTAATAAAGTGCATGAAAGTTGATAATGTGCTGATATGTTACGCCATTGAACACAACCCTTTCAGTCAGCGAAACAGAGCGGGTGGACAAACCGTGGAAACACGTCAAAAATAGCACTAAAGATTTATATAGTCTATATATATTTTTTTTTTTCATAACACATCTTTATTCGTGGTATAAACATAGGCTACATGTTACGGTTATGCTTTTGCTGTTGAAAAACTACCGTATGTATGGTTTTTAAACCTAAATTCACAATGTTTATCCTAACCCGGAAGAGGGGTACCAGAACTACAATTCGTGCAGAGTTGCAACACACAGAGCAGTCCTGCGCCATAGCTTTTGTAGTTCTAACATGTTATGTCTATTATATGAAGTGGTGATCACTAATTTTGCAATCTTAATCAAAGTTTTGGGTGTGGGAAGAACGCCTGAATGGTCAGATTTTAATTTTTTTTTTCTTAAGATAGTGAAATCATGTTTTTTCCATGTTTTGACACTAGTCGGTGGCGCCCCCTATTGGTTTGCCATCGGACATGATAGTAGAGGTCAAGAGCTTTCCAAAAATGTTGACCCCATGTCTGTGCCATTTTTTGTTGCTGCACTGTAAGCCTTTAAAAGTGTCTCAGGTGGCCATATTAAGTTAATGGGAAAATCTGAAATATGAAACATTGAGTATTTTATGGGGAAAAAAAGCTTTGAAATGGTCCAAATTGAAAAGTATGACTGTGTATATGACTAACATCAATATTATAAATAAATTTGGCCATTAAATACCCCCTTAAAGAAGTTTGACTGATTTTATCAAGTTTGGCCCTAAAAGAGGTCTGCAGATGTACACCTGAGACAGCCTTGGCTTGGAGCACGATGAAAATCAAACTTTGTCACAGAACAACAATGAAGACATCGTTTGAAAGGTCTTGACCTATGGAGTAACATATCTCAGTGTGAAACCAGTGCGCAGTTCCTGCTCCCCACAAGTGCCCTTTGAACCTTGCACCTGAGACACTTTTAAAGACTTACAGTGCAGCAACAAAATATGGTAGAGACATGGGGTCAACATTTTTGGAAAGCTCTTGACCTCTACTATCATGTCCGATGGCAAACCAATAGGGGGCGCCACCGACTAGTGTCAAAACATGGAAAAAACATGATTTCACTATCTTAAGGAAAAAAAAATTAAAATCTGACCATTCAGGCGTTCTTCCCACACCCAAAACTTTGATTAAGATTGCAAAATTAGTGATCACCACTTCATATAATAGACATAACATGTTAGAACTACAAAAGCTATGGCGCAGGACTGCTCTGTGTGTTGCAACTCTGCACGAATTGTAGTTCTGGTACCCCTCTTCCGGGTTAGGATAAACATTGTGAATTTAGGTTTAAAAACCATACATACGGTAGTTTTTCAACAGCAAAAGCATAACCGTAACATGTAGCCTATATTTATACCACGAATAAAGATGTGTTATGAAAAAAAAAAAAATATAGCCTATATAGACTATATAAATCTTTAGTGCTATTTTTGACGTGTTTCCACGGTTTGTCCACCCGCTCTGTTTCGCTGACTGAAAGGGTTGTGTTCAATGGCGTAACATATCAGCACATTATCAACTTTCATGCACTTTATTAGATTTTATTGACTTTATTGATGAAAGCTGTCAATTCAGACACGTCGCTGATAAACACTAGGATTATGGGTAATGTAGTGCTTCTCCGTGATATGATATCGCAAATAAAACGTGTTTTCTTAAAATAAAGTTGATATTATACGGGACTTGTGGACACATGCCATCGTTACACATCCTCATAGCTCGTGGTGAGTCTGCCTTGGGTGGTTACAACGTTATGGCTAATAATCAGACCTTTTTTTCAGAATACCGATTAAATTTGCACTTCCGGGATCTATGAACCACCACCCACGGCGTGACGTCTTTGAAGCCGAGAAGCCGGGAGTCACCAGGTAGCATGAAGCGCGTTGCCTTGGTAACGCCGGTGTTTTTCAGATTAAAATAAAATTTCGTTCATTGATTTCAAAATGGCTTAAAATGTGATTTTTGTGGACTAGAAAAATATGAAAATGCTGACATTATAAACTATACAGTGGCGGTTCTGCCTATGTGCCGCCCTAGGCGAAATTACTGGCTTGCGCCCTTCCATGTTAGATACTACTCCTACCGGCCATGGCACCAGGCGGGCCGACCGCGGCACTGACCGCTCACCTGTCAGATCCCGCAGACCTGACCGGGTGGGCGCGGTACCAGCCGGTGCCGCGGCCGACCCGCCTGATGCAGGCCGGTGGCTTTTTTATTCAAACAAGATTTTGTCCATATAAAAAGTAGCCTATTTTCCAAAAAATGGTCTTGAAAAAGAGGGGTCATCTTAAAATCAGGGTCGTCTTTTATGCGGGTCAATATGGTAGTCCTAGTCTAGAAAACTGGCGATTTTTTATTTTTTATTTTATTATTTTATTTTGATTAAATTTGCACTTCCGGGATCTATGAACTACCACCCACATGAAATTGACTTTCAGTGGACAGCGTTTGCGTGGTGGCCATACGACACGGATCCTAATTGACTTTCAGTGGACGCTGTTTCTGTGGTGGCCACACATAATTATAACAGGTTATGTGCCAGGAGCACGCAATGCGTTGTTAAGAGGTTGTGCTCATTTCACGGATTTCTGTGAGATCAGGTTGTTGAATCGGGTCATTTCCCATCAATATTTCTGTATCATTTTTCCACTGTAGGAATAGGATTAAAGCTGATAGGTTGTGCGGCATGATGATGAGCATGACACTGGATTCTCCCTTCCATGTTCCCATCAAAGACAGAGAGGATCTAGAAACTGATTTACCTGATTGTGGCATTGGTTCTCATGCCACAACATTGCGTTTTGTTGCGTTAACATTAAACCTTTTCCACTTGCACTTGCTGCAGTGTGGTACTGGTCCATGTTGTCACCACCTATACAGTCTCTGTCTTAGATGTTGAAAGGAGGTGAAATGTCCACCTGGTGAAATGGTGTTTAGGTGTGAATTTTCACACTAAAATGAACTTTATTTCAGAATAGCTGTGGAGGAGCTTTGGTCTGTGTTCACACTAGGCCAGATAAATTTGAAAAGTCATCTTTTTTTTTTGCTCCACACTGAGCTGTAGTTTTCTATCTGCGACAAACGGGGCTTTTTGAAAACGTGCTTCTAGGTGGGTAAATTTGATCTGATGTAGTAGTTTGGAGAAGGGAAACGGAGCGTTTTGAAAATACTGACCCAGGATTGTCATGTGATCTAGTCAGAGCCTATAGTATTGAGTATGTGCAGGCCATACACATTGCCCTGCACATGCTTGATGAATTTTAAGACCTGTGGGGCACTTCAATCTGGATGCTGGATTTTTGAAGAATGGTTTGGAAACATTTGTGTGCTATAGTGTGGTGGCTTTTTGCAATTTTTCCCACCTCAGTATGGGTGTAGCCTTGGTGACTGGGAGAGGACAAGATTGTCAGGGCTAAACAACACCAAACACCAAAGTGCTGTGGCAGTGCAGTTTTGTTGGAAGCTGCTGAACAATATACATGTACATTACAATATATATATATATATATATATATATATATATATATATATATATATATATATATATATAGATAGATAGATAGATAGATAGATATATATAGATAGATAGATATAGATATATAGATATATACCAGATACAATTTACAACAATATATTTGCTCCATGCATTGACATAGCCACCACAGTTAGAAAATCACTGAAAATCACTTCCTGGTGGATGAGGATGTCCAGCTCATTGATTCTTGTGTGACTACTGCCATACTGCATGCTCTTCAGCATGAACAGTGGACTGTAAATCATGGCAAAAGGTGTTAGACACAAATGCATGAACACACAGAGCCAGGCTCTTGTAGAGCAGCTCCTCCCCAGCACCTATTAACTCTAAGATCATTGTGTGGGATCGCAGGTAAACTTTGTCTCAAGGTGGATTTTCAATTCAAGTCTACTGAAGCACTCAGAGAACATGAATGTGTTTTAACTGCTGAGATTAATCTTCATTATCCTTCAGTTGTTTATTATTCAACCATGATTGTCCTTTCTTTAAGTAGGGTCTTATTTACAGATAAAGCAGGGCTGAGGGGCTTAACTCACTAATAAGAGATGATCCCTAGACAACTAGAAAAGCAATGTGGAGAATTCATGAAGCACTGCGGCACAAATAATTATTCATAGGTCCTCCTCTTACAGCATGGAGTTATACTGAAGCTGACCCACGAGCAAATGCTTTGGTCAGTTATGCACACTTCAAAATCTTTGAAGTGTGCTGTGCTCCACGTCCACATAAGGTGACGATAATTGGGTGCAAACTCAGATAATTAACAGCAAGGATCCTTGCTGAATAACTGAAAATATAGTGATCCATCAAAAGCTTGGTTCAGATAATTTCAGTCTTATTTAATTTTTCTCTGTTGTCGCACTGGGTGTTTATATAAGAATAAAGTCATAACCATGCTGTCATTAGCGGTGATGGCATCAACTGGCGCCTTAAATTGCATCAATTTCCTTGTCTACTTTGTAGACCCTCATGAATCCCTCTGAATATAGTTTGTGATTTTCAAGCTGTTGCCTCTTCGTGGTGGCTGACTTTATTTGTTCCAAATTTGTAATTAAACTTTAAGGCTGAAGCAGAGGAACATTAAGGATTTTCCATTTAGTTTGAAACTACTTTCCAGCCATTACTGCACACTTGGGGGCCTTCCATATAATCTACCATGAACAATTTGCTCCAAGAACCACAAATAAAAGTGAGAGGATAAATAAGTAAACATGGACTGAGCTCGCTGTGCTCTGTGAATGGAAAGGAGCCCTGTCTCTCCGCAGCAGAAAAGGAATTTGGAGTGGAATGTGACAATTAAGAGCAATACACTGTTTGATGCGATGCTTGCTGCAGATCAATCATGTCAACTATTGTAGAAAAAAGAAGTAGAAGGTAGGAACACTTTAGTATCATTTTGGTAAACAAGCCCACTACAAAAAATGACCATGTCATTAAGTTTTTATCTATCTTAAAATTTCATTTTTCTCTAAACAAGTGAACAAGGATGTGTGCAGTGACAGATAGCATCTTATCTTGCAGTTTTTTTCTGAATGTTTAAACACTAACAGTGATTCTTGAAGCTTTATCTCTGAAACAATTCACACTCGTAGCAAATGTATTTACCAACTGTGCCAAACTGAATGCACATTCTCTGCTTTACACTCAGTTTGCAAATTAATAACACATTTCTAGCAGAACTGTAAACACTGATCTCTACGTGGCTGCATTATTTTGCCAATTGCCTCTTCTCATTTACACGTGGAAACACTTTCATGTAAATAATGGGTTCACAAACAAATCAGAGCTTGAGCTAGTAAACATTTGGTTTGGACAACAATGGAGGCCAATGTTGGACAGAGAGAAAGAGGGGAGAGAACTAGAGGAGGACAAGGAGGAGAAAGAGGAGGAAGAGAAGGGGGAGATGAAGAAGTAAGATGAAGTCTTATGTCCAGACACATTTTTTCTGGTCTAGCACAGTAGAACAGTTTAAGAAAAAAAATAACTTTTTCCCCTGATGTGTACTGATAGTGTATGTGTTCAGAATACACATCCATGCTTTAAACTTCTGGATATGTGTGTGTGTGTGTGTGTGTGTGTGTGTGTGTGTGTGTGTGTTTGCTACATGTATGATTAACTGCTGTAGTTTCAAAGTTAGCACCTAAGCAATCAGAAATAATATGGAAAATAACTCGATATGCTTAGAGATAATGCTACCTGATGAAATCATAATAATTGCAAAGGCAAAGTGCTACCAGGCCAACAACATATGTAGACACACACAATGCATATTTTATAAGGCTCAGCCTCATGTGATGGATTTCCCTGACTTTCAGATGAGCTGCTTTCTCAGGGTCCATGCCTTCAGGTGGATCTGTGTCCTTTTAAACTCCAAGTGTCCTGATGTTTTCAAGGCAGAGCTCCTTGTACACACTCCACACACTGGATTAATATGATCACTCTTGGGAAATTAATGGGTGCTATTTCATCCAACCAGTGTTAGTGAACCAGACAATATACTTTAGTGATTTCCACAGCCGTAGCCCTGGGTTGCTTTGCAGTCAATACAGAAACTGTGGAACTATGAAAGACAAGAGCTTCCCTGAATGCTGTTTCTTCATGTTTGTGATTATTGGCCATTCCTGTATTTCTCTGCAAAGTTGGTGTTCAGAGAAGTTGCTCACAGCGGTTTAGTGATAACAGGCTAGCCCAGGTGTCTTGGCCCCCAAGATTTACTGGATTAATCATTTCAGTGGAAAGTCACCTCCTGGGTTCCTGGAATGGATTCTGCTCCCTGATGGGCTAACCAATTGAATTATACCTGGGGTACTTTTAAATTACCTTTACAGACACTGTGAAGTTCTGTAAGTGGAGTTTGTACACCTGAAAATTATAGCGTCGTGCATTTTTAGCAGCACCTGTCTCCAGTGAGACTTCAAATCTGACTTGATTTGACTACAGCTCTGCATTAACACCATAGATCCCTCCAGGCTTGTCACAAAGCTCAAGGACCTGGGATTAAACACCTCACAGAGCATGTGGATCCTTGACTTCCTGATGGGCAAACCCCAGCTGGTGAGGGTAGGCGGACACACCTCCTCTACCCTCATCCTTAACTCCGGAGCACCCCAGGGCTGTGTTTTGAGCTCCCTGCTGTTTCTCTGTACATGCACAACTGTGTAGCCACTTTCAACTCAGCCATCTCCTGAACGTCAGCGAAACTAAGGCACTGATAGTGGGCTTTGGGAAGAAGCAGGGAAGGAAATACGCCCCTCTTGTTATCAATGGGTCCTGGAAGAGGTGGACAGCCCCTCTTTGGTCATGGTTGGTAATGGGCCAGCAAAGAAGTCATCTTTTCAGCCCAGTTTGCCTCAAGAGGGTGGGGCAATGTGGCATAGCACAAACAGGGCTGAAATTTTCAAACTCATTCATGTAACATCACAAAACCTGGTGGGTCGGATGGTAATAGGTCAAGGTGGCACTGACCAACTTTCCCCACGGATAGGCTGAAAGGGGTGTGTCCTATGACAACTGCAATACCAAAATTGGGCATGGCTTAGCTCAAACACGGTCATAACTTCCAGCTGCAATGTTGAAGAGGTCTGTGTTCTACTGAGTGCATTCTTGTTTCCTTTAGGACTGTTTTTTTTTTATTTTTTTAATCTGTGTTCAAGGTTTGTTCCTTTGTTATCTCCCATTTATCTATGAATCAAGAGAATATAATGTAACTTTTTTTTTTTTATCTCATTAAGGCAAAAAAGTTAATGTGCGGGCATTTGTGTCAGGTCAAAATGTTATTAGGCTACTTTCCAAAAGATAAGTTCCTAAAGAAGAGTTGACAGGATCAAAAGCTTGAATTACTCATATCAGATACTGGTTAGAACTGAAACCCCTTTGTCACGTTACATGTAGTGGACACTTAGCCATGACATTATATACCTCCCTGAAAGAATTTGCAGGATTATATTTTAATAATAATATGGCAGCACATCCAAAATTAATCTAGACAGTATGTGTAGTTTACCTGACTGTGTTTTGCCTCTGCAGGCAGAAAACTCTGCTCTATCTCTGGAAAACGACAACCAAAGGAAGCAGTATGAACGCTGTCTGGATGAGGTGAGTGTTTCTATTTCCTCTCTAAAGTTTATGACAGGATAGTTAACTTTTGGAGTCAGTGTTTACTTTTCAATGATACAGGGGTTGAGCAGATGCATGCGTATCTTCAACAATTAGCCCTTTTCCCTGCATCATATGGTGTTTAATGAGGCCCAAAGGGTTCTAAAGTTTCTATTCTGTCCTATTGGAGATTGTCTGTACTTGTCCCTTTGTGATTGAACCCCATGTAAATCTTAGCCCTTATTTTCATAAGCAATTAAAACCTTTTCACCAGAGCGAGATGAGTCCACATGGTGGTGAAATATCCTCATTAGTTGCTCTGTGTTCCCCTGGGCTATAATCCAACATACTATATTCACTTCCATCATGTGGCAAAACAGCTCCCAAAATAACTCTTTCAGCACATAAACAAAGCAAACAAAGTAGATTATGCCAATATAAAAAACAACAAGTCCCAGTACCCATTTATTTAATGAATTAAACAGCTCTTTATTTGTTGTTTTCCTGTTTCAGTTGGAAAGTAGATCTGGCAGGCAGCTTCTACAGGAAATATCCACTTAGTAGCCTTGCACCAGACAGAAATGACCTGTTGGTCACTTCAGAAACAATTGTAATTGCACAAACACAAAAATGTGTACCTGGACTTATTTTATAGGCATAATATACTTTCCTTGCTTCACATTTGTTTGTACACAAAAAGTGTTATTTTGGTACCTGTTCTACCACACTATGGAAGTGAATGGAGAAATATTCTGGATTCCCTGCTTAGAGGAGCAACATGCAACAACTTCGGAAGATATTTTGCCACAATGTGGATTCATATTGCACCCAGGTAACTGCAATCTAATACTCCACCAAAGTTCAGTTTTCAGAAAAGCAGCCTGTTTGTAGTTTTGTACATGCGGTGGGGTTGAAAAGTTAGTAGTTGGAGTTACAAAGTTTTCACATGACAGAGGTGATATGCTGAATGCTCTATCAACGGCTCTATCAGTTTCAACTTTCAACTACGGGCCAGACAGACAAGGTTATATGAGGCCTTAGTTCACATTGAGCTATACAATCTTTCCACACACACACACACACAGAGATAGTGTTATCGAGGTCCATAGAGGAAATCCAAGAGAAGTATACACCTCTAATTTAGGTGGAGAGACAATGGGGCTGCAGGCAGTATGGGAGTGAGAGCTGGTCTGAGTGCAGGAGAGAGGCTCCCTGTCCAGGAGGAGCGGCTCTGAGCTACAGCACAGCTACAGGGCTGCCTGCCTGCACTCCTTCCACCTTTTTCCTGCCCGACAACAGTTTGATTGACTCTTCCTCAATCCTCTGTCTATCTTCCATCTCGCTCCAGCCTATACAAGACTGCTCTAGTTTTTTTTTTTCTTTTCTTTTTTTTCCCCCTTTTAGTAGGGTTTGGTCATGAGCTTGTTACCATGAAGTTTGTTGCCCTTGAGATTTTTTTTTTATTATTTTTGATGACAGAAATTTCAGAATTGCTGCTGCAGGATTAATTTCTCCTCATCTGCTTTTGAGATTTCTTATTATGCACATGGGCCTCTTTGGGCAAGCGTTCAGAATGCTGCCTGTCATGGTTTGACTGGGCTGAGATGGGTCTTTTGACAGCCAGATGAAAGAGGTAGAGGGAAATAATTTTGCAGCACACAAAACTGGAAACCTATTTATTATTTCAATTTCAAGGTATGAAGCATGCTTTCCCTTCAAAACATCAAAATAACTAGGAAAACCAATAGCTCAGATTATGCTGCTTCATGTGAAATCCACAATGAAAACTGAACTATACTTTCTTCATTGTCATCACCTTCATCTATGACGATTTGGAAAACATAGAACAGCAAAAGTTAGGCCAGTGTCTTATCCTCAGTAGATTAGGGAAAGCAAAGAGATGAAGCATTATGCATTTCTGGAAAAAAAACAAACAAACAAACAAACAAAAAAACTGCTCCTGCTTTTCATAACAATTTTTAGTATTTGTTTGTAGTTGTGTACTTTTGCTTATAAAATTTCTAAAACTCATACTCTCAACAACAGAAGATCAAGTTAGATACACTGACTGCAGGCTATTGCTGCACATTTGCACTAAATCTGACTCTGTGATGCAACGTTTGGTCAATTTGTCTCAAACAGCAACACACACTCAAAACATACATTTCACACTGCTCTCTGTTCTGCTCTCATTTATGGTTTCTGTGTCCCAAACATCCAAACAAAGAGCTGAAATATGATCCACTGGAAGATAATGATCTGATTCATTTTTCAGACACAGGCCACTTGTTCAATGTTATTGTGTGATAAATATAAGTTGCTGTTTTTTTGTTTGTTTGTTTGTTTTTTTACTTGTTTCACTTCTCTTTTGCTGTGTCTTTCTCTCTTCAAGGTGGCGAACCAAGTGGTCCAGGCCCTGCTCACACAGAAGGTTAGTCTTTTTCTGTGTGGTGCTGAAGGATCATTAATCCAGTCGGCAATCAGAATCAATCAGATAGATGATGACTGTCACAGTGATGAGTAGCTATGCGTCAGTAATGTAAAGAATGATCAACAGCGTGTGTCTTGCCTCATCAAAGCATGCCAAACATAAAATATCACCCGAGTATTTATGGTCATGTTGCGTACTAGTGTTTTTAAAGGTGAGACATGTAGCGTTTTAACATCAACAAAATAACAGCACATTATTTTAATTAGTTTAATAAGACAGTTGAGACACACTACAGAATGCTTTAATTGACCAGTCAGAATCAGAAATGTGAAATGACAGACCAGAGTGATTTAATGCTTTGACCGATTGGAATCAAGTATTCAACATAACGTAACATAGTCTGGAATAATGCAAACAATAGATGTTATTTTCTGTATAAATCAAAGCCCTAAGAGGAAAAAAAAAAAAAAGTGAAGTTTAGCCAGGGGATCAACCCTTCAAGAAAAATGCTGCTTCACTTCTGAGCTTTAGGACTACAAACTGTGACACTCTATGGGCTTTGAAGCTGCAGATAAACAATATTTTGTACCTTTATTCAATAAGTATTTAAATTTTACCATTTTCATGCTAACATCCACTAAAAATCCCCTGAAACACGGGATAAAACTAACATTAATGCTAATACTACAAGTTAATGCATACTTATGTGGAAGCAGATCAAAATCTACATTTTAATAAATTCAGGTTAAGGGCTTCCCATAGGCAACAGGTATAACACCAATAAATTGATTCAATACAGTGCATATGTAATCAAATACAGAAGTGTCTTGCACCCCCTTCAGGGATATGACGGTGTTGTATAGATGTAGTTTATCCATAAAGGACTGAGTATTGCTATTTTATTGATTTACGGTGGAAAGAGGATGGAAATATCCCTTCCAACACTGTAAAGTGATAAGCAATGTGCCTGGAGTGACACCAGGTGCTGTGAGGGAGGCAAGCAGCAACATCCTCTTTGCAACAAAACAGCAAGAGGGTTTATGGGAAATGTGGCCTTACTTTTAGCACTAACAATACCACAGGCATGAGATAGAAGCATCTAAACTGTGGTCTTACTTGTTTATTGTAATTACACAAAGATATTAAACTTAATTGGCTGCAGCTTGAATGACGTTTGAAATGCTACATGGAGCAACTTTAAATGCTTTCTCATTGAAATAGTATCGATTCCCTCCCCATAGTTTTAAGACCGAGGCTCAGAGCATTTGATTGCCATGTACACCTTGCATGGATAAACTCTGTGGCTATTAAGTTAGACTGTGATATCCATGTGTTCTTTGAAAAGGTCACAGTCAGTTGAACTGCTTGCCTATTTCTCTCCTTTTTTCGGGGGGTTTCTAGGACTTGAAAGAGGAATGTGTGAAGCTTCGGACCCGTGTGTTTGACTTGGAGCAGCAAAATCGCATTCTGAGTGTGCTGTTTCAACAACGTGTCAAAATGTCCACAACTCCTGTCTCGCAGGTAGGCTCTGGTGTAATGGATAGAAACCGACACTGACAGACACACCGCTTCAAGGCTGCTTGAATTTTACATGAGCTGTGCTCTACTTCTAAAGGTTACTAACTTTAAAAGACACTAAAAAGAGAGAGTAAACAACTCGATGTTCGATATAATTATTTACATTTTGGGGGGCATGTCTCCTCTAGAAAGGTTCAAACTCTGATAAATGTGGCAAGAGGTTCATTTGGCCTTGTCTTAGTTCATTTTTAATTAGTGTAGTCAGTGTCACAGTGGGGCTTCCAAGTGCACTGCAGGTCATCTGACAAGCATTACCTTCCCGTGCCACTCTCTATTTTTATGTTAATCACTGCAGAATTTCGCTGAAACCTCCCATACAGCTGTAGCTGGAAGGCAGCATCCAGAAACCCGACATGGAGCTGAACAATGTGCTCTAATTGGAATGCACTCAACATTAGAGCATTAAGGTTTATTGATTTCTAGAGATGCTGCTCAAATGAGGATAGGAAAAAATATTAAATGACTTAACTGATGTACAACATGATGCTGATGCCCGTTGTTTAGACTGAGAGGCAACAGCTGGACGGGAGAGCTGGCTTGTTGTTCAAAGGTAAGCGGTGTTGTTCTGTCAGCTGCTAAATGCCTCCTAGAGGACACAAGAGTTCAGGAGCTCCACTCACACCACAACAAGATGAATCAGAAAGAGAGGCCTCCAATCACAGCAGCACCTGCCTCCTCAGTAGTGATGCTCTCGCTGCGGGCAACATGAAAGGAAGCGGCCAGACTCCTTGGGTCAGAGTGTGGTGAGGACCAGGCTGCAGTGGCTGAGCAATCACTAACTAGTTAACAGAGTTCACACTCATTACATGATTTGTCAGTCTAATTAGATGCTTATTAATGCTACAAAAAGCACCTGCAAATGTTTTTCAAGATAGAAGAGGATGCTCATTGTTGCTCATTGATTACTGTGCATTGTTGAAAATACACCGCAGGTTTCCGAGGGCCAGTGCTTCATTAAATTCATTAAATTCAACATGTGCAGCTGTAAACTTTAAATTGAAGTAGAGAACCATATTTGCTTTTCTTTTCTTTTTTTTTCTTTTTTTGCAACAACAGCAATATGCAGTATGACGGCAGCCTATAACTAGAATTTAAAAATTCTCTAACCTCGTCCTCAAGCAGTCCTTTGATCCTCAGGTTGGCTGTTTCATTTTGTTTTTTGTTTGTATTTTTTAATTTTTTTATTATTTATTTTTGATTTTTGATTTATTTTTTTTTTGGGGGGGGGGGTTTGTTTATGTAACCTCGCTGACGGGCTTGGTTTGCCTTCTTTGATCATTGTCTGGGAAACTTGACAATAATGAGGCAGCTGTGCCCTCGTGCTGTGCAACAGTGCGGGTAAACACATCTGAAATCGAGCGAGTCCATTTAGATCAGAAAATATGTTCTATAAGCAGACATGATGAGCGGGTTATGCTTCCCATCCATTTATATCACTAAATAAAACATGAACATGCTTGATTTGAAGACTTAATTCCCTGTGTATATGTGTGTGTGTGTGTGTGTGTGTGTGTGTGTGTGTGTGTGTGTGTGTGTGTCCTGAGAAACAAACAAATTAATTAATGGATTAAAAGTAAATTAAAAATAAAAAACATTACTTGAAATTCATCATTATATGTATATTTTTATTGTAATCATTTCAGAAGAGAAGGTGCACCTTTCCGTTGAAGCAGACATCCCATTTGTAAGCAGAACTCTTGCTCTGCAGATGCACAAAATTGACAGCCTAACTTTTCCATGAATAATTGATGAATAGATGATACTTTTGATGGACAGATGATACTTTCTCCAATCTGATCGCTGATAGAAGCATTACATGGTTGAGCCTGGCTTGTCAGACTTTGGTATTAATTCTGCATTCGCAACGTGTCAGCGTTTTATATTTAATAGAAAGATTGGTTTATTGAACAGTGCTGAGCTTCTCTTACTGTCATCTCTCAAGGCACCGGTGGGAACTGCGCATGCAAGTTGAAGCCAATCACAAACACACCCCAGTTACTCTTTTATTGAGTAACTGTGGTAGCTTGCAGGGATTTGCTCAGTCTTACGTCCAGTCTCTGGTTTGATATTTATTTACAGTAAAGTGGACTTTCTTCACCTGAGTGTCCTTTTACTCTAAATTTATACAGCGGGGAAGAACCAACGGAGACACATTTAGGGAGACACAGGAGAGCCCTGGCAAAATCTCCGATAAAATTGAGTTCTACCAGTGGGTGAACATGTGGGGTGTGGGATTTAACCAGGCTGGGCAGGCACAAGGGAAAACCCACTCTAAAACACATCAACAATGGTATAAATGGTCCTTTTTATTGTTTAGTTATGGATTATTCTTATTATTCCAGTGGGAAAGTGCCCAAACATATCTGATGTGACGTCTCATCAAGATGTTTCCTGCTGAGGGGGGTCTGATTTGAAGTTTGACAGGAGACTTTTTTTTTTTTCAACTGTCTGGAACATCAGTAGTTACTGGTGTCAATCACTCCTAATCAAAGAGCCGGCGCTTCTTTCATCTTTGTGCACCGACATTCAACAGGGTGGTGCTGTATGGGGTGAGATCTATTTCAGAGGAGGAGAAGATGCAAATTTCTCCACTGACTGTAGCCTCAGTAGAACAGAATGCAATGCAGCTGCGAGGCATTGCATTTGGAGTGAGGGTTGTAATCCGCACTTTTCCTCTGCTGGAAAAAAAAACCCCACCCTCCTGCTCTTTCTGTGCGATTGCTATTTCCCCAAGCAGCAGCCATAACCCACAACTGAAAGTAACAAGTTCATGCCCGTTGTCTGAGGCTGTCTCAAGTCTTTCTGGGACATGTAGGAAATCACCAGCTGAAGCAGAAGCAGACGAGGCAAGTTGAGGGAAGGTGGGAACACCAAAAGAGTCAATTAGAACAAAAATGACTTGGGCATTGGATTGAAAATTACATATTGGTGATTTCAGATCTTTGGGTGGCATTCTCTTTTAATTTGAACAAAAACAATCCATAAGCTATATTTATTAGCTATTATTTCATGACTGAAATGCAATTATAGTGTATCTGGACAATTAAATGCCAGGGACGAACTCATTCTTCATCTTGATTTTGATTTAACCTCTTTTCATCTCTTTTCATCTTGGCCTGAACTGAATCCCATGCAGATGCAGTTTTGTAAAATAGGAAATCAGCACTGGTAGC
Source organism: Myripristis murdjan (assembly GCF_902150065.1). Classification (NCBI taxonomy): domain Eukaryota; kingdom Metazoa; phylum Chordata; class Actinopteri; order Holocentriformes; family Holocentridae; genus Myripristis; species Myripristis murdjan. Next base: position 8,898,689 of record NC_044000.1, read on the forward strand.
ATTTCCTGTGTTTTAGCCTAAAACCCAATAAAACCCACAGCCAAAACATTTTTGAAGCCCCATTCTCATGGATTGTCCCCTCTCTCTGTTGCAGTGAGTCCTAATCGTTATGCAGGAGGCAGGAAAGGGATTTTGAGTTATTTTGTGTTTAAAGGTCTTTTTGGATTGTCAGATTCATTGGGAATTTTCCAGCAGTTCTCAGCATGATTCATCCCCTGACAGTTTCAGGCTATCTGTATTCAGGAGAACAGTTTTCTAACAAAGACAGGATTGATCATTTAAAATATATAATGAATAAATTGTGAAAACACTGTAGAACAGCGGTGCCCAGCTGATTTGCTGTGGGGACTGGTAGACGTTTGAGAGATGATTTGGGAGGCCACAAAGTGCATGTTGAAAGCTACTTTAACAAACAAAGTGTCTTTCAACAAAAACAATACGTGAATTTGGCATTGATACACATTCAAACCTTCAGCTATAATAATGGCAATCTCATAAAATGATTTCCCAAAAGTTACTACCTGAATATGTCAATGAAATGCACACAAGCTTGATGAATAAATGAAAACCAGAAACGCACTGCAGCATGACAAACTATGATTTAATGGATTTTATTGGTCACAGGGCCACATCTGGCCCCCGGGCCATATGTTGTGCATGTCTTATATAGAAGCTCCTTTTTCCAGCTCCATGGAAGTGGTCAAGAAAGATGTAGGAATCCCCATGCCAGTTCATTAACTGTAGTGTGAGCCTAGCAGAGCAGCAAATGCTGTCCTTCATCCGTGACCTTTTCTGTAAAAGTCAAACTCCCAGGCTTTGCAGAAGAAGAGCTGTTCTCTTATTTATCACTACTGAGATGCTCTGCCACTGGAAAGAGCTGTTTTTATTACTGTACACTGTTCTTTACAGTCATATTAAAGGTATTTAATCTGTCAATTAAGGGAAACACCTTAGTCAGTTAGTTAGTCAGTCCATTTTCAGTCAGCTAAATTTCTTAAATCTTCATATGAATCTAATAGCAATTTTAGTTTTCATCAGTCTGTTTGTGGTAATTGCAATGTCTTTTTTATAGAAAGACTTGACAATTGGACAGATGACTGATCAATTATGCAGATGAATAGTAGCCTACAATCACTGTCATATTAAAAAACATTTCCCCCAGGGGAATGTCATTACAGTTAAAACATACATTTTCTAATTTTATAGATGAGTCTGCATTTGTGAAGGAGGCGATTATTTAAACTGTGGTGTGATTTTCCATCTAAACTTTGTTCGCTGCACAGCATCACAAGTTTTAACACACTGAATCAAAAAGTGTTAACACATAACACCAAGGGCTGGAAGCTGACCTCGCTCTCTCTTTGCCACTGTAGAGGATGAATTCCAAATTTTACTAACCAACATAGTTATTTCATCAAACAATACAGATTTTTAGAAAAGAAAAAAAAAAAATCCCAAAAATGATTGTTACTATGACAACATGGCTGGCAGAGTGAAAAACACCTCAATGTGGCCTGGTGCCTGGTATGAATCTGCTACCATGAAGGTGTTGGTGTTTTATGTGCCAAATACTGAACTTCTGATTCACTACCGCAGCACTCCATTCACCCAGTGGGCTACATTAGTAGTTTAAGATAATTATCTTGTGCCAGAAGTTGGAATATTAAGCAGAGTTTTTCTGTTTGCCTCCAGTGAAATCACAGATACATTTTTGAACAAGCTTTGCATGTAAATCAGTGATTTACAGGCATGGGGATGTTTTGATTGCTGTCATCCCGACAAAGCTACAGACGCATTTCCCCGGCACGATTCACGGCTGCACAGCTGAGCCGCATTTCAATTGGGATTGAGAGCAGAGGAGATATTTGTGGAGGAGGTTAAGGAATTTCTTGGAGAGATGATCCGGAAATGAGACATTTAGCACCCGCTGAAATTGTTCATGTTGTTTCACTGAGACATGTTTCATTTGAACCCTGAGCCATTTGTCCCCTCGTGATGCTGTTTGACAACACAGGGAAGAGATGAATCAGGCGAACAGAGGGAAAAGTAGAGCATGCCAAGTGAGATTCTACATGGATGTCAGTGAAATTATAGTGTTTAAAGAAAAAAAAAAAAAGCAGCGAGGTAAGGCAGTAAAGCCAAGCTCCCTGAGAAGCCTCATCAGTTCCTCACATCTTTTCATGTCTGATATCACTTCCTGTAAAAATAGCCACGTTAGTCGACTTCATCATAAACTCAGATGACACTGATACAGCATCGTCAGTACTTATAAATGAGCTAAAAACAACAGTTGACACTTCCCACCACTCTTACATCATCTATTCTATTCTATTCTATTCTATTCTATTCTATTATTCCACCTGACCACAGGTACAAAAACTGTTGGTCCGTAAAATGTCAGTAAAGTGCCTGTAGTGGCATAAATGGCATTTTATATTCACCGCACATTTCATTTAGTCACTTAATTGTTCCATAATGGGTTTTTTTGTTTTGTTTGTGTTTTGAGTAGATTCCTCAGCGCGTCCTCTGCCATTGAATAGGTGCAATGGCTCTTCCTGACTTAAAGGACTCCTAACCCTAATATAATTTCATCCGTCTGAGTTTCAGTGGAAAGTTTTAGTGTCCATCGATAGTTTAAAAGCTGCTTTAGAAGCATGAAAATGCTGAAATTTCAGTACTGAATATTAGTGCAAAATATCAGAATAACTTCAGGATAAAAATAATGGCACTGGCTTTCAAAACTGCACGTCTTTCCAGCTCTTGTAATTATATTCCAGTGTTCGCCCCCCTACCTGAGTCACTTTTGATGACTTACTTGAATCACGCTGAACAGAGCTCACCTCCTGAGTGCTTCAGTCTTTTTATGTGGAATGCATTGAGATCGCCAGACATAGTAAGATCCAAGGTCGTCGTTCCTCTGGCGCTCTTTTTGTCTAAAGACGCGAGCCAGTAGCCTGTCCTGGTAATGAGCACGCTCTGGCCTCTTGGACCAAATGAGGAGTGTGATTACCAAGACATGCAATCATGGCCTTTGTACTGCCAGAAAGCGGGAGCAAAGAGACCTAAATCCATTAGACTCTATTGGATTCCTCCATCTCAGCTGCGGAGAATACTTGAAAAAAGGAAATACAGGTCATTTCATTATCTATCATTGGCAATGAAGACTGGAATAAGCAAGGAGGGAGGGAGCGACAGAGGGGTTTGACGGTAGAGAGATACTCTGGCTGTGTATCAGCTTGCAACGTAGCTGAGAGGCAATGGTGTATGAATTATTGAAATGGGTTTTTGTTTTTCACCTTGAGTCAGACATGCTTATTTACAGTATTGGAATTCAACGCCAGAGAAATACCTGAGAGACTTGGGACCGTAGTGTTGTTAAACAAGGCCAAGTGCCGCTCTCCTCAGATAAATGTTCTAGCTGGCTGGCAAATGTAAGACACAGTGAAATTTATTTGCCTGTTTCTAAGTATTTAGGAATGTCTTTGATGTATCTGGTTTGACACAACTAAAAAAAAAAAAAAAAAAAAAACAGCAAGGAGAAGAGTTCACAACAGCAGGGCGATGACAGCATGTGTCAAGTGCTGATGCTGTCTGCTAAACGTGTTAACAATGACTTGAAGGGACTGCTGCAGTGATTTTACATGTTCAGTGTAATTCCTACAAAATGTATATACTTGACATTTCTGCTAATCTTTTCCCAAAGGCAGCAGTCATATTTTAGAACTGTAATTTTTCCTACCTTTTATCCAGCCATTGCTTTCAGAGACTTGTTGGGTTTTGTTGTTGGGACACTTGTTGGGTTTTGATCACTTGAAATTAGGCAGAGTGAAACATTGGATCATGTGATCTGGATAAAGCGTGGGATAAAATATGTAAAGTCCATATCATATCTGTACTATTAAATGACAGAAACATATATAGCTTTTGAAATATATACAAACTTGGTATAAACCAATGACTTGATATCAAGATCAGCTTTTAATTTTTAATTAAACTTTGGTTTTAATATAATTGCAAACACAAGATCTTCATATATTTTGAAAATGTAACTGAGTAAGCTGAGAGGAGGTCTGTCTCTCAGTTTCCCTTCTCATTGTTTCCTTTCTCATTGTTTTCCTTGATAAAGAAGCACAATAGTCATAAGCTGCTCAAAAAACACTTTGATCTATTTAGTAAGGTTTAAACAATTGAATTGTATGACATCAAACTGGATTAAGAAATTCTAACAGAAATGAAGCAGTAACATATGTGGAACAACATTATCAGAAATGTTATCCCTTATGAAACAGACTGAAAGAGCTCAAATAAATAAACAGCGACTGAATGTAAGTGTGTGAAATCTGGGCTCATAATGCTGGTGCAGTTCAAAAGTATTGGCCACTTGTGCGGCTTTTAATTTTTTATTTGTTTGTGTTCTTGAAAATGTGGTTGTATACTGATAATGCATTTAGTTAAAAAAACAGCTAAGTCTTGCTCTCCTAGAAGAGAATTGAGTCAGTATTCCTTATTTTAGTGTTTCAGGGGTGCAATCTGATTTGTCAAAGACAGGTTGTAACCATGCCAGTGACTCCATGGAAGTTGGCAGCTAGACAGGAAGTCTTCACAACACAACAAGCTGTCTTCTTTTATTAACCTCTTTTGCTAACCTTTTCCCCTCCCTTCATCCAGGGAGACTTTGTCGAGCACACATGTTCTTTTTCCACTCCGTGCGCTTTTTCATATTCATGCAGTTCCCTTCACACCTGGGAGCTGCACACCCTACAATTACTGTCTTCTACTGGAGTTTCACATTTCACCACGCAGAGCCAAAGCCTAGTGTGGTCTGCTTGTTTTCCACACTTTCAGCCCTCGTTCCCTGTCTCTCCCTGTCTGCTGACAACAAGTGAACAGCAGTGCATCTAATTAGAGTCCAGCCCACCGGGCAAAACACTGAGCAGCGGAGAGGAGAGGGGGCAGAGGAGGTGAAGGTGAAGTGAGAGATGAAGATGTAAGAGAGAAGGAGAGGCAGGTGTTGCTGAGCGAGAAGTAATAATGAACGGGGGCAAAAGACAAGGAGGTGGATGCAGAAGGGAGGTGGAAGCCACGTCCTGCGATGCTGAAGGAGGTAACGGCGGTGCAGCGGGTTACTGTTTCAAAGCAAAGAGCGCAGACAACTGGGACGTAAGGAGCAGCTGGTTGAGTGCAATTGTGCTTTGGGCGGCGCAGGGGGATGCATGGGAAATGTTTGATCAGATGAGCTTATATGTCCACTGAAGCACAGTGACTTACCTGCTACAATGTATAGGACCTGTTGATCAGCAGCCAGGTGGGAAGACGGTATAATGGTTAAATGTACTCAGTGTAGTTTTCCTCATAAACACAATTGTTTTGTTTTTTTTGTATCTCCTACCTCAAGAGACAACCCAAAGCCTTATTTTAGATTTTTTTTTTTTTTTTTCCGGTCTTGTCTTTGCTCCCACCCCCACCCTTCCTGGGGGTGGAGGTGGGGACGGCGCTTGCTGGGCTGCAGGGTCCCTCTGTGTGTCCACAAACTCCCTCACCCCTCACCCCACTCTCATCCCCAACCTCAGCCCCACCCTTACTCCTGTGGCTGCCCCTCCCACCACACACATTTGCACTATCACACGTGTATCTTTATGCTTTACCCCACTCATTCCAACTTTTTTTCCCTCAAATACAAACCAGCTGTGCTTGCCTCTCCCTTTTCTTTTCCTCCCTTTTTTCTCTTGGTTTGTTGTGTTGTTTTTCTTTTGTTCTGTCCTGACGATGATGATGTGTGATTATTTTATGACACTCTACACCCTCCGTCCAACCTCCCAACTTCATGTTTCAGATTGGTTTACACTTGTATTTCATTAAGTTATTAATTATTAAGGTTTACGTGGACATCAGAAGAAAACTAAAGAATGTAGAGTCAAAAGTAGCCAGTATGAATCATGGCATGAACAAATCTACAATTTACAAATTGCTGAAATCAACAGTGATGTGATGTTCGATGTGCATCGATGTTTTGTCTTTCACTATGGTGAATGTAGAATGCACACAATATGACTAGCAACAATACTGCAAGTAAGGTAATAGTGCAACTGAGCCTTTTATGTGACTGAATAGTTTGAAAATTCCAAAATTTATTTAATTTATTTTTTAAGGAGGTGGCCATGAGAAGTACGCCAGAGTGAGATAATCCAAGGGTTGTGTCCAGAAGTTTCAGAAAGATGAGAAAATGAGTCAAATCTCACTGATTTTAAACAAACCTAATTTCTGTCCAGGGGACAGAAATGAGATATTACCTAGGATATTGCCCAGTGCTCAGACTACACTTCCCTGCATCCTCCACATGACACCCTGAGCTGGGTAAACAAACAACTTTACCACAGTGCAAGAAAATTAAGATTAAGATGTGCATATGATTGGCATCTTCTAAAGCAAGTACAGACCGAAAATGTGCACCTGTGTCACTGTCATCATCCGTACTTTGACTCAGAGCATAATTACAGCAGTATAATCAGAGTATGATGTTTACATGCACTCACCCTTAGTCGCATTATTGCCTTAATCGCATTATAATCACATTTTTGATGTGCATGTAAACAGGATTATTGTCGTGTACTGTAGCATACTGATATTTCTCACATGTTGCACACAATAATACACGGTGCAGCTATTAGGGACAGCACTTAGTGTTATGATTGCATATTTACGCGGCACATCAAAAGCGCAAGTCAACCATGATTGCGGTAATGTCACATGGAGCACCCTGTGATCCTGCTGCTGTATAGCTGAGTGGGGAGAGAAACCACGAATGTGCCAGAGTTAGGGGGTAGATTTCTGTTCCACGCTCAAAATGTATGAACTCATGGTGCTGTAAAGCATTCGGGATAAAAGCATCAACCAAATAGCATCTGCCCTGCGCAGCTCGCTTCTTAAGCTGTATATCGTAGACGGGCCGTTTGAAAAGTTGTTGACATGAAATGTATTATTCTGACAGAGAAAGTTAGATGGGAGCAGGGCTAATATGATTTATTTACATAAGCTTCTGGGCCACTGCTCATGTCTGGCTGTGTTTGGGAGCTTGAAGGTACTGTGCACTGGTACGTGTCCATGTTGTGGTTTCTGAAAGGACCTTTAGACACCATGTTGTAATTCTTGACATTAACATTGATTGGTTTGACTATTGCTTCTGTAAAAACCACCACTAGTACGACAATTCCTCTGCAATCAGCAAGACAACTCAGTTGAAATATGAGTTGAGCAAAAAACAAATCATTTAATCACTCTCATTTAGATGAGTCATGCATGAAGTTATGAATTTATTTACTTTTCATCTCAGATCCGACATTTATGTATTTTTAAGTAGAAATGTCATGGCATTGTGTTTTTAAATCTGCAGTTTAGTGCCAGCTAAAAGTACGATTCATGTGTTTGACATTTTGATGTAAAGAGGCTTTATTCATTATTTAATATCATAAGGAATCATCAGGCAAGGTTATGTTAATTACTGGACAGATATTTCTCACAGATACATGCTTTCAGCTGTATATGTCCATCATGGTTTCACAAGCACCAGGCTTATGGCACTGTCACTGCATATGAATGACTACAGTAAACTTTGCATCACCTTTTACTGCAGAGTAATAATATTTCTGTGAAAATAGACCACTACTGCACGACTGGTATTGGCAGCTGATGAACCTGATGTTGGCGACATTCAGTGAAATTCAATACTTACTGTGAGGAAAGCAACCTGTGCAATGAAAACATAATAGGCTCGTGTATGTGTTCAGGGAACTAACTAATAGTTTCTGCCAACCTCTAGATTATGTTCCAGCTCTGATATCTTTTAATAGGCCTTTGGCAATTTTTCAGATGACAAGCATTTGGACGTGGCATTGGTGTGCACACAATCAAGGGGACATAATCTTCTTTCACTTTGTAAAACAGTCATGTCTGGATTTTATAACACAAAACCAGAATGTTAAGCAAAAGTAATTTTAGAAACTGGGAAAACATTTAAGATATGAAAGGGGAAAAGCACTCCCTCTGTTGGCCCTGAAGTTGCCCTTGACTTAAAGCACAGCGCTGCTCTGATTGAGGGTTTTGTTAAACTGTATCACTTGTGTCAAATCTGAGAGATAGCCCTCGACATGCTGACTGTAATTAGCTCCAAAATTAATCCGGAGAAGCATGGTCAAATTTGGCGTTCTCCCACAGTGCTTGTGAAATAAAGGATAGAATGGATAATCAAATAATAGGTGAATATCAATGAATGGACCAAATCACTTTAGTCCCAAGCTCCCTGATGCAATTATTTCCTATTCACATTAATTATTGCTAACAGATGACACTAATGACTTTGAGAGGAAGCTGGCCATGGCAGCTCTGCAAAGAGATCAATGCTGTTTTAAATGGGGTCACAACATGCCTAACACTCGATGCCTTTGGGTCTCTGTACAATTGGAAATGGCAAGATTGTACAGAGCATCTGCAGTATGTCAGTGAATAGAGCCAGCAGCTCTCCATAACAGACTAGACTCTGCATAGGACAGCAACACCATCCATGTAACAGTGGACCCATGAACCATGAAGCAGAAAATACTAACCAATACTAACCAAAGAGCAACTTTTCAATATATTACCTTAAAAACAAGATTTGAGCCAAAATTATTACCAAATGTACCTACTTGTCTGAATCCTTTCATCTTGTAAAATAATGAGTATGTGATATTTATTTAAGATTGCAGGCTTTACAGGTAAAATAAAATAAATAAATAAATAAATAAAAAACTCATACAGTATATAATGCATTGTACAGAGTACTTACTGAATCTATTTTATATGTATAGTCTAGTCTGAAATAAAAGTGTAAATTACTTGGATAAATAAATACCTAACTCTAAAATGATTTAGGTTACCTCAGTTGTCATATAGACATTTTAGGTTTCAATTTTATCAGCGCAGTGACAGAACATTATTTGCAGAATTACAATAAAAGAAGCATTTATGAAATGTGATGATTAAAGAAACACACAGGAGAGATGCAATCAATAATGTGTGCAGGTGAGATAAATCTCCCCAGGGGGGCTTATAAAAACTTAATTTCTCAAAACAAATGGCATTACAAGAATATCTAAAATGGCAGGTGAAATGATGCTCTTAGAGCTAACATGCTCATTCATAATATTGGGCTGACAAAGAAAGCAGGTTTAATGTATTATAAATAAATTATTCTACTTAGTAGCACATTGGCACCATCAGTTCCTCTTAGTTATGGAACCACAGGCTATAAATCCATATTTAAAGTGAACTTTAAAACTTCCACTAAAGGCAGAAAAATAACAATCTGGCTCTAACACAGTAAACACCACAGAGCATATGTCTTTGGCCTCACTGGTATCACCAGTCAACCCGTCAAAGTGTTGCATGCTGTCTATGGTCTGTGGTTGTGAATGATGGTGTGTGATATATTTTTTTGGTACTGGCTTTGCAAGCTGAATTTTCCTCACAATGCACTTAGTGTGGAAAAAGGTTATAAAGGATCATGATTTTTTTTTGTTGATTTCACATTAGTTCATTTCATATAAATTTGTGCAATTATGCAAAAATATGATAGGAATGTAATATGGAACATTAATAATTGGATCCTCAGTATCTGGCAGCCTAGCTGGTATGTTAAAAAAAACATGTTACAGTGCTTCAGGCTCACAAATGTGGTGTACAAATCAGCAACATAGAGCAAGTAAGCCCACTCCAATATAAAGTGTATTTGATCAAATATGCAGAATGAAGTTTCAGGCCAGAGTTATGGAGTTATACTTACTATACAACTATTACATTAAACTATTCAATCAAGACACTTACATAGTAGTTTTTTCCCACTCTGTCACTTACGACAAAAACAGAAACAGTATGGGCACATGTTTGCTTGGGCATTGACTTTGTTTTTTGTCTGCTTTGGTAAAATAACTCTCCAAACAACTGTACCCAATGGAGAAGAGTCTTCTGAGTCACAGGTGCACTGTGTGAATATTGATTTTGGTTCTTCTTGTAGGCTCCAACCAAACAAGAGCATCACTCATCTAACACTGGTTATTCATTGTGGACTGACTTTTGAAATATGAATGAACAGCAGACACACCAAGTGGCTGCAAGCTTGGTGGATAGTGTGCCTTTACTATGAATCAGAACTGAGGTCTATAAAATGCCCCAGTTGACCAGCTTGCAAAAAGTAATCATGGCATACCTGCAAGACTAGAGAAAAGTGAATACACACATTACAGAGCAGAAACCCTCCAACTAGTGGAGTGGAAAATGTCATTCCTTTCCTCGGCAAGCCTTTGGATGGAAAGAGACAGCAATGTATCCAGCATATTGATTTTTTGAGATCTGTGACAAATACAGATGGAGACCCATGGGGCATTCTCACGGGTTGCGTATAATTCAGACTGCTAAGATAACCTATCGCCAGAAGAGGGTATTGAATACAATGTCAGGAATTATTTGCAGAAACAAGCCTTGACTTGACTGTTGCAAAGGTCAGCCATAATTATGGAATCTGGCAATACTGATATGTTAACTCATTAAATTAGATATCAAGTGTTTCACATTTATGTGTGTTATATTTATATTTATTTATATTTGACATACAAAGCTAAACAAAAGCTAAACAAAAAATGTTTTTCTTGTTACACATCTTACAGTAGTCCATTTGTGATTTGCTATTTAAGATAAAGTGTCCTTTACCCTTTGTTTTACCCCTGAGTATCACATACTGTCTTTGTAGTGTCAGTTTGCTTAATTCCTCTTGGCTTATTATGCAATTCATTACTTTCCAGGAGGTCCAAAGGAATGGAAAGGCAGGTGTTCCTGCTGGGAGATGGCCCAGTCTTCTGAGTCTAACATGCCCACGCAGTAGCTGCAGTGGCAGCGGCAGTGAGATGTCATTATCCAGCGCTTGTAGTGAGTACTCCAGTGGCTCCCATACTTGGGCAGAGGGACGTGGCTCTTCTAAGCAGGTGAGTTTTGTTATCTTCTTGTAAATTAATTAATACATAAATCTAAAATATAAAGTACTCCTTCTTGGCATCTTTTGGTATACTGGGTAAAAATGATGATCTGAAAAGTGAAAAATTGTAAATCTGTCTTGTCATGCACAGTATGCCACAAGCCGGGAGAAGAGGATGAGTACTGGGTCAGTATCCAGCAATAATTCAGTGCCTGCCGAGCAGACAGACCTGGGATGGAAGGAAGGTCACATTCTGAAAGGCCTGAAGCGTCTCCAAATGTCTGGCCCCAAAGAGCCATCCTCACTTACATCTGTGCCACATTATAAAGATTGTATGACCTCCAATGAGGGTATATATTCACTTGGCATCAAGTGTGGTCCACAGGGAATTGTACCAAAACAAGCAGTCACTATGGGCAAACCTTTCAGTGCAGGAGAAGGGGCGGCTGCCCTAGTTTCTGACTCTGATGATGCAGATGATGAATCACCTAAATCCCCATCCAGAGGATCCTGTGACCAACCCAAAAAAGAGGTTCTTTGCTTGGACACACCTCATGTCACTAGGGATGAAATGAGTCCTGCTGAAAGAAGTTTTCAGGAGGACCCTTTAAAACTCAGAGGAAATCCTGGCAATTTCCTCTCACCTGTCACAGACAACTTCCTCTTGGAGGGCCCCACAGTGAAACCTGGCATCAGCCCAACAGAGAGCCCTACCCACATGGATGCATTAAAGAATAAAAATTCACTTGAAAAAAACAAGCCATCAGGCTTGAAGAAGTTAAATGACAGAAACAACAATGAGGAAAGGTCCACTGACCGAAAATCCAGGCTTGATCATGTCAAAAGGCACCAAGACAGACTCATAGCCAAGCAACTGGAGGGAGGGATGAGTGATGTGAGCTCATCTCTTCATCATACTGCTACAACTGCTCTGAGCTCTGTTAGTGAAGCCAGACAGCGCAGCTCCTCAATGGACATTCCTCATTGCAGAGATCAGGCAAATCAAGCTGGAAGTGATAGCAAGGACTACACCATTGTGGAATCAACACAAAGAAAACTAAAACCTCAAGCTTGTGACTCAGCAAGGAAGGCTTTCATTCTGCGGAGCAAAAGTGCAGATGGAGGACCAGAGCAAACCAAGCAATTCCATTCTCCTCTACACCAAAAGCTTATCAAGGTCCATAGATCCAAAGGACAGTCAAACTCTCCTGGACGTAGTATTCCTGGCAAAAGATCAAACTTTGGCAAAACACAAGGTTCAGGAAAAGGCACATTTCCTAAAGTTGAGAAAAGTGAGAATTTTGCTGAGACAAGAACTTCTGAGTCTCTTGACAATGTAGGGAAAAGTTCTCCCCTGTCTTCCCCTGTGAAACATTCAAAGGCATTTAAGCCTTCTGGAGTCAATGAATGCTCAAAGAGCCCAACCAAATCATCTTTGCAAATGACCAAACTTCCAAAGAGTAATGACTCTGAGGCAGAGGGCATCTCTAACAATTTATCCTGCTCTCCGCTCAAACAATGGAATCAAGAGCAGCACTCTGATACTGCTTGCCACTCTGAGCTTAGGTCCCCTTCCCCACCACCACCTCCAGGTCGAACTACATCTCTTCTCATTAGACCTGGGTATGACTCTTTACCCAAAGCCCATAAATCTGGAGGTCAACTTCAAAGCTCTACCACTGGGAAGGCAGCAGCTAGCAGCACCAAGCTTCAGCCAAGCCAACTTTCATCTGTTATGCAGATGCAGCCTCAGCACTCTAACACAACAAAAGATACTCGCCATATGGCCCCAAAATTGGGAGCTGAAGTTACCAAGTCACCAAAACATGTCCCCGCCAAAACCTACCATCCCCACTCATCCAGGATATCATCTACAACCTCGATCCCAGTTCAAGAATCACAAGCTTCAGACTCTGTCCCGTCATCTATGAACCGAAGTGTAACATGCCATGATGAAAATGGTGCTTCCTCTATGTTATCAAATCAAAGCATCTTACCAGTATCTCATCAGAGCATTGGTGAGCCAAAACTTTCAGAAGTCTTGCCTCAGGCTTGCTCTAATGTTTACTACCATGGGACTGGCAGTAATCCTCAGAATTCCTCCTCTAGAGCTGTGAAAACAGCCCTTCCTGTAAATACTAAATCTAATGAGGCAATTCCAGGGCAGGGGACCAGTACCTTCCTAGTTCAAGGAAGGCTTAACAAAAGCGACACAAACACAGCTACAAAAGGTGTCCAGACATTTGAGACTTTAATTTGTGATCCCAGTGTTCAGCAGGTTATACATGGAGTTAATGAAAGTGGTACACAGGACAAAGCCCGGCGAAAGATTGAGACCCGTTGTAACTCACTGGATTCTGAGCCCATAGTGCAACCTGTTGCAGCAGACAGTGGTGTGATATTAGATTGGGGATTTGATGAGGAGGGTTGGCTGTTCAAACGCTCTGTGTCTGTGTCAACCAGACCTCCCCTTAAGCCAGTTATGGGCATGAATGGAGCTAAGGCTCGAAGCCAGAGCTTTGGTGCAAGATACATGGATAGGCCAAACTTCAATAGATCTGGGATGGTCCGCACCCAGATCAAAACTCACTCAGGGAGCTCTTTGAACTCTCTTGGTGATGTCTTCCCAGGAAGCATGAGTTGCTCCAGTAGCTATCATTGTCCAATGAACCGATCTCTTTTGAACAACTTCCTGATTGAAGAGGGCCTGCCAATACCTTCACATTTGGGCTCCTCCAGTGAAAGACTTCAAAGTCTAAAACACCAGCGAGAGCAGGCCAGACGCCTTCAGATTGAACAACAGTTCTCAAGCGCCTTTGGTGAGCCAGTTTCTGAGGAACCTGAAAGACAAAATACTATAACCACGATCGAGGAGAAAGTTATGCTGGGAATAGAAGAGAACTTGCATAAGTCTCAGGAACAGGAGAGAACCAATGAATCAAAACAAAAATCTGGCTCAACCTTGGCAAATTGGTTTGGCTTCCGTAAAAGCAAGCTTCCTGCTCCAAGTGGCAAAAAGGCTGATGCACCTAAAGCAAAGGAGGATAAGAGGGACCAAAAGATCACATCCCTTCTGGGAGGAAAGCAGGCCAAGTCTGACAAAAAGAAAGACAGAAGAAAAAGTGATGGAAAAGAGTGGTAAGAGACTAATCAATAGTAAGTTAGTAATCAATAGTGCAGATAAGAATTAAATCATAGTAAATAATGCCAAGAAAAATTTTGCAACTAAACAATGTAGCATTTCAGGAGAGAAAAACTATGTTTCTGCATGGAATGCCAGGTCAACACTCATATCCATAATCAATATTTTATTTTATTTTATTTTATTTTATTTTATTTTATTTTATTTTATTTTATTTTATTTAGCAAGGTTGTGCAACGATGTTCTTTTTTGAGTAACCCATATGGATATAAAGTTGTATTTTGGGACAAATGTCTGTCGCTTCATACTCTAGTTGTACTGTTGTCTGTGTTCATAGATGGCTTAATAATCTGCCTCAGGGAGCACAGGATAATCTTGTTAAAAGTTTTCCAAAGCAAAACTTTCTGTTATAACAATAGCCTCTGACAATATATAGTTTCATTTTCTAGTTATAGGTCATGTTTACAAATGTTTCAATCTGCCTCAGGGAATACAATCTTGTTAAAAGTTTTATAAAGCAAAACCATCAATAGTAACAGTATCCTATTTTATTTATGACTATGGTGCATTAAACTCAACACCTGTGCATTTGAGACCTATTGAACTTTGGGGTTTCATTCATATTTCATCCCAGCACTTAAGCATCAGTGCTTGATCCAGCAGATCTCTTCATAGTCTTTCTGCCAATGAAGTGATTTACAGCCCTGAATAAGCTGGGCCATTTTTATCAAGTGGCCTTAGAGACATTTATCACTCCTCGTAGCCCTGAGACCAGTGGAGACGCATTTCATACAGAACATCGCAGCTAGGTTTCAAGAGATACAGGGTAATTTATCAGCTGAAACACCCTGGGCATGTTGACTCAATATCAAGGAATCTCAGATTATAGTGGGGTGTTGAAAAACTGTTTTCTTTCAGCTCTGTAGGGAGGAGAGAATCTCATGATGCAGTGCGGGCCTGCATCTCAATGCCCTGCCCAGGAATGTCCCTGAGTGAGATACAAGGACACAATGACATCTTAGGAGACCCAAAGGTAAATCAAATGATTACTCTATACAAAAACATAGCTCAGTTTTAGTTCTTTCCTGGAAAAATATGTATAAAATGTGTATGTGTATGTAACAAAACAGTACTGCAACCGGAAAGTATATGACCTAAAATGCCCAAACGAGAAAACTAAGGAACAGAGTTAGAGATGGAGTGAAGTGGAATGTGCTTGACAGAAAGACTGAAAGACTTAGATGAATGTCTTAACAAGTACGAGATGTACTTGAGGCTAATTTCAGCAAGAGTCCCTCAAACACTCTTTCGCACAATTTCATCATTTCTACTGTCATTATGAAGCCTTATTTCAAGATATTCAAGATCATCATTGCGTCCATAATTTCACCATCGGTGCCTTTCTTCCTTCCCAAGGAAGAAATCGCCTCAAGTTTCCAAAAGTATCTACAACATTAGAGAGTTTATTTCAGTAAGATGACACTCATCATATTTTGTAATTAGATGACTGTAATTCCATTACATGTACAACTATCAGTTACTCCCCTCATCATATAACTTTTAAGTGCAAACATTTTTAAGCTGAGTAGGCCCTTTGGGTATCAAACCTCTATGCTTAGCTGTACAAGGATGATGTCATGAAGCCATTTGATGTAATCTTACGAAACTACTGTCTGATACCAGCTGTCAAGCATTCACATTTTGGTGAGTCGGCTGATGTCCTTTTCCAGAGAGTCATGTAATGAGTGTGAAGTTAGCTGTTCAGCGCCATGTACAAGGAGACTACAACAGCTGGTGGATGCTCTGGTTGTCACAGGGATCCAACCTATGACCATCTAGTCACAGGACAGACTCCACTAACCACTAGGCTAACCTACCTCCATGCCACCAGACATGCACATGATCTAGAGCAGGGGTAGGCAACCAATGTGCCATGGAGAGCCGAGAATCTGCAGGTTTCCATCCCAACCAAAAACTATTCCAGGTTATTTCACTGATTCCCTCACTTTGGCTGGAATGAAACCCTGCAGACTCTGGGCTCTCCATGGCTCATGGTTGCCTACCCCTGATCCAGAAGTTGCTCATTATTAAAGTTTTACACATGCTCAGCAAACCGGTCAGTCATTTTAATGCAATTTAGATAAATACTGTTTACTGGCTATTCACACAGGATCGCCATCAGCTAGTCTAGACAGGTCAATTGCATTAGCGCGTATTCAGTCTGCCCTCAAGGTTAATATAAAGGGAGATCTCCACTTTTTAATGTGATTAGCAGGCCAAGAAATTGTGTCAAGTGCCCCAAATTGTCTTGTTGCTGATTTATAACCAGCTATTAAAATTAGTGCTTCACAGAGAAAGTGAGATAAATCTGAAATAAATTGGAGGGAGCAAAGAAGTTCAGTTGATAAATTAATCATGGGCAACATACTAGGGCAAATGCCTCATACTTCACATTACAGTTAGTCCTGTGGTTAGTGAATTGGGCACATCAAGCCACTAATACTGTGAAGGTTAGGTGCATATTGTCTACTGGAGCCACCATGGACAGAGATATATGTACATATGGTATTTGAAAAGACCATATTGATCCTATTTGGCCTTCTTGTCAATAGTCATGATAGTTTCCATGACAAATATCACTTGGATACGTGTGTATAGAAAGTACAGCTAGTACATGGCAGCCATGTGTTCATAATACTTGATTGTATATATGTGCAGCAACTTTCATGGAGCAGTTTTTCAAAAAAAAATTGAACATGAATGTGAATTGGGTTAAATTAGTCTCAACTTCACTTCAACTACAAATATCAACCAATATTTTACATCGAAGCATACAATCATAATGTTGATGAGAAGTCAAACTAGGACCAGTATGGCCCTGTAAGGTGCTTTAGATGCAAGCATCCACCAAATGTTATGTAAAAAGAACAAACTGGATATTGTTTTTGTTTGTTTGTTTGTTTGTCTTATCCTAAAAAGGCAAAACTGCAGATGATGAACCGCAGTGCTGATGGTGAAAATGGATCTGCACTGAAGAGCCCCGGCAAGGATCCTGTAATAGGTCAGATATTTCAGTCTTTTTTTATATATCACAGTCAGTGTTGGACTGTAAAGACAATAATTCTTGATACCTATCTGAGTACACACAGTGTACAGCTGAATCACACAGCTTTGTAGTGTCTTCATGCATGTGAGCATCAAAGTTTTATTATTGCCTACCATTTCACAGCAATACACTTAACAAAACCTACATTCGATTTACAACTGTCTCAGTTTTTTGTATGTTATTTTAATTATATCTCTCCTCTCTGTTGGCATATTGGACAATTTGATTTGGTGTAAACAAAAAAATGGAAAGGAAACAACAGCAAGTACTGGCCAGCATCACCACATTTGAATTCAAACTAAATTACATATGTGGTTATTTTCGCTGATTATCATCAAAGTTGTTCCCTCCTCTGGGTGGCACGCTGTCTCTGTTTTCAGATGTGTATCATCACTGACCTTGTTTCTTTAAGATATCTGTTTAGCCTGTGAACTCCAGTGGGCAGAAGGTGACCAGAGGTGAAAAAGCCACAGTTACTTTATCTTTAAATGTATTCCCTCTCTAATACCTGCCAGCTGAAGAGCTCCTCTCCAAGTATTTCATATAATGATGTGCTTTAGGGCAACATCATCATTTCCCCCTGCGACTACTTGAGATGGCTGTTGTTTCCTCTCTCTCTCTCTCTCTCTCTCTCTCTCTCTCTCTCTCTCTCTCTCTCTCTCTCTCATCTCTCTCTCTCTCCTCTCTCTCTCTCTCTCTCTCTCTCTCTCTCTCATCTCTCTCCTCTCCTCGTCTCTCCTCTCTCTCTCCTCTCTCTCTCTCTCTCTCTCTCTCTTGATTGTGAGGCAGAAACAATGTCATTGGCTGAGTTATACCTCAGCAAGGCAGAGCCAAAAAGCAAGTTATTCTGGCGAAGTAATGTTATAAAAAGTCCAGTGAAAAAGGCAAAGGATAATATTGTGTTCAGACCAAGCACAAAGTGAATTTTCACGTCGCAGACTCACACAAATACAGATGCAATTTTTTTTGCTCGAATTTCAACTCATGTGAATATGCGAATGACACAAGTTTCTCATTTTCACGTCATTCATGACGTGGAAATTCGCATCATTTGTGTCGCCCAATGCGAGGTCGTGTCTATTTGCGTCTGTGAATTGACTTTGTAACTGTACTGCATGAAAAACTCACTTTGCATTTGGCCTGAGCACACAGTAAGAGCAGAGGTAGCAAACACCACGAGCTCATGCTGCTATCTAAGCGCCACTGAGCTAAGTTAGCCAGTTAGTCTTGCTGACCTTCTTGGTTCAAACCAGCCAGACCAGCCTGTTGCCGTTTAAATAAGCAGGTTAGCCAGTCAGCCAGACTCAAGACTGAACAGAACGGAGATAAACAGACAAAGAAAAACAAAAGTCAGACATTTATTTGTATTTAGGACAACAGTTCCATCTTCTCCATTAAAGAGGGAACAAAAAAGTAATTCTTTATCTTAGAGATTTAACTCAGCCAATGAGATTATTTCTGCCTCCAGAGCAGCTCTGCCTTCAACAAGTGCAATATAATTGTATTTTATATGAATGAAACTCCAGTCTGCATCTGTCTATCCATTTCCTTTCTTTCCCAAACTTATAAAATCAGCTCCTCCAGTCACTTGACAGTCAAACACTCAGGTGTCAATTGAATAATACTGAATTTAAGGCATAAATATTTTTTACTATTGATGAAATAATATCAATAATAGCTTTCCCTGTCACATTCCACCAAGCCTTGCCAGAATCAAACATGCACACGGGAATTTAATTCAGTTATAAAGTGGGCCTGTATGTTTTGCTCGGGGTCATATTTTCATTAAGATATACAACATGTATAATTAAACTTCTTTTAATTTAAAAGTAAAATACAGGATGGCCTGTGGTGGAAAAAAGAAACTCATATTGGCTTTGGGGGTTAATCACCTCATTAACATTTCAGTGCTGTGCCAACTAAGCACATTCATCCAAACTGGAACTGAGTGAATTAACTTTTCCTTCAGCTCTCACTTTCAGCTTCGGCCACTCACAGCATATTATAAAATCTACAGTTAAAGTACATAGATTCATTACATCCAGATTTGGCATAGCATAATTAGTTAGCCATTGTGTAGAATGGGCAATTAGAGCAATCAACACTATAATGATTTACACACGATAATATCACAGTTACATATTTTTGTTTTATTTTTTATTTATTTTATTTTATTATTATATATTTATCTATTTATTTAGTATTTTTATATTTTAATATTTATACATAGTATTTATTTATTTTTATTTTTTTATGTAGTTATTTTTGATGCTCTTGTACCTTTTAATTTGTCACTATGCATTTGTGTTCAAAAGTTTTGGGGGAAAATGTTCCAGCTAATTTCTTGCAATGTGCACAGTATCTTTGACTTCTCACTTTCTTTGGCTGTTTTGATTTTATTCAAGTGCTGGCTGACATTCACTAACAAGGTACCTTGCTGAATGCAACCCCGATTTGCATCATCTCAGATTCTGCCAATTGTGACTCGTTTTATATATAAGTTCTTTTATTAGGATAGCCCCTTGAGATGAACCATCTCGTTTTCGAGGGGGTCCTAAACACAGGACAAAGATAAGGACATTATACTCAGACAGATTTGACAAACATAGCCATAAATACATACATACATACATCATGACATAAACGTAAAGAGAACCAATCACAATTAACACAATACAAACAACAACCCAAAACACACACACACACACACACACACAAAAGAAGGGAAAAAAAATAAAATAAAAGGGGCCAAACAGAAATCAGAGCCTACAGTTACAACATATTAAACAACAGGATAGTAATCATTCAAGAGATTTCCCGGCATTATTGTAATAATATAGGAGTAATTTTGAGAGAAAGTGGACTCTTTAAAAAGATTCCTCATGTAACTGTATTGTTAACAATCAGCATAACACAACAGCAAATACAGTGCATTATGCTAAGGTACATTTTAAAGGACTAATTGAGACGTTAAACATAGATCTAACCCTTTTCAACACTGAAACTAAATGATCTTTCACAACAATGTGACTCTAAGCAGCCATTGATTCGGTTTGGGCCAGTTGCGAGTGGATCTGAGGAGAACAAAATGCACACAGCACGTGTTAAGGGCTTGTGGAGAGCAATCAATTGTCAGCCTCTGTGAGTCTGCCTTCTCAGGCGCGACTCTGTCACAGCGGTTCTTGTTAAGATCCAGCTTAAGATCTACCTAATCAATAATGTCCGTGTTCTGTGTCCTCTCTACACAATTAGTTGTTCCTGTGTATGACTGGATACTTGTTCCATCATTATTTTCTAACGTTCATAAAGGCTTTTGAAAATTTGTATAGATATTTGAAGTTCATTTTTGATGCAACTGCCAGCACACGTAACATTGCTAAACTGCAACCTGCGTTTTTAAAACACAAGCCACTGTTTTATTTATAGAGCTGGCCTGAATAGTACTTGTAACTTGTTTTAAAGATAATTTGCCTCTGCTGTTTAACAGTGGTCAATTTGCTGAAGGGGAATAAATGTGTGATTAAGCTCTAAAGGCTAAGATGCCACTTTAACATGGAGAGACTTTTCTTCACTAAATGCTTCACTATTAAACAGTGATTTATTTTCCCTTGATTTTCTCTACATTTCCAGGTCATTCAGATGAGTTCAATTTTAAGAATTCATTAATTTCCCTGTTGGGAAACAGCAGGACGCATAAAGCGCAACACATGCCTTACATTAAACAAATTATACAGATCTGTACCACATCAGACCTACTAAAGTAAACAATACCACTTCACAATAAGACGAGCCTTATAAAGGTTCATGAGTGGTTTATAATTAGGTTATTAATTAGGTTGTAAACACATTACAAATCATTAATAAACAATCATAAACAAGTTATAACACAGTTTTCACATTGATGCAGGCTCACTTTTTGGATCAAGTTACTGCTGCATTGATGTATGGAAACTGTTGTACAACTTGTTCATAATTGTTTTTAGTGATTTATAAAGCATAATTTATAAAGCATTTACAGCCTAATTAATAACCTAATTATAACCCATTAATAAACAGTTTATAGAGGTAGTCTTATTGTAAAGGGGTACCGTAACATGTTTTAATGAGAATTTGCCTCTTCTGTTTTACATTGTTAAATAGTGTGAAGGGGATTAGAAGTGCATGATTTAGCCGGAAAGCCTAAGATGCCATTTAAATTGACATGTTATTACCCTTGATATTTTTGGCTTTTCCAGGTCATTGAACACTGAGCATGACTTGCACCCTCCCACTTCTCAGAAACTCTCGTTTTGTTTGAACAATCACTTCAGCTTTAAAACTGTGAGAAGCCCGGGAGTGAGGAGAAGTGAACTTTGAGGAATCTGGAATCAGGGCATAAAAACTCAAGTGTGCATCCCTTAATTAATAAAGGGGGAGCAGCTGTTGCTTTTGCTCCACTGCTTGATTGCCTACAGGCTTCAGGCTACAGGGCGTACATGAAAAAAAATAAGCCTGCACGACAACAACTTCGGGATATCTTTTCTTGTTTTGATTTTGTGTGCCACTTCATTGGACAGATAGCTGCTGTGATACGTCAGATATGTTTGTAGATTTCTACAGTTTGCTGCCAAGCAGGAATTGCAAAAACTCCTGGGGGATAAAGCTCTTAGCCTCGGTGGAGATTATGCCCACTGGGTTCAGGTTCAGGGTCCCCTGGAAGAGTGGTTTTGAAAAATGCTCTGCAACAGCTGTGAACAGCAATGTGAAGCGCATTAGTGTTTGAGGTCTTTCACTCAAAAATTCAACACAGGTTTATTTTTCTAGCCGTTTGGGTAAAATTCATTATTCTGTATGTATGTCTGTTAGAAGCCGAGGCACAACATCATATGGTTTTTGCGTGCATGAGTAAACAATCAAGTTTTGAATTTTGAACTTCAAAGTTGAGAAATAATGCTCACAACATGTCTCGCCTATGCATCCCTGGTGTGTCTGACAGTTTTGATTGATATAAAACGCAATTAAAATAAATACACTGCCTTGGCAATGTATTTGGATTCCATCTCATATGTTATGCCATGGTACATTTCATACACTCAGGGTGATCGATGATTGCCGCTAATCACATCCCCATTAACAGTGTCCATAGATTAAGGCAGAGTGGTTCAAGTGGGCTATGCTCTCTACGCTGAATCATTCTCTGTGGCAGTATTATGGTGTAATTATCCAGGAATCATTGCCCTGCATCACACTTACAAGTAATTAGATTGTACCGCATCATCATTCTTCAACTTGGCTCTTAGGAGAAAACCAATGCTAAGTCAAAGAGTGAAAAAAATAGACCATCTGTTGCATGAATGTTTTGAAATTATCAAAGGCACCGCTGCCACTGACTGCGTACATCTCCCCTCATGCAACGTACACTAATGATAATCTGACAGGAAAGATAAGAAATCATGGAAAATGAGTTACATTGGTGATGTTGCTCTTTGACATTACAGTGGTTGTTATTTAATCAAATCCTCAGAATGATCAAAAAAGCACTTTAATCACCAAGTAGAACAGCTGTACACAAATTTGTCTTGGTGACACTGGTGCGGAAAGTTTCACAGTATACGCCAAGTACTACAAGACTCCATAAGCAATACTAAGTGGCAGTACAAGCCATGAAAAACAATAGATTGCACATTGTTCTACGTGTTGTTGAGACATATACTCAATGTTATCATATCTATTAATGAATAAATATGATAGCTTTCTTTAGCACCACTTCAACCATTTATACCCTGTGATTTCACCTGATGCACCCTCTGCTTCCCGCTACCCTGAGCCCCCTCATCTGTTCTCCTTGTGCTGTAGGCTCTGGCTGCAAGATGCGAACGTTGGACAGTGGAATCGGGACCATCCCCCTCCCTGAATCCTGTTCCTTCTTCTCTTCCATCCTGCACTTCCTCCCCAAATCCTCATCAACCCCAGAACAGTCCCTCAGTCCTCCCAGTGCTCCTGGTTCCTCCAGTGAGGAGGTGTCTCCTTCCCCATTGCCCCGCTGGAAAATACCGTCCGGCTTAAGGGACAGCAGCCGTGCAGGGGTGCCAAGCTCCCTGTCCGAGTCCTCCATGACCCTTATCCAGTCAGTGCCTTTCCCCACTGTGGCCTTCCTCCAGCCCATCCAACCCCAGTCTCAACCCATTGTGACCTCTGCCAATGTGTGTGATACCCAGAGCAGGCTGCCCAGACCGGCCCCAGGTAAAGCCTCAAGAGCTCCAGCAAGGCGTTAGGACTGAACATGTTACTCACAGGGTTTTATCATTTCAGCACTGGGGAATCTGTTGTGATTAGACAGTAGCTGTCTTTCCACTGTCGCACCACTGTGAGCAAGGGCTATCCTTGAGCCAGACAGTGTTAATGGCCCTCAAAAACCATTTACGTTTCCACTGTTGCGCCAATAGCTCTGCAGTCTCGTCCCATCCATGCACACGAGTGGCAAGTAGGAAGTGAGTGGTTAAAGTCTGCACACCCATCACCAACTTTCCTTTGGATGACACTTTTTGCATTGTGTGCTCTAACTGCCTTCTACTGAGACCTCAGATTTTTTCAGTTTTTGGTGGACTGGTCCTGTTGTGCGTTGGATCTCCACCACTGCCAGCTCTCTCACTATATATTGCATAACTCATTTCAGCAAACGCTGTCGACTTGATGTTGGGCAGTATCCTCTGCCCAGATACTGAGCAGAGCCCTAGTGTCCTCGTTTGACCAGGACTGCCCGGTGTTCACTATTTTTCTTTTCTCTGTTATTTTTCTGCTCCAAAAGCGAGCTGCTGTGCAGACATCTGTACTTATCAGTTGCCCCCGCCTCCCCACCTATGACCCTTACCTCCACCTCAGACCTCAGGTAGCCCTGTCTGGCTCATGGGTCTTCAGAGGGCCATTAGCACCTGGAAACTGGCCCCTACAGCCCCACTGTGGCGCGATCAGAGACTGGAAGTGACAATGGAAATGCAACTAGCCTTGGAACGCACGAGCATGCCTGTGTTTGGTGCAACAGTGGAAAGCCAGCTATTGTTTTTCAACCTTGTGACCTTTACCAATATGGGCTTTGACACCCATGATATTAATTGGCTACATGAGGATACATGATACAATATGTAACAGAAGTCCAATATCAGCCTGATATATTAACAACCTCAGTCTAACCCTAGTTTAGTTATTGAGGGTAGACATGTTGTCATTTACTGTCTTTTGTTTTCTTGCACATTTACACACAGTTATACACATTCACACCAAGGAGCTAAATTTGGAGGTCTGTAGCCTTTTAACTAAAAAGCTCTT
Source organism: Myripristis murdjan (assembly GCF_902150065.1). Classification (NCBI taxonomy): domain Eukaryota; kingdom Metazoa; phylum Chordata; class Actinopteri; order Holocentriformes; family Holocentridae; genus Myripristis; species Myripristis murdjan. The sequence goes on from NC_044000.1 coordinate 8,923,244, forward strand.
CCACTAGACTGGTGCATTAAGTCATACATCAACACCAGAGGAGAGGGTAATGAAATGTGCGAGTAACATATTAGTCAACTTGCCTCTGATATGGCAGCTCATATTGTGTAAGATATTGAATGGACTATAGAACATCTCGCCAGATGTCTCTGTCCCAAATTTATTTGAAAAGGACGTATTTTCTGAAAATCCTGCTTGGGTAATTTATAATTCTTGTACCCATTATGAGGCCATTTCAAGGACACGGAGGAGCCACATTTGCACAAGAGGAAATACATTTCATGAATGTAAAACACGGCACAGCCATTGTTTCTCAACTTAGTAAAAGATGATTAAAGTAGCACTGCTCCCGCTAGCAATTCCTGGTCTTGTTTGTGTCTCTACATTAGTGCTGTGAGGGTGCCAGGGAAATAGAAGTAGCAAATCACTGACTTGATGTAAATTCAGCCTTGAAATCAACAGTGATCATAAAGTGTCATTACAACAACTAAAGCCCGTATCAAAGCATTAATACCTTTTATACCTTTTATGCAAGAGGACATAGTGTAGACATTCTCTGCTCAGTATACTAATCATCACTCCAGTGCAGCCTCTGCCAAAGAGAAACATTCATTTACACTGTCAAGAGGAAAGATGTATTTAAGATTAGAGGGGGGTTTTAAGAAATAAATAGCAGCGGTGGTTATTTATGAGTCACTTTTTACAGTAAAGCCCCTAGGGTAGTCAGTCACAGGAGACATAACATACTTTTTTGTCTGTACAGTTTGGGAGAGCTACAGTGTCAGTGCGGAGGCAAACTTTTATTAAATAAACTGGGAATCAGTCGGAGCTTTTAAACTGTGTTGCACTTGATTGACTTGAAAGGCAGACTATGCAGCTTCAAATGGGAGGGCACACCACTTTGTTTACTAATGTTGAGGATGAGGTTGAGGAGGGATGAAGCCCCTCAGGTTCATGCCAAGACTAATAACCCATACTATTAATGTAAGGCTTTTAAATGCCTGTCCTCAGTCTAATGTAATGATTTCAAATTTACGTGAAAACATAAACAATGGAGCAAAATGCTCTTATATTTTGGATTTTGATTGGATAAAAAGTTGTCCTGTACTCTTGAGACATTTTAAAGTTATATTCTTTTGGCTTCTTTACCACATCATAACAAGGCGGGCTGTCCTCCCCTTTGAAACTGCACAGTCTGCTGGAAATTGGATTGGAAATGGATTCGCATTCAAATCATTCTTGGATATGGATGCAGCCACGACACCATTTGTGTTGTGGCTGAGAGGATTTCATTAAAGTTTTGATGATGAATAAATAAATAAATAAATAAATGACAAAGTCTCAGATTTTGTGGATATTGGAGATGGGCGCTATACCGAGGCCCATCTTTCTGACAAACTCAAACCCTTTCCGAGAGCGTCCGTTCTTTGCAAACTGTCCAAAGTCAAGACATTGAAGTCCTACCTGAAGAGACATACCGCAGATAACTGCACCCTAAATGCAAGCCCTCCTGTGAAATCAATGTGTGGGAACATGAATAAAGACCTGTATGATATGTCTCAAGCACTGAATATTTTGGGCTGCTTAATTTCATGTTTAAGCAATCAAACTGTCATTGCTGCTCTGGGAAACTAAGCCCTGACTCCCTTTGCTCAGTATTTCAGCATGGTAGAAGGCTGTCATTTTAAAGCCAGAATTATGGGTTTGTTATCTCTGAAGATGTCAGATGCTAGTCCTTCAATGTCACTCTAACCTCCTGCCAGCCAGAATGCAGAATTATAATTTTGCTATCTTTGAAGATGTCAGATTTTTATAGTCCTTCAGTGTCACTCTGTTCTCCTCTCTCTACTTCAGTTTCCTCATCTCGACAGGAGAGGCAATGATGTGTGACTGCTAAGGAAACCTCAGAACTGAGTTATGTTTCACTGATTCTTTCATCTGCTTTTGTAGGTGGAACAGAACCAAAGAAGCTGACCTATATCAAATCAAAGACAAGATCTACTCCGAGCCAGCAGAACGAGCAGACGAGACTTCAGCTTGCCAACTGTAAGAACCAATCTCTTGAATATAGTTATGGCAGTGGCACATTTGGACCAACTTGAGCCAAAATCTTTTATGCCTTTATGCTTTCAATTTTACTTGCTGAATACAGTTTTGTCCAGTGTATCTTGTCAGTGGCCTGCACAAGTCTTAGAAATATCTTTCAGTCAAAATCCATGTGTGTAATAACGACTTGATGAGGTTCACAAGTCAAATGAGATGTGTCCCACATTGCTAAATAGGTCGATTATGTCTGTTTTAAAAGGCCAAAAACCCATTATTATTATTTTTGTAGTGAAGTGCTCAGGAGTTGACATTTTGTTTTTCCATTTAAATGCCTGAAACATTTAAGTATCCAGTGTTTCCCTTGAAATTCTATTTCTGGCCTGGTGGTCAAGCCTCTGAACAGCATTCACACTGTTTGGAGAAGCTAAAACATTGCACTGAGACACAGGTCCACAGCACTTTAAAGACCGAAATCTGTCCCTGAGTGCCCCTTCACTTGAATAGGCTCACTACGTAAAATTGCCATTGCTCAGTATGAGTGAGGACACAACTGTCAAAAAAAGAAAAGGAATAACCATGTGATTTCATGCTTGAGTCTACATGGTTCTCCAGTTAATCTATGTGTTTACTCCATGTTTTCTGTCATATGAGTCTGAAGGGTCCTCGCCTAAATCAACCCTTGGCAATTTTGCATAGTGCACCTTAAAGGCCAGAGGACCCATCACACCTATTCAACTCAAAGCAAACTGAATTATTTTACAAAAAAAAAAAAAAAAACCACAGTGGGCATCAGCAGTGGATAATATGACTGGCCAGTATCAGATATTTGATCATCCTAACCCCAATAAGCCAAAAGTGGCAATCAGAAGTATTCACTCAAGTGGGATATTGATGCCTTATAATTTCTGATCTTTTGCTAGAACAAGGCAAAACACCATCTGAACCTGATCATCTGAACAAAGCGTTAGTGCAATACCCCTTTATTTCTGAGGAAAAGGAAAATGTTTACTTCCTTTATATTTGTGCTAACCTGCTGGGACACATTTTATAAATATCTTCCTGAATATGGATTTCCTTCAGTGTGAAATGGCTCGTTTTCTCTACCAGAAAAACCTCTCTCTTTTTCCCTTCACTGTCTTCCAAACTGGAATAAAAATACCGAGTCATTCACCTGTGCGCTGTGGAAGCTGCTGTTATTGTAAAGAACAGGATATGCTGATTCAGCTCATCATCAGTGACCTATGTAAATGTAAAATTCATAAATATCTACACCTAAACAAGCAAAAGACTAGTAATGCACACTTGAGTGATGCATTTGCAAATATTCCCTACTGTTTACTCTCATTGCTTTAAACTGCTGCAAGTGCCAGATAGGAAGGATTTAGTGCATCTGGGGAGGAGAAAAATATATAAATTTATTTTCATGTCTGATGATTTTGATAAGTTATCCTCAGATGCACACACTCAATATTTTCAAATGTAGTACCTCAAAGTATTCAAGTATTTTGAACAAGAGATTATTTTCTGTCATTTTCTAAAAGAACACAAATTATTTTTTTATGACTTAAATGATTCTTCCTCTTAACACCTTTTTTTTGTTCTCAGCAGCTCAATATTTTACTCACTGGAGATTAAGACTGATGAAGGATATGAATTCTTTATCAGTGTGACACATTCACCGTCAGTAACACACGGAAAGTGCAGCCATTTTACAATGTCACACTGAAAAACAATGCTGCAGAGCAAATAACTGCACTTAAAATACACTCAACTTGTCTGAAATACATTTCACTGAGCACCCACCTCCAGTACTCACACAAGCACGCACATCATTATGCAAAGATGTTAACACTCTATAATATCATATCAGATTCTTTGCACCTGAAAATTGTGCTTGATGACAGCGACACGCCACATCCATGAACAGTGGCTCAAACGTCATGTCAGCTCAGTCAGGCGGCTTTAATGTGTGTTAGGCTCGTGTTGCAGTGCATCAACATGCAGGAGACGATGTGTCTACCTCTGCCCAACGTAATCAAACTGCAAATTGTTCCTTCACTTGCATTTGAACTGCTGCTGCCCATATGGCTGAAATCCCTATAGGTTGACTTAGCGCCGAGACAGCTTTCATTTCACTGAAGTCATCATAAACTGTAATTTAAGTTTTTCAGCAGCTTCTGGAAAGAGTTGTTGACTATACTGTGTTTACAATGTAAATACCAGAAACAGACTGACTTGTTCAAAGAGCGGTATTCCAATATGTTGTTTAACCATTTTGGGAGCAAATCTTACGTGACACTCACCATCAAATCAAGTCTGCAAATGTGGTCATTTTGTCAACTGAGGAAACAGCAAATGGCCTTCAAAAACACTTTAATTTGTTTTAATTTTGTGTAATGAATGAAGGAGCATGTGAGTGTGTTTTCAAAAGGCGGCTGTTTCACTTTGGATATTGAAACTTTTCATGTGCAAAATGTTTTCATGGCACAGCGCTAAAGAATCTCACTCTGTTCGCCATTTCCCATTACAGAGTTGATTATGAGCGGAATGACTCAACTTAGGCGAGGAAGCAGCAATCAGTTGGACTTTGTTCTCACACACAGGGACGGTTCCCAAATCCCACAGTTTGGACACTGCGACTGTGTATCAGGATGAAACACCCAGCGCTGGACAGCTCGTGAGCTTGGACTGGTAAGGTTCCACCTGCGCTTGCTGTGGCTTTGAGATGCTGAGTTTGGAGGGCATGCAGGTGACGTAACGCACCCTCTGGCGGCCATGTTGGAGGTCTTCATCCCTTTGGCATTATTGGGCTGTGAGTCGCTGATTGAATCTCCACACGTACCACCCGGCCAACTCAATAGATTTCATGGATATGGCTAATTTCTGTGCTGTTACCGACTGAAAGCTGATTATTCCGCCACTACTAAACATGATGGACTTTGTCTTTTGACGTCAGGTTGTTAGCGGTTAAGTTAACTACTGTGGCATTGTGAACATGTATGATTTGCACACATTGAGTAGAAGCTAATGTAAGTGGCTACACTAGTAGGTCTGCTAAATTAGCTGACCAAAATCACCAAACATGAGTTGTTCCTTTAATCGAGTTCATTCATCGGAACTACATCTGGTAAGAAGAAACCAGGACTAAAGACGACTGTGTCACCGTAGCATCAATTTGGAAGCAAGTCTACCTTCACTTTTACTTCTTATTCCTGAACTGATCTGTTGCTGCACCACAACAGTCTTTTCAGATATATCTCCCTATGTAGCCTGGTTATTATATATGTAGCCATCATCTGTGTACAGCTAACTCTCCATTGGACCTCCATGATGGTACCAGACGTGGTTGATGAGAGATTTGCGACTACAAAGCCTCTATTCTATTTTCTACCCAACTGAATAAATATTTTAATAAGTGAAAAGTGATGTAAAGATCTGATTTTAGAGCTATAGTATTCTAATTAGTGAAAGTCCATGTAAAGACCTAACTGTAGAGCTCAAATCTTTGTATGATCAATTTCCGACCAAAATATCCAATAAAACCTTATAATGCCAAGATTCCAAAGTATGATTACCATCCTGAAAATATCCGGCGTCCAGCGCTCACCACTGATTGCCATGAGCTCTGTTCCCAACTTGGTAATTTATGTCCTCAAAGTGTTGCGCTAAGTCGCTGGTAACCTTAATTTATTTATTGTCACAGTGTTAATAACTTGCATGCAGACACCCTCAGGCTCATTCTAACAGGAGAAATGAAGATGCAAACTGATATCCATCATATGAAGGGTTTCATTACAAAACGCTACATATCCACTTTGAAAAAAAAAAGTTACTTCATGCTACTGCATTGCTTAGCATTTATGAAATGTAACAGATCCTCTTACATGTCATTATTTTGTAAGCAAATGTCTTTAAAAAATAATCCATAGTAAATTTTATGTTCATGCAAGCCATCATTTTGAAAAGTAGGTGTGCCATTTTTAACTAATAAAAAAAATATCTCAGCTCTGAATGAAACTCTTCATATATGTAGACTAGTTCGTTGTTTTGATATATTCCACAGTTATGACATCAAGACAAACCAGTGAATATGTTGCATGTAACCTTAGTTCTCTATCATCTTAGGCACATTGTGGACATTGCTGTGCTAGCTCAGGGAAAATGCCATTTGTTGTTTCTAATAAACTTGATAGATGCTGTGGATATAATGATTATGGTTCGACTTCAACTTTGACCTTACTATGTGCAGCCGTTTGTGTGCAATCACCGAATAAGATAGATTTCACTCCAACGGTTTGAAAGGTTTTACCTGAGCTTACTATTTCTCTCTTGTCACTTTTTGTCCGGACATTTAACTGTAAGATATCTGCACCATGGTTGCTCAGTTTCTCTCTCTCTATTATGTATACTGTGTTCTTTATAGTAATGTTTTTGGTGTCATGAATGCATCCTGACCTGTTTGACAGTTTTAGGTGTTTAGAGATGATTTCCCCCTCCCATCTCTGTCATTTCCCTGCCTTTCACCTGTAGATATTTGCCAAAATGTATTGCCAAACACCGCTTTCAGCTAATCACAGTATACAGAAAATGAATGCAACTGAATCTACATATCAGATTTGTCATGGTAACTATAGCCATAATGTTTTCAAATACTAGAGACAGTTTACAGGTTAACATTCAAGTGATGTACTATGAAGCACTGTAACGTTGCACAATATCGTTAAGTCATATCTTTGGGTCTTATTTACCTCTTCTGTATCTTTGCTCACTTGCTACATTTATTTGTCGGAAGTAACGTTTGTACATTTTCAGTGGTGTTTTTGACAATAGCAACACATGTAATAAATGACATATGTAGCGTACGCAGGTGAGACAAGGCGTTCATGGATCAGGGATCAGGTGTACTGTATTGATACGGGTAGATGGAGCATGGGGTCTTTGTTTTGATATGGCGCATATAATGAAGAGTGTCACTCTCACAAGAGTATTGTATTTTTCTAGCATTTACTCTTATGTATTTATGCCTGGTATTTGTACTCAGCACAGATAATTGTGTAATTAACCATTCTTGCACACATTGTTACTCACAATTACAGTAATTCCCCTTTTAAATGTTTTCTTTCAGAACCCAATAACAGTGATGTTCTTGTGTGGCAGTCACCTTAGCAGTCTGAAATAAGAATTGTATATTACTAATATTCTTTGTTTTATGTAAAAGAGGAAAGAAAAAAATAAACTATTTCAATACTTGCACAACATAAAGGATGCTGCCTTTTGGTTCTGCTCACGTGACTAAATTGCGATGCTTGTTATAAGCATCACATAGCTCCAGGTGTCATTTTACACATAAAATGGTACAGTTTCCTCTCAGGTTGAGTACCCATTTCTGACTCAAGCCCCAACTTGCCAGCATGATAGATGGACAAGCTACAAAGGCCAGCGTTTCCACCAGAGCGCTGACTCCAACTGATTTCTCCAACTCCGATACAACTGCAAGCCATATTTTTTCATTAACTTCACACTGAACAATGTGCAGAATGCTACCCAAATGACTGAGCAGCGTGTCACGAGTATTGGATTTATATCATCCTGGAAACCATCAATGAATGGCCTAACAATGCTGTTGGATGGAAACCCCGTGTATGCCAAATGTCTCTCAGGAGTGAACAATGCTCACTTTCTCATTGAAATACACAGATTTTTGAAACCATGACCAAAGGGGTACCAAAGGTTGCAACACTTACATTAATTAAGTAAATTTCTCCCATTCTCCCATTTAATTAAGTAAATTATTCCCAGGATTTCAAAATATTTGAACATTCCACATTGCGCATGGAACTGGAAAAACACAACAGCAGCCAAAAGAGTATTTCTCCTTCTCCAGCCAAGGGAAATATTTAGAATATGGGGTCTCAGGCCATCTGGTCCAGTCACATTTCTGAAGTCTCCTCCTTTGACCTACACCTACACCTATTCAAAAACCTGCCACCCACTGGGTTCTTTGCAACATACTGGATCTGAACATGGGTCTCATGCATGGGAAACCAGGCAGTGCCGGCTGTAGCCTTGAGATTGCAAAGGCAGAGAGCATATTTAGCTAGTTTTCAGACTCTCTTTGCCAGAGAGATTTAATAAGCCAGATCAGGTAAGGGTTTCAGTGTCTTGCTCAATGGCACTCTGACAGGCTCTTGCAGAGAATGAGCCAGTAAACCTTTGGTTATGGCAAGACGTTACACCACTATGCAGCCTCATTCATCACTATGAACCAGGACAAGATTATAAGTAGAATGAAGGAAAAAAGCCCAAGAGATTGGTTAGACGAATAACGGAGAGTGCTATTGACCATCTTAGGAAGGATTTATTTAATCAGGACTGGAGTGAAATTTATGTTGAAGACGTAGATGAATCTTATAAGACATTCAACTCAATTATATCTAACCTGTACGATAAACACTGTCCGCTTATGATTAAAACTGAAGGAAACAAATATGTGGATAAGCCATGGATAACAAAAGGGATACAAAATGCTTGTAAAAAGAAACAATTATTGTATAAGGAATTCATAAAACATAGAACAATGGAAACTGAAAACAGGTACAAGTATTATGAGAAATAGCAAAAAAAACACATTATGGTAAACTACTTGAAAAAAACAGGTTCAATACCAAAAACACATGGAAAATTCTGAATGAAATCATTAAAAAAGAAAAAAAATAAACGAAATTACCCACAGTATTTTTATTTGGACAATAACTTGATTGATGAAAATAAACAGATAGCAGATAGTTTTAATGAATATTTTGTTAATGTAGGAAGAAACTTAGCTAATTCCATTATCCCTCCAAGCAATACAGATGGTGTAAATAGTGATATTATCAACAAAATTACTCAGTCAATGTACATCAGAGAAACTGATGAAAAAGAAATATTTGATATTGTTTATAAGTGCAAAAATAAAAATCAACAGATTATAATGGTTATGTCACTGATTAAAAAAATTATTGATTGTATTATAAAACCTCTACATTATATCTGTAATAGATCTCTGATGGCTGGGAAATTTCCCAATCAAATGAAAGTAGCTAAAGTCATTCCACTTTTCAAATCTGGTGATAAACATCTGCTATCTAATTATAGACCTATCTCACAGTTCTCAAAAATTCCAGAAAAAATATTTGTTAGGAGGTTAAATGATTTTATTTCAAAACATGACATACTTAATGAACAGCAATATGGATTCAGAAAAGACCGAACCACTTCACTAGCACTGGTAGATTTTGTTGAACAAATTGCCACTGAGAGAAAAGAATACACAATAGGGATATTTTTAGATTTACAAAAAGCTTTTGATACGGTTGATCATGAAATATTATTATCAAAACTACAGAGCTATGGAATCAGAGGTTTGGCCCATGATTGGCTTACTAGTTATTTGGAAGACAGGTATCAGTATGTCCACATTAATAATATAAATTCAGGTTTTTTAAAGGTTAGGTGTGGAGTGCCACAGGGTTCGGTACTTGGACCATTGCTGTTCATCCTGTATATTAACGACTTACACTACTCACAAAAAGTTAGAGATATTTGGCTTACAGGTGAAATATACGGAAAATGTAAAAAGTTCACGCTACAGTGATATTATATCATGAAAGTAGGGTATTTAAGTAGAAGCATACACTGGTGATTTCCTCATCTCAAACAATTTCTTGAAACAAAAGCCAACAACAGTGATGGATATACCACAACAAAAAATGTCAATGTCTCAATAACTTGTCATGTGCCCTTGAGCATCAATTACAGCTTGACAACGACGTCTCATGCTGTTCACAAGTCGACTTATTGTCTGCTGAGGCATGGCATCCCACTCTTCTTGAAGGGCGGCCCTCAGGTCATTGAGGTTCTGGGGTACAGAGCTCCGAGCCTCTACACGGCGACTCAGCTTATCCCATAGGTTTTCTATGGGATTCAGGTCTGGAGAAAGTGCAGGCCACTCCATTTGAGGTAACCCAGTCTCCAGCAGCTGTTCCCTAATGATACCACCTCGATGAGCTGGAGCATTGTCGAAGATGAAATTAGACCTGTGTTGTTCATGCAGGGGCACAATGACTGGATTAATGATGTTATTCAGGTAGTATGGGCTTGTCACTGTACCATTAGGGCAGTTCTGTACTGACTAGACACACCTGCCCACACAGTAACACCACCACCACCAAAGGCTCGTCTGGTGACAACAGTGGCTGATCCATAGCGCTCTCCTTGACGTCTCCAACATCGTTGGCGGCCATCATTTCTGCTCAACATGAATCGGCTTTCATCAGAGAACAGCACTGAGGCCCACTGGTCCCTCGTCCAGCGTAAATGCTGCCTGGCCCATGCAAGACGATGACACCTGTGCCTGGTGGTGTGGTCAGGTACCCTTGCAGGTCGTCTAGCACGCAGACCATGCTGATGTAAACGGTTTCGAATGGTCTGATGTGACACTTGGGTGCCTCTCACCTCCCTTAAACGTGCCTGGAGTTGAGTGGCATTCATCATCCGGTTCCACAGGGCACTGTTCACAATGAAGCGGTCATCAGTGTGGGATGTGGCCAAAGGACGTCCACTTCTATGCCTTTCTGTGACTCTTCCAGTCTCTCTGTATCTCTGTTGCAACCTGCTGATGACACTCTGTGATACTCTAAGCTCAGTGGCCACTTCCGTCTGATTGTTTGACTGTTTGAAGCCTCGCAATGGCGAGGTGCTGCCGATCAATTGTTAGGTTACTTGTGATAAGGGTAGGCGTTATAAGCTCTGCTTCAGCCTACACCTTTTCGGTCAGGCTTTGTTTTGATTATTTATGCATTGTTGCTGATATTTTCTTTCTTTTTCTGTTGCTTCAATTGACCGAAATAAATAAATCAAAAAAAAAAAAAAAAAAAAAAAAGTACTGTATACACATGTAGGCTAGACTGATAAAGTTGGTTTTCATATATACAGCATGGGGTTATTTATTGTTAAAGATTTTGACAGAATAAGAATGGGAAAGAGTATAAATTTGTGTAAATTATTTAAGTGTAACCAAAGTTTTAGTTACATAACCATAACCCTAAAAGTATGGTGTCCAGTTTTATTGTATAATCCAGGTTATAGTGGACGAAGGTCTTCACGTCATGTCCACAACACACAGTCTGTGTTATATGTATTTCACAAAATTTCATGAACTTGTGTTTAGTAAAAATATTGTTAAGGGAACAATAAGTGATATGGACTCTTTAGTAACATCTAGTGGCAGCCGATGGAACTACAACACATCTAGCAGTTCAATCTCTAGCAATTGCTCATTAGCTGTAGCTACTGAATAGCTTGAGCCACTTAGCTACATGCAACAGCCTTGCACACAGGTACAACTGCCGTTCGTAATCCCTGGGGGCGTGGAAAACCTCACCCAAAACAAAGAGTCCAAGTCAGACACTCGGTTTTGAAAGCTTGAATTCTCAGCAGCCGTTGAGATAACAGTGGAGTTACTGTCACTGATCAACACAATTTGCATATTCCAACTCATATGGTCATTTTGTACTTTATAAATATTACTGTCAGGGGCTGCTCTGACACTGCAGCTAATATGTGAGGTGGAGCCAACACACGTCCTCATTACTATGACAGAGCTGCTTACAGACCATTGGGAGGGCAAGAAAACAGTTGAAGTTAAAATGTCACCAATCATGGAGCCCATCGGCTGTCGTCTGATGATGATGTAGCCTCTGGGTTTTCCGGTGTGGCCAGTAACAAACAGGAATCATACCGTTTCTGTCTCTTTTATCACACAAGTCCATACAATAGACAAACACTGATACTTTTTGTAGGTGTTTCAGATCCAGATGACATTTCGGCCGGTGCGTTCCACCTCTTTTTGCTCCCCACACAGACTGTTTTCCTGCAGACACAGCAACTACTTGAATTGAAAATGGAAACCAGAATGCCTTCAACACCAAAATCGTGTCCCTTGCTTGCTTATTCTATATATCTATATCAATTTGAATATGTATATGTATATTTATATAGATATAGAATTAAAATTTTACTGATAAAAATGATGTGATTTTGGGTGTAATACCAAGTTGGAGAACTTCTCTGCGTTGGTCTTGTATTACTCAGACCACAAAGAGTTAAGTCTTTTGACTCTCCACAACTCTCCTCCAAAAATGACTACTTTGTTTGATCCGTTCTCCTTCTCACACCATCATTTTACTCCCATTGACACTGACACAACCACACATCAGATTTACATTCTTCATTTGCATATATGACTCCAGCGTCTCGGCCAAGGCCACCTCAGCAAGACACATGACTGGTAAAGCGCACATTTCCTGGTGTGGGGATTGAATCTGCGACCTTTCAGTTGCAGGACAATCTGTCTCTAGTCACCCAGCCAAACTGACAGATTTGTGAAGGTCAGCCCACGAGGCCAAGTGGAAGAGAGTGGCAATATATAAATGAAGCCGCCCAGAATTTTTTCTTTGATGACAACTGAGCAACTTTCAGATAATGGGCTTAACTGCAAATTGGGTAAACAAACAACCTCTCCTGAAGTATCAAGGTTCTTGTAACCTTGTGCAGTGAGAGCTGTCCGGGTAAATGGTTTAAGTCCTGCAGTCTTATTCTCTTAGACATAATGGCTTTCCTTTGATGTATAGGTAGTGATTCAACAAGGCATGTGTTATGATTCTTTTCCAAAGACAAAGAAATCTTTTCCATCAGTTATAATTTGAGCGTATTTAGGGCATTTGTTCTGAAAGCCTCTGCCATTAAGATGCACATACTGTAGCCTTGGCATAAGGCCTTTTTGGAGTCCTGATGGTCCGTCATCTTTGATTAGTGTTGCTGTTTTTAAAAGCTCTATGCAAAATGCCCCCAGTGTGCTATCAGTTATGCTATCACACTGTGGCCCTCTTGATGAGAAACTGCCATGCAGAATGGCTCCAACGGGTGCATTCAACCAAGCACAAAAAACAACCAACTGTCAACAAAGCAAATGCTACAGCTGAAGGGTTTCAGTCCAAAATTATTTAAACCAACTTTGGGACAGTTTTGTTTCCAAAAAATAGAGCTATGAAAAGTCTTAGAAGTGTCATAGCTTTAATAATTGCTCGAAATGTCCTTGCTTTTACAAAAAAAAAATCACTTAGGTCTTATTTTAACTTGGTATAAAACTCCTTAGTTGCAGTTTTACATTTCTGCAGATGAGAACATGAGCTTTAATGTAATGGAAATTACCATTAGCTGATTTAAAGTTCAAGTAAAGCAGAGATTCATAACATTCGAGTGCGCCTTAATGTGTAATTATCCAAGTTTGAATTAAGCTGATTAACACAGTAAGTCACCAACAACTGCTTGACAGCCGCTTGGATGCAGCTTTTCATCCACTAATTAAAAAGCTTTATCATGAAAACTCTGAATGAAAACGTTAGAAAGCAGACAGAACATAGGAAACGTGAGATAATAAAAACTAGAAAGACGCTCGCTGCGAGTCCAGTAAACAATGACAAAGCATAGCACGATCCCTCTTTGTTGCAGATCAGCAGTTTGCCCTCATCTCGGTTTTGTTGTGCGCTGAAATCCTCTTACTCTTCATGCGGCAGTGTGCTGGCAGGTGTAGTCAGGCATATACAGTACAAATTAGTTTGGCGTCTGGAAAGAACAGGTTGATGTGGTAGCAGAGGACCACAGTCATGAGGCAGAGTTGGCCAGAAATTGCACACCAAGGTTTCAACCCTATATTAAATATTAGCCTGCACTGTACAGTTCTGAAAAGGCTAATCCATCTTTTGAATTTGTGAAAGAGTATCCAACCGGTTTTTCCCAAGAGTCATAGACAGTGTTATTAGTTTTTGGAAAGCCTTTTAAAAACCGCTTCACTCCACAAACCTTATCGCCGTGCCCTTTGTGACAGATTTCTGTGCCGCTCTGCCACATGCTAAACCGTAGCACCACACGCCTCCCTATTTACCTCCAGCTCACGATGCATTTAACTGGCTGCTATTTCTCTTCCGGCTCATTTTGTTTTAACTCTTACTTTATGATTTGTTTGTGAAAAGTAAGACTTGGGCTGTCCCACGGTAACCTTTGGTTGACTCATCGCTTACTTCAGCTTTCCTCTTTTCTCAGAGCTCCCGTTTCCTCCACCCACATCCAATTGCAAACCATTTTAAGCTATCTTTAAGTTGTCTCTGCACCAGTACCGCCAAGACAACTTTTCGTGCTGTTGTACTCAGCAAACAAAGTGATTCTGATTTTGAAAACTGAAGGGATTTGCATAATTTCCAATTTTAGCCGCAGGCTTGCGCTAAAACGGATTTGTTTTCATTCAGCAATAACATGGGATAGTGAACCTTGAGAAACTCACAGGAATAATAATAGATTAGTGTGAAAGAGTTTTAAACAACTTTCAAAAATGATACTGTACACAACCTATTTTCAGACTGTTTGATACTTTTTATCATATGTGCTCAGAAAATGTTGCTTTGTCCAGGTTTCTGCTGGTAACAAGCGCCTTGATTTAAACAGGGCTGACGTGGTTCAATAAAAGTTAAATACATGTTTTAGTAATCCATGTTTATAATTAGGAGATGTTTCGTTCATGGTCACTATCAGTAATTATATCTAATTACTGTGATGTACTTTTACATCATTAATTCAGCCTCCCAAAGGAACATGCATTCAAATTTTGCTTAGTGTGCATAGTCTTAATCATGATTCGGCTAACTTCGCTGCCTTTCTTCTTATATAACCTTTGACCTCTGTTCAGGAGCAAAGCCACAGAGTGGACTTTTTTTTTGTCCATTCCTTCTGACTCTTACTCCAGATTATAGACAGATTAGATAGATTTCATCTATAATGCTAAAGTGGGAAATGGGGATAAAAGAGACACCTACAGAAGCATGAGTGTGTGGTGCCATCTGAAAGAGGTGGTGGTGTCGCTGCTCTCTGGAGAACCGCTCATCCAAACAACGTCACACTTGACACTGCACTTCCTCGGGTCCTCAGCGATACACCAGCCAGGTGGGAAGTCAGCCAGATGAACAGTTGTTGACAAAATTGAAGGACAGACAGACAGATTTTGGAACAGTGACTCTCCTGTGAATCTGGTGCTGTTAAAATATTGTCTAAGTGTGCCGGCTGTTTCGCAGTCTTTTTGACTTCTCTGTTAAGAAAGTTCCCGTGTCTTCACTGATACACTGTCATTTGCATTATGCTTGTTCTGCTTGGTACGATGATTTGACAGCTGGATTTAGGAGGAAAAAATGCAGGTGATGCACAATACTATTATTCATTATTTATCAAATGCATCCCTTCAAACCCATGTTGGTGGTTATGAATTCAGTGGTGTAGGACTGCTGCCAGTACAGAGTAGAGCAACACAAGCAGCGTCATATTTAGGCTACAGTTTTATAAAGGGGTTTCCTCCTTGATGCTCATGTTTCAGGTGACTGTGGTCAATGCTCAGCGTAACTCTAACACCAGGACCAGAGGGTGTTCATGTTCAAGTGATTTTTTTTTTTTTTTTTTTTTTTTTTTTTACACACGTGCCATGTTGTGGGCCAGCTTTCTGCTACACATCCTGTCTTTAAATATGAGGGGCTTACAGAAGTCAGGTTAGGATCTTTTTTATGTCATTGCAGATTTCTAATGAAATCTGCAATGACATTCTTATTTTTGCTGTTTGATATGGAAGTTATTTTTGATTTCTTAAATAGAGGTGGTGTGTTTTTGGATTCCAGGATTGTGTCGTTTAGTTTTAATGCTGAAGATCTTCTGCTTCTACATGTTTCTTTTATCTTTTAACAACTTGGGACCATGTTGGAAATAAGTGTTTTCACTTTAATATGCATTGCATTTTTATGTCTGATGATCCATAAAAGAAAAAAAAATCAATCCAAACCAGTGCTGACTTTTTGTTGGATCACATGGTTCACAACGTCGGCTTACCTCAGCCGAGCATCTCAGCCTGGCTGCGCAGTCCGCTGTGCGTGCGTGCGTGCGTGTGTGTGTGTGTGCGTGTGTGTGTGTGTGTGTGAGTGTGTGTGTGTGAGAGAGAGCGCTGGATGAGAGAGGAGCGCAGAACATGTCAGCTCCACCATGCCAGGCTGCCAGCTCCTGTGCCTCTGGACTGTAGACGCAGCGCAAATTCCTCTCTCATGTTTCTTTCCAACGCGACACTAAGCAGAGAATGCGGCTGTTCACTGTCACAACTTTGCTCTTTTTCGTCCTCAACTCGGGTAAGTCACACTTCTCACTTGCAGCTTCACTGGATTTTTAACTAACGCGTCCATCCCCGGCGTTTAATCGCCTCTATCACTCGCCACCAAAACTTTCAAATCCGCTTATTTCTATTAAATTACCGGGGAGAAGTGGCGGAGTGGCTGCCGACTGTTATAAAATGACTCATTATTTTTCCAGTTTATTTTATTTCATTTTTCGTCAGTCATTCATTGCTGGATGTGGCCCCGAAGACGCGCACAATTTGGAGGCATCCTTGGTCGCGGATGGTCCTCTGATGATATTTTTCTTTTCTAAAACTGTCTGTGACTTGCGTCCCGGTCTTTGCCGCTCATTATGATGATCACAAGCTGAAATTCAGACTTACATTAAAGTAATGTGAGTGCCTTTATGCCAAACCCAGCCGCTCCAAAAAAAAAAAAAAAAAAAAAAAAAAAAAAAAAAAAAAAGAAAGAAAGAAAGAAAGAAAAGAAAGAAAGAAAAGGAAAGAAAAAAAGAAGAAAGCTCCTCTTGGCACGGTGTGCGTAACTGCCTGAAATGATCCATTTAAGTTTTGATAAGAGACAATTAATCAGCCAAAGGGAGCATTGGGATCAATAAGAGCTGCCCCGGACAGCCACAGCACAGACTGGACTCATTTCGCCTCCCTCTTCTTCTTTGTCTCTCTGTCTCTGTCCATTAATCGCATTGAAACAGTGAGGACGCGCTCTCCTCTCTGTAGCAGATGGATGAAGCAGGATTTCCCCCCATTTATCTTTTTCTGTGCCTTGTTTGAAAAGGTCTCCATTTTGTTTCTTAGTTTTATTCCATGTATCTCTGACTGCAGATGCACTAACCCAACCTGTGTGTCTTATGGCTACATGCGTATTAATGTGCAGCGCGTTGGAATGATTTCTGAAGGTGACTGTTAAAAGTTTGGCAGATGATGATAAAATGACAAAATATGAGGTTTTGATCATTTGTTGAAGCCTTTTAAACCTCATCGAGTTGGACTTTTCCATGCCAGTTTGCAACAGTGTTTAGTTATTTTTCCATCAGTGAGAATATTGATTATGGCTGGATTTGGTCGTTTAATGCACCAAGGTTAAAGTAATAACTGAATAATTAGCAACGTTGTCAGCGGTTACTATTGATGTTCATATTAAATGCCACTCAATTATTTCAAGAATCTTATAGGCGTCCACATTAAATAAATATGCCTCTGATCATCTGATACCCTCAGAGCATTTTTAAAGTCTCTTAAGCAGTGTGTCTGTTTTTTTTTTTTTTTTTTTTTTTTTTTTTTTGCAGTGATTATATTACCAGTAACTTTGTTCAGTCAATTACTGAAGAAAGACATCCTGAAATATTGCCACACAACTCAAATGCAGGGAAATGAATCAACATGCCTGTCATGTCACTCTATGTGTAAAATAAATAAGTAAATAAATAAATAAATAAATAAAGAGAAGAACATTTAGTGAACTGAAACATTTCATTTTGAGACAAATCTCCAGCAACTCTTCACCCTTGAAAACAACAGGAAATTAGATGATGTGTTAATTATAATGTGCAAATGAAGATGTTGCCTTTCCTGAAATGCTCCTGAACACAAACTGATTAGCTGATGCACTTCCAAAATCCACAATGAATATAAGTATAGATAGATAGATAGATAGATAGATAGATAGATAGGTAGGTAGGTAGGTAGGTAGGTAGGTAGGTAGATAACTAATAGTGTGTGTGTGTGTTGCAGGGCTGGCTCTGCAGATCCAGTGCTATCAGTGTGAGGAGATGACACACAACGACTGCTCCACCCCAGAGTTCATCGTCAACTGCACCGTCAACGTGCAGGACATGTGCCAAAAGGAGGTGCTGGTGAAGGAGGACGGTAAGTCCGGTCTCTGTGTTTCCAGCCGTCTACCAAAATGGAAATGAAGCCCTGCAACTGTGGGGAAAATGGAGTTTAGCAACAGAGACGAATACTGAAGATTACTATTCCTCCTCTCTGCCAGGCTGAACTCCATTTCTCCTGGCCTATATTTAATGGTTTGGGTGTGAGAGCCACTTGGAGAACTGCTTAGTGTTGTCAGAGGTTTGTGCTCTCTGATTGTCTTCTGGTCGTTTCTGATAGAAATCTCATACTGGAGCTCAGCTTTGATTGTCTTTTAATCACAGCTTTGAAAGCCATGAGTACATTCTGAATTGTACAGGAAATCAGGTTATTGAATCAATGGGAAAAAAACTGATGTGTTTCTCAACAAAAGGATCATTTGAAATCATATCAAAGGAAAAGGCTACATCACCGGCATACATAATGCTTTGCATACGTGAAAAAAAGAAAGGCGTTCAAATACACCCTATCTCTGGAAAATCCAGGCCCTTTGCCATGAATTAAAGTCAAATTACCATCTGATCTGAGATCAGTGTGGACAGGCTGCACAGATGGGTATCGGCCCTTGGGTGCACTAGAAATATCAGAAGATAAAAGTTTTAGTTAAAGGTCAGTATTTGAAATAGCAGCCAAAGCTATGAATGATTTCATTTCAGTTTTAGTAAAAAAAAAAAAATTGATCATCTCACACTCTGCATACGTTAGTAGATGTTTTAGAGCAGCCTCTGTATGTTCAGGCGTTTCTAACTATTTCAGGGCATTTCAGTGCAACAGAGAGATGCAGGTCCATGTAGCTGCAGATGAAAAATACATTTCCAGCTGTTTCCTGTGGCCCATTTGTTTACTGCTGTGACCTTCCTTCCCAAAGACACCACAATCCAGCCTAAGGCCACTCGCAATTTGCATGTGTCTGACCTGAAATTTTCATCATCCTCTCTGCAAATAAACATTTTTGCCAGGTCATGCACAGTAATTTAAAGGACTTAATAATGCACCTGTGGAGCCGCTGCAGGTGTATTACAGTCTATGTTTGCAAATGTGATCCAGTGTGTGCTCTTTCTTTACGCTTGTGTGTGTCCATCCATCAGGACATCCCTGCAGACATTCAAGACAAAGCCATGAGACACAAATGTCACAAAGAGGCCGGATTAGGTATCACTCATCCAGGCATGGTGACTGTTGCCAAACTCAAAGATGAACATTTCTCTTGGCATGGAAAATGTCATCTCATTTTGTCAGACCGACATCGAAAACATTCTGTGCTTGCTATGTTAGGAATGAAAACTCTATTTGAATCATTTCAGATTAAAGATTAAAGATTAAAACCTGGAACCTGTATAAAAATCCCAAACCTGCTCCAGTGAGCTGCATAACCTGTGTGAAAACTGAATCATATGACAATGACTGAATATGTTTGAAATTACAGCGTCTAGAGTTCTGACTAATATACAAAACTGTAAGACAAGGCATCATATAGAATCCACATATAACAATAGAATAATAATCATTATTTATAGAGCACTTTTCAAGAATCCACATTACAAAGTGCTACAAAAGGCAGTAAAGAATCCAATAAATCAAATAAATAAAGCAAGTCATAAACTCATCAGGTTTAAAAAAAAAAAAAAATCAATAAAAGACAATAAAGGACAGATCAAACTAAATTAAAAATCAGCAAAGGCTCCCCAGTTTCCTGATTCAACAGCTTAGCTTGCTCTATAAATTCTCGTTTTCAAGCTTTTTCAAGATTTTAAATATTTGCACCAGATATGGAACATAGTATCAGTGGAGTGACACACCATATGAACCATCCTAATCAATAACAATATTGCTGCCATCAACCAATAAATCTTGGGGTGCTGCTGTGTGTGTGGGTTATCGTACAGCTGCCCATAACTCCACACCAGTTTGTCCAGTCATCAATAAGCTGCGCTGTGTTACAGACAGGTGAGGACTCTTCCCTGCGAGGTAGTTTGGTGTTCACCAGTAGGTGGCGCTACAAATGGCAGATTTGTGTCTTTGCAGCAGGCAGGTTGGATTTCCTCAGATTCGATTCCCATGCTCCTCCACGTATCAGTCACATTCTCAAGTTTTTTTTCTTTTCCGCGTGTGGGTATGTCCTACCCCGTGACGGATTTGCGGTAACATTTGAACCTTTATTTCGAACATGCTTGTAATGAATGAGTAACAAGGCCTTCAGGGATCTCACTGCACGCTGGCCACTTCGTTAGCAGTTAAAATAATCGACACATCTCGTGTCTCTGCGGTGCTTACACGCTTGCTTCTTGCCTGTGTCGAAACCCCAGTCGCAGCAGGTCACTCTTGCTGCCTGAGGCCCGCTTTGTTATCACACTCACTGCAATTGGGTGCCTCCCCTCACCCCTATCCCAAAAGCAATAAGCTCTTGCCTTTGGAAGTATAACATGTAGTTCCCCATCACACTGGTACACACATGGTGCTACGGAGCCGACAGTTCTTTATTAACAATTTCCACAAGGACGCCCGTGTACATGCATGCCTTTATTTCCCAGTATTATAATTATTGCTTCTCTGCATGAAAAGATGTACTTGGACATTCCACTGACCACGCCTTATCACTGTTAGAAATGTAATAGATACATTCACAATTGCTGTGCCACCTCAGTGGTTTGCGCTCAAGTGATAAGAATAAAAATCAGCGAGGCTGTTTGATTCCTCCTAAGTATCCTCGGCCCGTGATTGCCTCTATGAGCCTGTGATTGCACATACAGCTCTATGCTATAGATGTAGAAAATGTAGAAGCACTGAAGCACATCCTCAGTTCGGCTATTTTCTTTTCCCCAGCTGAGGGATTAGTCCCTGTACATCCTGAGGGGGTTATACAACCCATCTGCTGCCTTGATTTCACAAACAACTGTGCTCTCTAGCTGGGAAAGTGGCTGGCTGGCAGAACACTGAAGTGGGAGCATCGCTCAAGACAGAACATCCTCTGTTAAACTCGCGCACACGCACACACACACACACACAGACACACACACACATATGCACATGCACAGTCACACACATACACTCCATTCAGATGAAGGTTATTATTCTGCTGGGCACTGAGGGACAGGCCTGGCTTCCCATCCTAAACCACCTTCTATCACCATCATCATCATCGCCCTCTGATTATGTCTTGAGAAATGTGCTTTCACTTTGCTGGAGAGTCCTCCTCTCTCGCGCTCCTCAAAGGGGAGATGATTGCCATGCTTCAGCGGGCCACCTTTCATTTGAATGTCTGCTGAGAAAAAAAAAATCTGGGGGTTGCGGGGTGGCTGAAAACTGCCTCTCCGTAGATTCACTGTCATCAGGGATGTGGAATTGGCCGCCCTTCGTTTTCTTAGAGGCCAGCCTGTAATCACACACAAAAAAGGCACGGCATCAGGGTACGGAGTTATCTGTGGAGATGATATGAACTTACCTTGGCCCATAGTGAGTAAATTATTTGTTGTGCGACAAAGCTGTAATACTGTGATGAGCTTCATTTGATGTTTGCAAAACATTTTAATACCCAGAGATACTGACTCCAGTGGCTGGTTGTTCTGCATGCATGAGGCTCTCTATTAGATTACAACATCTCACTATGAAATATGAGAGATATATGCAGTATATTTATAGACTATATCCATATAATTTAGGAAAACTCTATTTAGACACCTATTTAGGTTTAACTACATCAACAAATAGTTTTTTTTTTCTTTTAAAAGTTCACTGCAAAATTACCTGCTGCTGCTGTGAGAGAGGGTGTTTAGACTCAACTGACAAAAACTTTAAGTCTACGTGGTTCCTGTCACTAATAAATTATTAAATTAAATTGGTTATTGCACATTTCTGTCAGTTGTGGGTCGTCGCCTCAGTTGATCAGCAATTTGCATATTGCCCCTTTAACTTCAGGTGAAGGGTCACATGTAGCTGGCAGTATGGTTGCCTTGTGGCCTGTGGGGTGTAGGGACCCGTAGGGAAAGTGGGCCTTCCAACTTCCTGTGAGTGATTCAGCGCGTCACCTTGAATACATACCTGAGCTCAAAGAAGAATTTACCTGAGAGTTTACGCCAGATGCTGTAGATGCCCTCAAAAAGGCAAACCCATTTACATCATTTTGTTTTGTTTCAAGTAAACGATAAAAAAAAAGATTCAACTGAACTAATATTTTATTTTCTTCAACTACACAGACATGCAGTGATGATTGGTAGCTAATATGTGTGTTGTTGTCCAGTGTGAAGTCTCTCTTTGATCATGTGACGAGATGACACAATATATCTAGGTGCAAAATCAAGTCAACACTGACCAGCTGAGCACATCTGCACACACATACACACATACACACATACACACACACACACACACACACACACACACACACACACACTCAAGGTCTGATTGGCAGTCCATTTTCCCTCCACCAGTTATCGCATGATTAGGAAAGCAACCTTGAACAAATTACTTAATTACTGTACACAAAATACTGGACAATTTTTTTTTACACCACAACACACATGTGCAATAGAGGATTTTGAATTGTAGTAATGGCACATCAGTGCTTCTTTAAAAGTTTCTCTGACCTTCCAGTCACAGAGATCAGCTGATGAAGGCATCTCTGTGTCTTGTGAAGCAACAAGCCGCTGGTTAAACTGACTGAGGAAACACTTTATCAGTGTAAGAAATAAATTTAAAAAAAATGTACATGTTTAGTGTACTTTCTAGGCTGGTTATCTAGTAACTCACCTGCTCATGTGTTTTTTTTTTTTTTTTTTTTTACCTACATGCCTTCCCGGAAACAGTTATAGTTATGTGTGTATGCTGGTTGATTAGTTGACTTTTTGATCTCTTTGACCTCATTACTTTCCCAATATGACAGCCTAAGTGAGTTGTTCGACTGAAATCAAACACATATTTAGTAAAATATGTGTGTGTGCTTCATAACTAATAACTAGTGTGCACTGGGGCCCGACGTAAGCACCTCACCCCACTGTCACTATGAGCTGAGGAAATTGGATGACCCTTGAACTTTTTTAAATCATATCAAACCCGTTTTAATAAATCTGAAAAACTCACTCTAGCCACGCTAAAAACCAGGCTGTTTTTGTGATACTGACATTGTACAGATAAAGGTTTTCAATGGCAATATAGCGGCAGGGAATATCCTAAGATTTTAAGGTAGGAAAACAAATTAAAATGCACCGTGGAGTTAAGCTGTCAAATAACTGGAGGTCGTTCAGCAACGTGTGACAACTTACATAAGCAAGAAGAGCAACGCTGACTGAGATTGTTGGGATACTGTGGCAGCACTTTTAAAGAAAACCAACTGTCTGGTCCCAATAAACTGCCTTAAAATAAATGTTTTAAGGCATACAGATAAATATGTCACAGTTACCATCCGCCGCTGAGAGGGTGTATCAGTCTCTCCTGTGGTTTGTCTTAATGCCGGAGATGCATTATTGTCACAGCGTTCTGAGAGGCTGCATACTAAGCGTGGCGGCGATGACAAGACAAATAAGCATAATGATTCCCTTCAGACTTCTCTGAAAGCCAGTCTGAATATCAAGCAACAGTGGTGAATGTGCCACAGAGCAGCGCGTTGCAGGTGATGCTGATAAAACTCGGTAAATACCGCCTTACTGGCCAGGCAGAAAATGATGCCGCGCTCCTCCCTGTGATAGGTTATTATAGATATGAGACTGAGTACAAGGAGTGGGGCTGCAGCATGCCTCAGATTTGCCTTGCTGAGGCCACTGGATCTCATGTCGAAATAACGGAGAGGACCTATCTTTGCTGCGTTGAGGATCTTGGTTCAGTGCACACGTTGCGCCTCAACATGTAAAACACAAAGACGCAGAGGTCAGTGTTGTTGAAATTTCTGTCATAGCTGGTGGCACGAGGTCTATTTTTGGTTGTTAGGCTGTGACTGACTGCCTAGATGAGGTGTAAACAGCCACGGCCGGGAAGCAAAGGATGTCTGAAATAGCATGAAGTGGCGTTGCTCTGTGGCAGGGGTGGGCAGCCTTTTTGTTTCCTGGGCCGGATAGAAAGTTGAAGTTTAAAATGTATTGTAAGTCAAGTTTCTGTGCCAGTGCATTTTATTTCAAAACTCATTCAGCTAAATTGATTTTCCTTTTCAAATTCCTTTTATAATCAGTTGATTAATTTTTTGCTGTTTCATATATTCAGAGCTCATCACCAGTGTGTGATGTGACATCTCAGTGGAGCTGTCCCGCTCTCCAGCTGATTCAAGGCTCGCAGTATCTTTAAGTAGAAATCCTCAGTATGATCCGCAAATGTTTATCAGCTCTATTTTAACCATATAAGCATATAATAACTGTGCATGCAGTGCCTGTAGTTTCCCACAATGCTTCACTGTGCTCTCTGTGGGGAAACTCCAGACAGGCCAGTGCCAGGGAATGGGACAACATTTTGTTGCTCACCTGCCAACAGCGCAGTCTAATAACATTCAAAAGAAAGCCCCTGTGTTTGTTTTTAATGCTCTTATGCTGTTCAGTTGCAGCCTGTGCGCTGCCCACAGCGTGTGCAGGAGGAGCTGCCATGCCGAGCTCAAACCAGTTCATATCCACCTGCAGGAGTGTTGGTGCACAGCACAGCATCTTTGTCAGATAAACAAAAGATTTGTTTCCTTATACAAACATAAATCTGGCAGGGAGGTTGGATTCAACTATAAATCAAGATGTATTTCAAGGGCCAGATTCAATTTTCTCACGGACCAGATCCAGCCCCGTTCCCCAGGTCTAATCCTTGCCCATGTATGTTCTAGGGAATGATCCTCTGATTTCTCCTTCAGTTTCGCCTTAAGTAGCTTCAAAATTAGAAACAACATATTTTCCACATTGTAAGAAAATGGTACATACACCAGATATCCTGTATCTGCAGGTTGCAACACCTCATTGAAGCTACATCACACTTACACTGAGTGAAATACTCAAGATACAAAAGATGCCTTTGTTTTATGGCTGTAGCATTACATCAAATAAAAAATATCTACATGCCTTGTGCATTATTTTATACATATTTCTCTGTAATTCAGCAGGACATACTTGATATCTTTGGAAAACTTGAGATCTCAAGTAGAATTCCAAATAAAGTTCTGTGGGTTTGAAGAAAACCGGGTCCCACTGAGACTAACCCCACCGAGACAATAACACAGCTTGTAGAGGCCTTGCTCAAGGGCACAGTGTTCAAAGATGATGATGCACAACCACTACCAGCATGCTGGACCAGTCGCAGATTACATAACAGCAACCAGTGTCTCTGCTGCAACTTTTATGAGCCTCTATTCCCAGGTCACGCTGCTGTTTCTGTTTAACAGTCACAGAATACAGCCGAGCAGACAGCAGGACGGAGAAGAATGGATAATTCAGCGGTGTCCACCCAATTTCACTGCTTATCTAAATTGGCTATTACTATTCATGAAAGTTAATTTACTGTATCAGGAAAAAGGAAATGAGAACGCGGTTAGTCACAGCGGTTTACGCTCAGTTCGCTTAAACAGCAGCAGCTCCAAATGGTGATGGACGTCTGTGTGGTTTATGAGTTAGATGAAGTTTCCCAACAACTGTTTAACAGTTTGATTTTGAGATGAGATAGATAGATAGATAGATAGATAGATAGATAGATAGATAGATAGATAGATAGATAGACAGATAGATAGATAGATAGATAGATAGATAGATAGATAGATAGATAGATAGATAGATAGATAGATAGATAAACATCATGACAGTTTTGCAGTTCATTTTGTAGTTGAAGCTGTGGAGTGCAGCAGAAAATACATGAAATTTGGTCAAACTCCATGTTGTATACCAGCTTAAAACAATTCAATTAGGGCTTTATCCTTCATTCAGTTCAAGCTGTAGCCTGCACAGTACAATGAAATATACCCCAAGAGTTTGACAGTGGCCGTATAACTTGATGATTTTATTTCTGGGTGAATCTTTACTGGATTTTTATCACCAAAAATGCCTTCGAAGCTTTTTATTGCACATGCAGACCGTTTATCTGGATGATGTCTTTATGTTGGTTCATGTAATGACTGTCATCTCATTTTACTGCTTAGTCAAGTTTGATTTAGGTCGACGGTAAACCCCACACAGCAGACTGATACATGCCTTAAATGGGTGATTATGTTTATGTAAAGCAACAACATTGCATAAATGAATCTTATCAGGGCTGCTGTCCTCTTAAAGGGACATACCACTGCATTTAAGAACACTTTAAGAAGTGTTATGGACATTTATATCTCTGTCTCAAAGCAAAATACAAGGAAACTGTGACTTGAGCCAACTCCTCGGTCAAAATGAGTCTGGAGCTTCTTCTCAGACAGAGAAGAGAGAGATGGTGCACAGAGTGGGGGAGAACAGGTTTGACTGGGAGAAAGGTCCTCATGGCTGCAGCTATTGATTGGACTGTCATTGATAATCACACCACACTGCAGGAATTCTTCCCATTTAACGGACATTTTAAAGGACATCTGAACTGAGATGGCAACATCCCCCAGCTATAAAATATCAATTTCTTGCGTTCACACTAGTCTGTGGTTTCGACAAAAGCACAGAAGCACTGCCGCCGTTCACGTTCACATGCAAAGTTCTGGTTGATTTGGCGGCTGAGGTCTCATTTACAAGAGAAATCCAGAAGGTTCTCCAGAGACTCTGAGATGTTGGACTGTTCGCCCCTTCCTTGTGCATCCGACCATAGTGATTCTCATTAGACTGAAGCATGTGTTTTCTCTGAGTGCTGGCAAGCTGATTAAAAATTTTCACCCCTTTTCCCTATAAATTACCCCAACAGGATAATTTAGATTGAAGTGCTGAATGTTCAAATTCCCCTGCACAAATTAAACGAAATCCCTCCCAGCTGAGAGAAAAAATGTCTCTGATGCAGTTTTTTTTTCTGGAATCTTAACTGTGCTTCATACAATATGAATTGAGTGTTTCCCTGCTCTCTTTCCTGTCAGAGATTTATTGTGGTGATATTTGCCCAACAAATAAGCACCCATCACTGCATATAGTCTCTCATGCAAAAACCACATAATTGATGAGAGGGGAATACAATGACCATGCCTCGCTCAGTGAGATATATGCATGAATTTCAGTGATTGATAAAAAGTGCAGCTGGCAGTTTGTAAAACCAGCATAATGAATTGGCTTATTGTCAGAAATTTATCATATCAGGATAAACCCCTTGAGATGTATCATCTAATTAGTAAAATTAACATCATAATCTAATTAAGGCAATTTTACAGTCCAAAGAGAAGCCTCCCTGTAACAGACTTGACATTGTCTTTCCAAATGTAGGACGTCAGAAAACATCCTTCACATCTGATGCTTACACTAAGAGATCTTTATATATATATATATATATATATATATATATATATATATATATATATATATATATATATATATATATATATGTGTGTATGTATGTATGTATGTATACCAAAATTTTTGTAGCTGACACGATTTATAATAACCAAATGGGGGGAGAGGAGCGATGCTTTATTGTTGTTTTCTTTTGACAGTGTCAGCTCCACTGAAATATTCACGGGCAGAGCTGCTCATTGTGTTTACAGGATGAAGTGCCGTCTGGGCTCCTTTTCACAGTTTTAGCTTTGCATGTGCAAAGCGGCACTGTCACTGCACATTTATCTGCCAGGACGGCTCAAGTCTAAAAAAAACAAAACAAAAATCATAGGTACTAACTGCACTAAACATCCTGCGTCTGTGGAAGTAGGCCATGGTAGTATTATGGTAAACTAGCAAACAATACATTTTCCTGTTTTGCAATTATTGATGTTTATTGCTTTGGGGGAAATTGACTCCTGGCCTACAAATTGTATGCCCTTTTTTAAGATTTTTTTGTATGACAGTCACAATGGAGAGAGATAGGAAAGCCAGGGCAGAGAGACAGGGGATGACATGCAGCGAAGGCTCAAACCCAGGCCGCTGCACTTTAGCCATGGTAGTAAACGGCACTCGCTCTGCACAGTGAGCCACTGGGGAACCGCATAAAATGTTTTTTCCAGATGTAAGAAAACTTCGTTTAGTGCTGATCTGAGCAAAACTCACATTATCGTCATTTTAACAACTTTTTCAGTGAAAATCAAAATATTTAATGCAAATGCTATAGTGCCAAATGCTAAATATATAATGCAAAAGTGATCATTCCTACTACACCTACTACAGTCGGGACCATATCAGAATAGCAATATCTGTAAAATTAATAGTAATATGTTTTTCTTCATTGCTCGGTTCAGTAGATGACCTCTAGACAGAGTAAATGAATGAGTTTTCACATAAATGTCTCTCTCATAGTCTGTCATCAGTGCAGACTATTTCACATTTTATCTCTTAATTTTACTTCTGTCTATTGTTTCTGGCTTATTTGGTTTCTGTAACTATCTTCAGGCCCGACTTCACTGAGTGTGTGTGTCAGCAGCCAAACCGTCACCTTATAATTACTGTGATAACTTACAGCTCCTCTGTCATAATGTCCGTTTTGACAGGATGATCAGAAAAGTGTTCAGTGCCAGCAGGAGTCCAGCAGCAGGTGACAAATAAATTATCTTATTCAAAATAAAAGCTCCAAAACAGACACAGAAAAACAGTAACCTGGTAACAACAGAGGCAGATATACACACATATAGCACATATGTTTATTGCAAGTTTTGAAAAGCTTGCAATAAACAGAGACTGTGACAGAGTCTGTAATGGCAATTATAATATAGATATAGATACAATGTCAAGTCCAGTTTTCTGTCTAGTGATTTATCGGTTTGAAGATTGATTTTCTTTTTTTTTCCTGGTTTTATTTTTATAGTGGTTTAATAGATTATGGATTTTATTTATTTGTTTATTTATTTATTTAATCAGTTAGTTAGTTTTCCTTTTTCTGGTTAGGTTTATTTATGATTTAATGGACTGAATATTTTTGTCTCTTTTTCCACACAGTACTATCAGGATGTGAGAGGTATTTCCAATCCAGAGGGCAAAAGTGAGGTTTAAAAGCAAACATTTTACTGAAGTTTGTTCCCACTACAAAAGTAAACAAAGGAGGCAGAGTCTTAAAAATATGTGTAAAACTCGTAAAATGTCAGCTGTTGTATAAAAGGTCCAATAAATGTCTCGTAAAAAATATCTTCACCGCAGTAAACTGTTATTTAAAAGAGGCCATTTGTTCCAAAACACAGATGAGGGTGAGAGGGTGAGCTTTGAGAGGCAGAAATCTCAGTAATTGTTGAGAGGCAGCCTCTGATGGAGCTCTCTGTGAAATCCTTGCAGCTGCGCCGAGGACGTTTGGGGATTTCTTGAAACATTCTCTGTGTTCTTGTAAAATAATTACCATAGCCAACTAATTGCACCTGCACTTCTTTTTGCATTGTGTTTCAAATTCTATTAAAATGAATGAATCAATTGTCCTCTATATGCATCATTGAATAAATCCAGTTTTGTCAAACAAAATCTGCAAAACAAGCTCAGTGTCTGCGAGTTTTCTGATTAGTTTTTTTTCTTTTCTTTTTACTAACGCCAACATCAAAAAGAGAACAAATTCTTTAAAAAGATCTAATAAATACTCTTGAAGATAAGCACTAAATCCTACAAAGAAGGACGGATTTTTTTTCAAAACCAAAGAAATGCAGTCGTATTAAAACTGCATGGATGTGAGCAGGGAATCCCAGGTTGAGATGAACTTCAGGCTCTGGATTTTCACAGAGGTGAACCTGGAGTCTTGGCAGAAGTTATGAAGATGCAAACCTTTCTCATGTGTTCATGAAGTTTCCAGAGAAAGTAATTATCATTGTGCTGAACACAATCTCCACATCCCCGCTCCTACCGCTGATTCATATTGATCTGTGTTACGGAGGACATTAAAGAAAGTAGGCAGTTAAAAGCAGCATTTAGGAAATTCTCTCTTAGAAGAATTTAGTTGTTTTACTTTGTTACGTTACAAAGAAATGTTACAAAGTTACAATTAAGCAAAAACGGAACTCATTACCTTTGCGCTGCCAGCTTGGGAAGTGGCTTGTGTTGCCAAGTGTCACTGCTGTCAACTGCTGCTGATCTGTGTTTAAAACTGGAGGTCGGTGCGTTGATCTCTCTAAACTTAAAAACACATTGTTTTCAGTCTTGTGTCTAGTTAACACAAGTGCTTCCAAAATATATGTATGATCTGAGAGGGACAATGATCCCCTTTCCCCAGTGTCCCCCCTGTCATCCCCTGGATTTCCGTCTATGACTTTGCTGGCACATGGGATGGTGATATGGGAAGCTGCTCTGATGTTGGAGATGCCGCCGCCTCATAGGCCGGAGCTCAGCTGGAGGTGGAGCGTGGAGACGTGGAGGGCGCTGGGCTCACACCACAGGGTGCTGACAGTCTTGCAGAGAGATCACACACCCTGGATGATCTGCTGCACTGTGTTTAGACCTCCACTTACAGTCTGGTGGGAAAACTGCTGGAGGCATTTTCATTGTTTTCATTCCATAAAATTATGAGCCAGAATTTGAAAAAATGTTCTCTGATTAAATTTGGCTAGTATGTAGGACTGGACCCTCAGTGTGGATCTCCAGCTATCATGTGAGGAGCAGCACAGCTTCAAGGAAGTGAGCAACCAGCAGATCCAGAATGTGTATGGCACATTGTTGTACACCGAAAAAAAGTCTTTTCTAAGTTTGAAGCTTCTTAAGGGAAATTGTAAGGGAAAAGTTTAAGGCTCTATGGACTGTCTCAACTTTTTATCCATAAAGAGAGACAGACAGAGTGCAGCCAAAGTAGGAAAATACTATCTATTTTAACACTAAAGCACATGTACAATTATTTTCTCATTGGAAACACCAGTGGAAAAAAAACAGTGATGTCACTTTCTCGCCAAGCAAGAAAGCCAGACTTTATAATCTAACAAATTTCCACTCAGATACTGGAAACTGTAAATCCTGATACAGGCTTCAGTATGAACAGACACATGCCATGTCCTTGACAACTGTCCCCCAGGTAAAATGCTGCAGACTCGACATGTTGTCTGACCAAGAACTTGCGGTTATTTCAAGTAAACCAAGCAGGTTAACTTCAGAGCCTAAGTTACCATGGTAACCAACCTAGAGTTCATCTAATCTCACATCTTGGACCTTGGAAAATTGCAGTTCTCTCTTCTGCTTCACTTGGTTTAGTCAGGAAACGTGCTTCCAGGTAGTAAAGGTTTGAGACTTTTGAATTGTGAGGATGTCAGTAACCTCGCTAAGGTTTGCATGGGCTAGAATGACAGATTCATTGTTGTAGCCTTCAGAAACCATAATCTCCTGGCTGCTGCAGGGTCTTTAGTCTCAATGGAGAACACAGAGAGGTCTCACTTTTCTATGTATCTCCCTCCTTTGATAGTTCGGCTCACACTGAAGTTGTAAACAGAGTACACGTCAAGTATTAATCTCCAGGCTTTGTGGTATGATGGGAATTTCCCCCACAGAGCTTTACACATAAAAACCAAGTTACACTTGAAGATTGGATTACTCATCACCTTTTAGGACGTCCAGTGACATTTGCAGTAGTGTCGCTGTGGGACATGGGAGGATGCACACATTAAGTGAACATGCACTTCTCTTGGCATCATTATGCCTGTATTTTTGGCACTCATGGTGTGAGACAATAATGAAACACTACAAGGGATATGAGAAGTTTATGTGCTTGTTTATCAGTTTCTTAAGAGTAAAATGTCAGCCAAATGTTAAAGGCTCCCTCCAGTAACCTCACAAACAAAAAGGGGGTAAAAACTGATCCTTTCAATTGAAATGGTCACAGTTGTGCATCGTCTCTTTCATTCCCCTCCTTAACAACCACACTTTATTTTGTTTTAAATTGTTGCTTGTGGAGATAGTCATGTTTTTAAGATGGGGTTCTTTGAAACATTTTGGTGGTGGTGGGGGTCAGCTAAGAAAAAGCAAGACCCATGTGTAAATGTGGGTGGGTAATTCTTGATGTACAAATTATGGATCCATGCCCACAGATTCATAAAACATATCCTCTGATTATCTGTGCAAAACATAAGTTGCCAACATCTCCTGATTCCTAAAATCAGATTGTATGAGATCCTCTGGATACATGTCCACACTTGGCTGTCCAAAATGGCTGTCCCCTCTTGGCTTTATTGACTGAAATACACATCTGCATTACTTCCTTGAGGTTGTTTGTGTACACAGTGTGGCTGTGTGTTTAGTTTTTTCGATTGTTGAGTAGGTACCATTTGACTGTCGCTCGCTGATAACTTCAACAGGTAAAGCAACCAATTACTTAGCAGTGTGGTGCTTTCTGGGAGTTGTAGTCCAGATTAAAGGGCACTAATGAATTTTAGATCATGTCCATACAGATATGGAAATATTTGAAATGTGACTTTTTACTGTCTTGTCTTGTCACATGCCAGAATTTTGTTAAATGTCTTTCAGAAAAGCAGTCTCTTGTGCAAAGAAGCTGAGGAGGGACTGCAGTTTGTTCACATCATTGAGGTTCAAATGTAAAAATGAATACAGTTGAAAAAGTTGTAATGATGTCTAAAACTGTACAGAAAATGAAGTAGGATGACAAATTTTACCACTTTCACCTGAAACACTACCACTTAAAAATACCACTGTGGAGACAATTTTCCGAAAGTTGTGTTGTCAAAAATAATTTTTAAAAATGCGTGGACAGAGGGCCAAGAAAAAGAAAGAAAAAGTTGTGTCCAGATAATTAGCATCCTGAAAATGAATGAATAAATGCATCAGAATTAGATTTAATTATATGTAAATTATATGTAAGCCATCGCTCCTCAAACAAGGAACTAGAAAAAACAAACTGCAGTGTGTTGATGGCTGAAGTTGCAGTAGGGGACTTAGATGATGAAAACACACTGTGAGTCTAATGTGTCCATTTCTGTTGTTATTGCAGGGATACACTACCGCAAGTCCTGTGCCTCGTCGGGAGCCTGTCTGATTGCTTCCTCTGGCTACCAGCAGTTCTGCACTGGCAAGCTGAACTCAGTTTGCATCACCTGCTGTAACACACCGCTGTGTAATGGACCACGCCAGAAGAAACGGCCCCTACCGTCCACTGCCTCCACCTTGAGCCAGTCACACTCCCCCATCCTGCCTCTCTCCGTCCTCTTTGTAATTTCTTTGACCCTGTGCTGACAGACCCTCAGACACTGAGTAAGATGTGTGATGCAAATGTACAAGGAGTTACGGTGGGACAAGACGAGAACTGGAACTGGATTTGCTGAGACCATGAAGAAGGCACACACTGACATGTATATTCTTAAAAAGTGAAGAAGGCATGCATTGTATTTGCTCCCTGAATCCCCAGGCTTTTCGTTGCAGTTTGCCTCCAGAATCTGAAAGGTCAAAAGATGTAGACGGTGCTAGGGGATTTTATCATCAAATGTGTCAACAAACAAATCTTGCTGCAAGGGGAGCTGGGTAAAGTGAGGTGGAAGACATTACCGTGGATGAACCAGGCATGGAGTGATACAGCTTCCGGCTAGTTTGTTGAACAAGGGGTGGCATTTGTCTTTATTTAACGTACACTAGGAGGTCAACTTAGGTGTCATGCAGGGAAAATGATAAACAGCCTAGGTTCATTATTCATGCCTAAACCCTCAGGCAGAGAGCTCTACTATTCTAATACAATTAAATACCTTATAAAGAATGCCACTGAACGCAACAGTCATTTTACTGTATATTTGTGGAATAGAAAAAAAGACAAGTGTGTAAAATAATAGTGTTTCATGAATCTTTGGTAAGACTGCCCCAAATACATACATGGTAGTCCATTGTGGTAAACTCAGTTATTTGGCAAAACAAAACAAACCATTCTACCAAACATCCTTCAAACAATCCTACAATCCTACAACACTGTACAAACATAACACTGAGTAACAAGCCACTAATATACAGTGGAAAGCATCAGCAGATCCCCCCTGTCCCGTTTCCATCCTGTAACTGTCCCACATGTCATATGCTGTAGATAACGCTGAAGAAGCATGTTAATAGTACACAGTTCCTTTAAAATGACTAGGTTTTGCACTTTCAGATGGTTGGAAATGGAACACAAATACATCTGTAAAATCTAGGACAATGGAATGAATGAATTATTCTTATTATTATTTTTTTTTTAGGTGTTTTACTCTGCAATATCTGATCAGAGGGTTGGCACTGAAATCATCTGCATCTCTGGTTGATAGCCATGTCCATATTGTGTGCATGCTACCCCTTGACTGTATGGTAAAGTAAATGATTAGTGTTATCGAAAGTGTGAATATGGACATTTTAATATTCCAAAGTTGGTACTGATTTTTACTCTATGTACTGTACTGGAGATTCATAACTACTGAAAACAAAATGTCAAGTATGACTCAAAAACAAAAAAAAAGAAAAGAAAAAACATCAGAGATAAAAACTAATGTGTGCCCCAGACAAAGTTGTCTAATGGAGACAGAGTTGTATTTGTGCCAACCCTCTAATCACATACTGGGGATGGTGACCAACGCATCAAACTCCCAAAAGGCGGTCCAGTCTTTTAAAATGTCGCTAAATGCTGTTTATAGTTGCTTTTGCCATAGTCCTAAGACAAAAACATGGTAAAGTTGTCTGTGTTGGTGGTTTGGGTATTGCCCTTGGAGGTAACTTTAAGTTTAATTTTAATCAAAACCCCAGCGGGGGTTCATGTATAAACTTAACCCCTAAATGTGCAACCCTACAGCTTTTGATTAATCCTTTTCTGAAATGATAACAATTTCACATTTTTGGCAAATATAAGTTAAAGTTCCCATTGAGAGGTCCCATCATGCTTTTCTATTGTACCAAACTGTCAACTCGGTGTTGTCTGTCTTGGAAAATTCAAACTTAACTCTTTGTGTTGTGTTTCCTGTGTCCCCGGGTGGCACAACACAAGTGTCCTTGGCTAAAGCAGTTTGTGTCATGTTTTATTTTACCCTGTTTACAGTGTTGCATTAAACTGTGCTGCACCTTATACTTCAGTCTCCGAGGGTGCATTTGTCTTTGTTTTGGGGATGGAATCTGATGCTTCAGTGGGGCTGAGGGACTCCTGAGTGTTTGAATGCACACCGGAGTCACTTTTGCTCTGAAAGGTTGTAAATGTGGGAGGGTTTTTGGCTTTTCCTTGGGTGGAGGGGTTCCCCCGGCTGCGACGCAGCGACTTCAACAGCAGGGGTTGGAGGGAGCGGGCAGAGGCAGCCTGGGAGCTCTGCAGGGTGCGCTTGTTGACGTGTTGAATGGTGAGACGGCACTGCAGCACCTGGACAAAGACCTGCCGAAACTGCCTGGAGGAGAGGTTGTAAAGGAACGGGTTGAGGACGGAGCTGAGGTAGAAGAAGGTGTCGGCCACAGGGTGAAGAGTTACGTAGCTCCGGAAGTAGGACATGGTCCAGTCGGACTTGGGCACGGCGGCCGTCATCAGGCGTCGAACCTGGTTGGGCAGCCAGCAGACCATAAGGGCCCCGACGATGAGACCTGTAGGTAAAAGGAAAAGAAAAAGAAGGGAAGATGGAAAAGAAGAAAGAAATGGGGAACACAAGAAAGAAAGGCAGTTAAGCATCATCCCATCTGACTTATAATGTGAGCAGGTAGGGTTTCACTAACTTGCTCATGGGCACTTCAACAAGACAGATGGCTGCTGATGGACACAGTGGGCTCTATTAATGTGATAGCCCATGGCAGATGGTGGAACTTTTTAGGTTGGGCTCTCGCCAAGTCTTTTTCTTGCCTGCGCCTGCATGTCATTTTAGTGACCTGCAGTGAACTTGACTGGATCTTAGTGGGAGGAGAGGCGCAGTAGGGGAGGGTGTCAGAACGATCAGGCTGTACAGTGTAATTTTGGTGTGAGGGATTGTGGAGTTTTGTCCTTGCATCACCCATGTGGCACAAAGCACAAGCATGTCCTGTTTTATTTTTATGGCTTTACCAAGCAACGTGCGCGTGAACAGATACTATTCAAGAGATTACTCATCCTTTTTTTTTTGTTTTTTTTTGGGTTTTTTTTTTGGAAATGTAGGTCAATTTGATATAAATCCCTCAAGCAGGGAAAAATATTTTGTTTCATCAGTATATATGCATGTGGCAGTAGCTGAATGATTGTCGCTGAATGATTGGCAGTATGTGCCCTAATGCATGAATTGTGGTTGATACCAAAAACTGACTGGAGAATGGGCCACCTTCTGTTTACATTGGGAAATAGTTCTACAGGACAACACAGTAACCAAATATTATGTTTTCAAATGTTATATCTCCTGCACAAGGACATCAGTTTCCTCTTGGGAAAAGCTTTTATGAAAGAACGGATATCTTCTTCTGTCAAGAAATTGTTGAGTGCACTATGGCGGAGATCACACTGCTTTTAAGTGGGAGGAAAATGAAAGAGAATAAGAATGTACTGAGAATGTAATTTCCAACGCCACTTCATAGTGCGCTGCAGGTGCGCCCCACCCCCCCACCTTTGGTCAAGCAGTTACCAAAAATTAGTCACCACAGCTCAGTATGCTGACAAGTAAGGTGTATCTTTAATCCAGGCCCACACGGAGGCAAGTATTTTGGGAGAAGCACTTCTTAATGTTTGCATTTAGATACAAGATGTGTCCAATGCAGTTTACTCTGCATATAAGTGCAAAGCAAACAATGTTCACACTAAAACCGATTTTGATGGCAAACTAATCACGCCTAGCTCCTTGTTGACGTTGTCAGTCTCAAGTATGAACATTTGCAAGAGACTGAAAGCATTTTCCAGGCTGTCACAGGCTGGCTTGGATTTCCCCATTTGACCACAGTCACTGAAATAAAAATTGACAAGAACCACACAGCGAAAAGAGAACACTAAAGAGAGAAAGAAATATTTTTTTTTTCCTCAGAACTGAAAATAGATACTGAGGGAATATTTGAAATGAAAAAAAAAAAAAAAATCCCACATACTATTCATGCTGAAAGCTGTTAAAGCTTTGTTTGCTCTCTCTCATGTAATCCTTCAAGAATACAATGGTGATGCATTGTGCGTGTGTTTTCAATGCGTATAGGGCCACTCAGGTTTGTTACTTGATGGTTTAGAGGCGTGAAAAGGGATTTGTTCACATTCACAAATCAGAATGACTTAAATCCAAGAATAACATAACATTAGGCGCAACATGATTTTTGTTTAATTACGGATTTTCCCTTTGGAGAGCTAATTCCATGAAACTGTGAAATGATGGTTGTGAATTTGACATGGAGATTTAAATTCAGCCTGAATTTAAGTCTAGCTTATTTCACGACTGAACAGAGTCTCCTCATAATCCTCCGAGGTGCTTTTCATTCTTCTTTCACTCTTCTACAGTTGCGCAGATTCATATTTCACCGTCCTGCAGTAAAAGTGACTCAACATTTTCTGTGGAGAGAGGGCTCATTAAACCTAACAAAGTAGTTTGTGCTGCAGGCTCTGGAGACGTGTGAACATTCAGCGCTTTGTCAATGAAAGATGTCCTTACAGCAATACATTTTTTAGAGAAAGGCTTTGCTTCAAACACATAAAAGTCTTCAGGAGGCTTCCAGTGAGTGGAGATGTTCTTATTGATTTTTTTTCCATGCATAGGAGCGTATATCAGCACATTTACTAAATTACAGGCCCACAGAATCGTTGTCACCGCAGAGCTGCAGACACATTGCGGACAAGCCGTCGTGGTGCTGGGCTGTAGGACTGCTTTTCCTCTGTGCCGGTTCCAGTTTGCCCCACTTGCCACCACAGTGATTTCTCTCGATGCGGTGCAGCCACATGACCCTGCTCGTCATGTACAAACACAGCTTCATTGCAGGGCTCGAGGCCAATCCATTAGCCTGCTGATATGACTCTAGCATACTAGCCCTTAGCAAAGATCAACCCATTACCCAGTTACCAGAGTGCTGCATCTGGTTACTTAGCAGTGGGGTCAGTCCCAGGCATCTCATCGTCACCAGTGTTAGTTTTGCCCGGTTGGTTTTCAAACAGCGCCGGCGAGGAGTATAGATTTAAATAACAGAATGACAGCACTCTAAAAAATAGATCCCTATGTCAACATGAGTGTCTAGTCTGGGACAACATACAAATTCAACTGTGCTACTTTTCAACACAGGTTAATAACAACACTGCTGATACAATTGTTACTGGTTAAATTTTTGAAAATCTGCTTTCAAAACTCATTCTGGTTATTTTGGTACAGTGGCATTACTATATCCTTCAATGGGAGAAAAATAAAATAATATTATTTAGGCCTTATATAATATATGCCCTGACCTTAATATGCGTTGCAAGATAAAAACTACAGCTAAAACAACCCAGTTGCCAGAATAAAATGCAGTAGTTTTGCATTTTTGCACAAATACATTGAAATGTCAATGCTTCTGAACCGTTTCTGAACCAACCTTAACACACACATTCACACCCACACACACACACACTCAACTGTAAGAATTATTATCTCCCTATCATGGGAAAATATAACTGCCTAGAAATGGCGACGCTTCTGAGCCAGACTTATAGTCAGTGTGGCCATTCACTTGCACAAACACTACCTAACATTAGCTGGTTAGCTACTTCAGCCACTTTGTCTGCTCCATTAGCCGCCAAAACTACTTGGTTAAAGGTAGGAAAGGGTCATGGTTAAGGTTAGGAAACATTAGCTTACATTTGCTAATATTAACTAAAAACAAACACTCATATACGCTGTCACAAAACCTGCAAACGTGACCAGGGACGCTGTTATGGGGGAAAAGTTAGAACAATTCCAAGGGCCCTTGCCTGACAGGGGCCCCCATAACAGGTAAAAACGAATATAAAATTATTAAGCCATCGGGTAAATATATATATATATATATATATATTTTTTTTTTTTTTTTTTTTTTTTTTCATGGGTCTCAAAATTCCTGGCGGTGCCCCTGAACGTGACATTTCACTGTGACATATCCTTGGTTTACAGGAATGTAAAATACCAACGTTTTCTCCTGGCACATGGACTCAGTGTAAATTCAGAAGCTTTGAAATATCAAATAGGACCTATCAAAATAGTTTCTTTGCTTTTAGTATTCCCTTCAACTGAGCGAAATGGCCAGCACAAGAATAAGAGTAGGAATAGTTCACCCCCCTCCTCTCAAATAGTTTGACTGTTCAGTAAGAGTGCTAAAGGTGATTTTGAAGACCAAGAGTGTTCAAATTAGCCAAGTGAAATATACGCAGGTATAAAATTGCTTCTAAATTTTAAGACCTAATAAGCTGCTTCTCAATACAGTTTGACATCTCTCGCAGTTTTGGCTTTTTTTTTTTATTTGAAGGAACTCACTTTTTTCTGCCCACACTGGAAAAGAGGAGGCAAGTGTTTTCATATTTCATGAGGCGCTTCACTTGTCGTGGACTTTCTCACGTCAATACTACGACTACGAGCCTCTAAAGGTTTTTAGCAGATGAGCTCAGGAAGAATACCAAATAAGAAAATCCTTGTTTTTAGCTGGGTTTACTGCCCCTTTTAAACTCCTAACACCATTTCATATACAATAATATAAGATGTCATTCATCATTAGTGAATGTACGTTACTGGATGTTCATCGCAGTGAAAGACAAATATGAAAAAAAGAGTTGGAGGGAAGAAGGAAGGGGAAGAGGTTTACATTGAAATTACAGAGGAAAAAGTGATGGTGAAAGGAGGAGACAAGGAGGAGAAGAGAACAGAAAAGGAAAATGACAAGTTTGGAATACAAATGTGTTTGGCAAGACATGTAGAGATAGTAAGGGATCAAAAGAAAAACAAAGTATAGGGTGGCAGCATATCATCTCTTTGCATGAAATGATAATAATCTTAAATAATGTTCCCATGCCTAATGTTTTCCTCTGTTAAAACATCACTGATGGTGAATGAATGCGAGTTTCTCGAAGTGATCAAGTGTTCCACTCATGACCTTTTCAGTACAAAACGCTCATTGTTCAACCATGATGACCCCAAATTTACAGTTTGATGAGCATTTTCTGTAATTAAAGGGCAGCGCCACCATTATTTTGAAATGTGGGCTCCCCTGCCTCGACAGGAGGTAATA
The DNA here is from genome assembly GCF_902150065.1 of Myripristis murdjan. Lineage (NCBI taxonomy): Eukaryota > Metazoa > Chordata > Actinopteri > Holocentriformes > Holocentridae > Myripristis > Myripristis murdjan. The sequence continues at coordinate 8,963,513 of NC_044000.1, forward strand.
CCTCAGACCATTGTTTGTCATCTTATCCACAGCTGACCTTCAAAATCCTCAAAGCTCACTATATTCGAAATGAAAATGCCCTTGCAAATACCGAGGTGTCAGTTCCTTTCTGAAAAGTTGGTCAGCTGTGTATTTAATTGCAGAGGTTGCTTTATGGTTTTAAAGGGATATTTTCAGCTACACCAGAAGCCTCTACTGTAGCAGTGAGTAATTTACATAAAATTGCAACCAACCAGTTTGTTAAAAAGTGGGGAAAATAGATGCTAAGCAGTGCCATTTACGCCCATTGGGTTTATGAAGCCAGTCTTCAGCAGAAAACCATATGCATACTGCACAGAAAATGAGACATACACCTTTTTTTAAGTTTTGCATACTATTTATACTTTTTGTGCCCCAAAAATCGAAGGTGAAATCGAAGTGGATTGGGCAACGAAGCTAATATTGATGCAACTTGGAGGAATGATGCCTCCTCTCACGGCCTGGCCGCAGGGATCATTCATGAGAGGTGATGCATATTAAGTTGCTTAGACTCTACTTTTTTTTTTCACTCTACTTCTGAAAGAGACCCATTCCCTAAATTTTCTTTTAAGTTTTTTTTTTTTTTTTGATATTCCTTTACTTGACTAAAATAATTGGCCCTGATTCTAATCAAAGCTATACAAAATGTAGGTCCTACGTGAAAAAAATTGTGGAATCATCCTTTAAGATGGATTTTTTTTTTTCCAGTTTGGCTCCACTTGTCACATCAGCTCGTTGCTCGAAGTCAAGGCAGTCACCTGGAAAATTGGTGCTGCGTCAGCAAAGATCAGTGACATCCCCCTCATAGACGTGCGCAGGAAGCTAAAGCTGTGAAAATGTGAGTGTGTGTGTGTGGGTGTGTGTGTACATTCACTCCGATCTCAGGTGTGAGTGCAGCAGATTCGTTTTGCTAATAAATCGTTAGTATCATTATTATTAAAATTCCACTGCTGTCATGCTGGATGAGCCTGCCCCCTAAACTGCAATCTAACATGACGGCATCAACAGCGATGTCCCTAAACACACACACACACACACACACACACACACACACACACACACACACACACACACACACACACTCAGCAGCAAGAATTATTATCTTCCTGCCATGGGCAAAATATAACTGCCTACTAATTAGACAGCAATTAAACCAGACTATTGGAGCAATTAATTCCTTGTCTTAGCTGTAATTGGAGTCTCTTTGATCGAGCTTCTCAAGTCTTTGCAGGACAACAGCAGAGGAGGACGTGTGTGAAGTTGTGTGTGTTGCTAACATGAGCAGGCAACCATACGTAAAATAATCATGTGATCATAGATGAAGGACTTGGTATATTGGAAATAACAGAGAAAAGCACAATGAACAAGTTACCTCTCTCTCTCTCTCTCTCTCTCTCTCTCTCTCTCTCTCTCTCTCTCTCTCTCTCTCTCTTTCTCTCTCTCTCTCTCTTTCTCTCTCTCTCTTTCTCACACACACACACACAAACACAGAAATTCTCACCATGTTATGCTGAGGGAAAGCTGTAAGTAAGTTGTAAGTTATACAGTAAGATGTATGGTTTTAATTTCCATGAGCATACTTAACAAGTACCATTTGAAATACACACACAGTGATTTGGCTGTGGTAGCTCCAAGAGTAAAAAGTGGCTCATTTGACCCTGTTCACCCAGAAGAAAGTGACTTCATAGTACAGGAAGAATGGTTTGCTGAGTCATATTAATGGACAGGGATTATCTTGTGCTCTTACATGATGCACTATGAACCATATTATATTGCTGTCCATTGTATTTTTTTTTTTATCTTTACTCTGACTTATGCACAATTTGAAATAGGTTTTCCATAGTTTGGGCGCTTTTATAAAAAAAAAAAAAAAAAAAAAAAAAACACCTTTTCCTCAAAAGTCACATCCCTCCAGTAGTGGAAATGAATGTTTCAAGAATTTAGTTTTCAGCTTCAAATATGCCTTCAGGCTGTTGCTTGTAGCCTGGAATCAAACTGCTGTCTGTATCCACTTGTAAGTTTTGTCTCAGGCCTTTTCAGGTCACCTGATCACATGCCTTTGTTCTCTTTTGTATAGTAGCTCTTCTGTGTACTATTATGTGTATTATTATTCTTTGCTACTAAAACTGTCTTCTTATGCATAAAAATGCGTGAAAGCTTCATTTACATGCCAAATGAAAGAGGCCTGTCCAGGCGGGACAGTGTCACCTGGCCAGCGTCGGCCAGGCTAGCTGCAACAGGGTCCAGAAGGGTCAACTCCTCAACTCCACTGTTTCTAAACCCGTTTAGTTATCTCAGTGACAAGTCCCCTCTGGAATGAGTGAGTCAACAGCATAAGCAAACACAGCAAAAAGACCAATTTGTGCCCATTGCAGCTGCTGCAGCTGAGCAGTTCATTGGTTAGGCTCCTTCAGCAGGATGTGGAGACGAGTTCTGCTCCACAGATCCCACAGACATGAATCACTTGGTTGAGTAAACTTTCATTTCAATATTCAGTGTGAATGCTGAACTTCTCTCAGCACTAAGGGAAGAACTTGTCACCACTGAAAACCATTTGAATGATGCCATCTATTTTTCCAAGGACGGAAGCTGCTTCATGGATGCCTGCTTCAAACTGAATAATCAAGGGAAGTGAAATATTTCTACAGTGCCTTTACTGAATCTTGTCAGCAGCCATAATGGACTTGATCATGTTTCAGTTTGAAACATATGTCATGTCTCCATTAAAGTGTCACAATGAAACAGGTTAATGACCAAGAGCATTTGAGTGCATGATCAAATCATTCAGGTATTCAAGATGATGATGGAAACGTAAGCAGCGATCATCTCCGCCATTTGGATGCAATCAGAGCGACAGCAGTAGCTCATTTCCTTCTTTTACATATTTATTGTAAAAATAAAAATATATACAGTACAGGCCAAAAGTTTGGACACACCTTCTCATTCAATGCATTTTCTTTATTTTCATGACTATTTACATTGTAGATTCTAACTGAAGGAATCAAAACTATGAATGAACACATGTGGAGTTATGTACTTAACAAAAAAAGGTGAAATAACTGGAAACATGTTTTATATTCTAGTTTCTTCAAAATAGCCACCCTTTGCTCTGATTACTGCTTTGCACACTCTTGGCATTCTCTCGATGAGCTTCAAGAGGTAGTCACCTGAAATGGTTTTCCAACAGTCTTGAAGGAGTTCCCAGAGGTGTTTAGCACTTGTTGGCCCCTTTGCCTTCACTCTGCGGTCCAGCTCACCCCAAACCATCTGGACTGGGTTCAGGTCCGGTGACTGTGGAGGCCAGGTCATCTGCCGCAGCACTCCATCACTCTCCTTCTTGGTCAAATAGCCCTTACACAGCCTGGAGGTGTGTTTGGGCTCATTGTCCTGTTGAAAAATAAATGATGGTCCAACTAAACGCAAACCGGATGGGATGGCATGTCGCTGCAGGATGCTGTGGTAGCCATGCTGGTTCAGTGTGCCTTCAATTTTGAACAAATCCCCAACAGTGTCACCAGCAAAACACCCCCACACCATCACACCTCCTCCTCCATGCTTCACAGTGGGAACCAGGCATGTGGAATCCATCCGTTCACCTTTTCTGCGTCTCACAAAGACACGGCGGTTGGAACCAAAGATCTCAAATTTGGACTCATCAGACCAAAGCACAGATTTCCACTGGTCTAATGTCCATTCCTTGTGTTTCTTGGCCCAAACAAATCTCTTCTGCTTGTTGCCTCTCCTTAGCAGTGGTTTCCTAGCAGCTATTTGACCATGAAGGCCTGATTCGCGCAGTCTCCTCTTAACAGTTGTTCTAGAGATGGGTCTGCTGCTAGAACTCTGTGTGGCATTTATCTGGTCTCTGATCTGAGCTGCTGTTAACTTGCGATTTCTGAGGCTGGTGACTCGGATGAACTTGTCCTCAGAAGCAGAGGTGACTCTTGGTCTTCCTTTCCTGGGTCGGTCCTCATGTGTGCCAGTTTCGTTGTAGCGCTTGATGGTTTTTGCGACTCCACTTGGGGACACATTTAAAGTTTTTGCAATTTTCCGGACTGACTGACCTTCATTTCTTAAAGTAACGATGGCCACTCGTTTTTCTTTAGTTAGCTGATTGGTTCTTGCCATAATATGAATTTTAACAGTTGTCCAATAGGGCTGTCGGCTGTGTAGTAACCTGACTTCTGTACAACACAACTGATGGTCCCAACCCCATTGATAAAGCAAGAAATTCCACTAATTAACCCTGATAAGGCACACCTGTGAAGTGAAAACCATTTCAGGTGACTACCTCTTGAAGCTCATCGAGAGAATGCCAAGAGTGTGCAAAGCAGTAATCAGAGCAAAGAGTGGCTATTTTGAAGAAACTAGAATATAAAACATGTTTCCAGTTATTTCACCTTTTTTGTTAAGTGCATAACTCCACATGTGTTCATTCATAGTTTTGATGCCTTCAGTTAGAATCTACAATGTAAATAGTCATGAAAATAAAGAAAACGCATTGAATGAGAAGGTGTGTCCAAACTTTTGGCCTGTACTGTATGTATACATAAATTTAATCAAATCACCAAACACTGTCCTCTATGATTGATTCCTCTTCTGTGTAGTTTTGTACAACATTAATTCGTCCTAAGATGGATAATCTAACATATTAATTACCCAGGTCAGTTCATATTCCCATATTCCATTTCCTCAAAGAGTTTTTCTCTTCTCTTGTGTTACAGCAATGACAATGGGGAAAGTGGAAGTGGGATGATGACAGAAAAAGTAATAAAGCATTCAGGCTATACCTGGTGTTGACCTTGCTTCCTTTTGAGCACTTAAAGGGAAAGAGATTTTTAAACATCTATAACTCTGCATGTCTGTGATGTCCATGTGTCAAGTATGACCCAACCATGAAAGCTCGACTTCCTGTATCAGTGGTGAAACTGAACCAGAACACGGTATTAGGCAAACAAGCCCAAAAACTCCTAATATAGGATGTATCATCGCCATGCGTATGTGTTTGAGCACTTGTATGAATAATAAAAAATGGCAAACTTAAAATTGCATGTGCTTGTTTGCATGAGGGTGAGTGTTTGAGCACGGAGGATGAGAGGCTGCGTGAGCGTACATGTGTATCTGCACATTAAAACAAAGTGTTTCTGTTACAGGGAGGGAGTTAGCTGAGTAAATCAATGTCATGCATCACAGAAATGAGTGAGCAGATAATCTAGCAGCCGACTGATTGATCTCGCTGGATTCAGACATCAAAGGAAATTCTACTGAAAGTCTGTCTAGTGGATTATACGCAAACTGTGATGATGGAAGACATTATCAAAGCCCGTGACAGAAAGCACAAATATCCCTTGAACCCACGCGCTGTCAGAGGGGAGCGGACTGAAGCACCATGACAACCGAGGCAACCGGCGAAACCGAGAGTCTGAGACACACATGTGATCTGAAACACTAAAGAAGCTTTTTCTTGATTTGAATTTTGGTGTGTAGTATTTTGCATAATTCACGGCATTTGGAGCACCAGACTGGTTCAGCTGCATCAGGCCAATTCTGACAGTGCAATACAGAAATGTCAATCACAGGAAACTGTCCTGAATTACAAACATGTTTGTGATGATCATCAAGGTTTTATGGCACTCACTGTGTTGTCCTTTGCAGCAAACACTTAGAAGGTTAAAATCAACCATGGAAGGTAATTGCAAAGACGACACAGGTCTGCGAGGGTTTCATCCCACTCTCTAATAAGCACGCTGAACTCATTACATCTTATTTACATCTAAGCGTGGATCCAGCCAGAGCCTCTCAGCCTGGGAAAATCTCAAGTCATTTATGAGTCTGTCGAACACAAATAGAGGGATGTGCCCTTCCCGCGGCAAATGGGAAAAGAAGTGACGGTTAGTGATGTTGGGCTGGAATCCAGGAAGAGCGTGAACGAATTAATTTAAAGGCTAACAGAAAATCCTCACTCATTAAAACACTCGAATAGCTTCATTGACTCACAGGGGAATATTGTTAATAATGTAACTAATCTAATCATCATGCAGGAGGTTTTCTCACGGAATCGTGGGTTTGCTGTTGGTACATTGTTTTGTTTTTTAACTTCCAAAAAAACAATGCACAAATACACATCTCCTCTGCGTATTTTGAAGTAATATTTGCTGAACATTTTGATGCTGCCATCACAGCGCATAGATTTTGTGCAAAAAAAAGTCATTTTAGAATTAAGTATACTAATACACTGATCTGTAATATGCATGTTATAAACTGTGACATCTTTTATTCTCACTATGTGAAATTTTATTATTTCATGGCACCTCTAGCACTGAATTCAGTTTCCTGTGGTGTTTTGTTTTTTTTTATCATTATTTATCTTGAGAAATAAATCAGGCCATATGACAAATAAGAATAACTTGTGATGTGTTGTGACAGTTTGAGCGTAGACCTCATTACCTCATGGGAACAGTACATATGTCGTTATATTCTTGTTTACTTGAATCTTAAATCGATCAAATTCAGAATCTTTTAATATTCATCTAAAAGTCTCCAAAAGCTGGTTGCTTTCATTAATTCTCAAAAACAGAACTTTATTTTTTACTACATTGATACTTATTAGTCAAGAGTGCAATATTTGAGAATGATTTTGCAAAATGCTCATATGAAACTATAAAATATGTATGTGTATTGCTCACACACCATTTGGTAGGGTTTTCCCAAAGTGTTATCATCACCCCACCAAATATTAATTAATTTTACTGATTAAAGTAATGTATTATTGTCACTACTACTACAACTTGGCTGCAACCATTATCTGCAGTCCAAGTCACTTCCAAGACCAGGTCAAAGGAGTCTGAGGCCGAGCCAAGCAAAGTGAATCATATTCAAGTTGCCAAGGCCAATCAAGACAATACTCAGTGTACATGCTTTTTTCCAAATGTGAAAATACTGGTCTATCTGTACCCTTCAACATGCAACTGGAGGTAACTTAATGCATCCGATTCTGACCAATCAGTTCATAGTACAGTATGTAATTGAGGATCACTACATACACAGGTTTCTAAAGCTGAAATCCCTTCATACTGTTTATGATACTGGACAGGAAATAGACTAAAATAGGTTTCATTTGGCAGGAAAAAGTTGTGCTGCAACCAGTTTCTAGGAGCCAAGACAAGACCAAGTCAAAATGACACAGTATGAGGCAAAGACGAGTCCAAGAGGTCAGAAAAGTTGTCTGAAGACTGACACCAGTGCAGCCCTGGACAACACTTCACCTAATTGGATTCTTGTCTATGAGTTCAGCGAAAAGAGTGGAGCCAAAAGTGCACTTATAACACTGGACCCCCAGTCACCTCAGCTCACACCAGCGCCGTCCTGTGCTCTTGAGAGAAGAGAGGAGCAGCTCTGCATCAATCACACTAATGCTGGTGAGGATACTGGGCTGAAGCTGCTGTTGGTTTTACCTTGATTAAAAGGAGGTGCCATAACAATACTTTACTTAATAGGTGACCGAAATAGACCAGGCCTAAAACAATGTCTCAATTTCCACCTTTCTATTCATCTTTCCACTATGACACCCTGTGCCTCCTCTGGGCTCCTTCCCAGCGGAGCCAATAATTAGCATTCGGCAGATCTTTATTTCCAGCTCCTATCATACCTTAAGGAGCCATGTGGGAGAAAAATGAGCAGAGACTTCAGAATAGCGTGCCTCTGTAGGCTGGTTGGAAATGCCTCCTTGTCAAATATCAGCTAACAGCGGCACTTTACGTGTGATTTCTGTGCAAAGTGTCTTTCACACATACTCCAGGCTCAGAGGACAGCTTTACTATCATGAATTTCACTCAATAACTGATTCGCCATTCAAAATGAACATGCTAACGTGAAAAAGAGCGAGCCACCCGCGTACCGATGACACCCTGGTTTATTGATTTATCGCTCAAGTTAATGGTTCACCAAGGCTGGCATTGGTTTTGGTTTTGGTTTTCCCAGAGATAACAAGAGGTTGAGGAGTTTTTGGTTGGCAGATGATTTAGGAACAAAAGTGGCAACTGGTGCTCAGTCTGCTCACAAGCAGGTGACGTTGTTGAACAATTCTAACAAATATGATCCATGACTGGCCAATGGATCAAGAGATTCCCTATGGAAAAGGTTACACTTGAGCAAGAGAAATAGTTTGACAATGACAAACTAAAAATGGAAAACTCAGTAAAAGTGAAAGCTTGGGTAAAAATAAGATTAATTTGGACCTGGAGTACCATTCAGTTTTGGCAAGATTTTGGATTAGGTGGTACATAATGGCGCATTGTCATGACAGAAATTATCAATCAACTCAATGAACAATGAAAACAGGTTTCTATTTGGAGTTATATTGAATTCATGCCTGTGAATCAGTTACATCAAATCAGCCGATAAAAAATTAGGATGCATATATGCATAGGTGTAGGTTGGTAATATCAGACCTCACCATGTAGATATTCCATCAGAGGAAAACAACACCTCAGAAACAATAACAAATACTACTCCAGTTCATCAGTCAACCTAGAGGGCATATCCTCGGCTCTATTCTCTTGCATTTTAATTGCTTTTTAAGAGCGAATGTGATAAAACAAGCAATTGTTTGTTTTGATTGAGGTAAGGTTCCTAGACGCACTCAGTCCCAGAGGACATTAGACAGCTCCTCCTCCCCCACCTGCTCAGCTGTGCGCCGGCAGCCTCACCCTCAGCAACATCTTAAATGAAAAAGGCTGCTCATTTAGGAGGAAGGCAATTTTCCATCTTGTGCGGCGTGGCAGATTCCTGGAGGAAAGATGGAGCACTTGAAGCTGGTATTGATCTCAAGGCCAGTGTTCAAGCATCCTCTTGAACATCACAGCTTTTCTCTGTCTGACCTTGTAACTGTGATTGTCCTGGTAATATTTATGTCAGGTGTCGTGTTTCTGCCTTAAGCCTGCAGAAGTCGCCAAAATAAAATGTCGCCATTTTATGAATCTGCAAACGAATGAACATGTTGAAAAATCAGCCTTAACCCTACCTCCAACATTAAGTGCTAAAGTTTTTCTTAGATGCAAATTATTGCCCTGAAATGATCCCAGCGAGTCTCCCTCAGTCTTCCCAGAGTGTGGGTTCTGGGCAGTCGCACCAGTAAGTCTCTCATTTAATCTCTCCTCAAGGTTTTAGGGCTGCACACTGTGCCGCTCGGCAGAATTAATGGAGTCGCCACTGAAAGTGAGCGAGATGCAGTACATTAATTCAAATGTCATCAAGGAAACACCTAAAGGTCAACCATTATTGAAAAGACAGCGAGTCGTATATTTAATGAGGGCATAATTACAAGCGTTGCTAAACTGCCAACTGTTTCAAAGTGAGAGTACACATGCAGATTTTGTTTAAGAAAAATTATTAGCCGAAGTTGAGAATTATAGAGGGAGTTATCGAGAATCCAGGGTGTAAAAGTTTTTGTCAGCCAAGGAATTAAATCACCTGCTCCTTAGTACAATTACAGTTTTGTGCTGTCAGTCACTCTGTAAGAGGAGGTCCAACTTTTTTCCAGAACTCTTGGAATGAGATGTGGTGACAAATGGGAGACTAATGGCAAAGAACAAGATTTGGAATCGATTATCTCACATTATCAACACATCAATCAGTTCTCTCACTAAGTGCCAGGTGTTAGCATATATCAGATGTGCGGTGCCAAACAGTGTGAAGCAGATAACTACACACGCCCCCGCAGTTTACAGTAACCTGTGATTTCCCCTCCAAGCGCTGACTCACTATGAAGCCATCCAGTTCTCCCCTCGGCCCTCCGCAGGAACGTCTTGCCTGCCGCTTGCTGAGTGCGGGCTGTCACTCGCAGGACGGCTTGCTGTTAGCTATGATGGCTGCCAAGGGGCCGTGGAGCTCTGGAGCTTATTATTAAACTACGTGGCTGTCACTCAGAGGAGTGACAGCCACATTTACAGGCGGGGGGAGACGAGGGAGCGACGGTGGGAGGGAGAGGAAGGTGAGGATGGGAGGGAGCGAGGGAGGGGAACAGAGAGAGGAGGGGGTCATCAATCCACCCGCCCAGAGGGTGCTCATACATCAGCGGCAACAAATCCTCCCCAAGGTTTATTTTACACTCACCAGCCCATCAGTAAAAGGCTTTACAAGAGCCCACGAGAGCAGCAGAGAGAGGAGGCCGGGGACGCAGCATCTGTAGTCGCACACAATAAATAAGTCCCATCGATCCACAGGAGAGAGGGTCATGGGTGGCAATAGGGCTGTCACTGCGCTTCATGAGCTACGGCCACATCCTGGTGGCTCCAGAGCGGGTGGCTGATGGGACCCGGCCAAGAAGGCTGGCCTCGGTCAAAATGGGCACTGGCATGAAAAGTGAAGCATATTCTGTTGCTGTTAAAATATGGCTGAGCAATATCATCAATATTACATTGATATCATGATTTAAAACTGGAGACTGTGTGGGATTTTGGATATTGCAGCATCACGGTATGGTGAGGGGTACAGTAAAAGGATGCAAATTTCTGAGCTTACTGTATTATTTGCCTCTACCTGCGTGGTCATTATATCCACATTACTCGTACCGTTATTCATCAAAAAACTCATCGTATAAACATTTTGTGAAAGCACCGTCTTCCTTATAACATCATCGCGAGATTGATACCAAGGTATTTGATGAACAATATTGTTTATATTTGTATCGTCCAGCCCTATGTTGGGAGTTAGTGTCCTCTTAAAGGAAAAGTACACACACTCGGACACTCTCCAATCAGTGGAAGAGGCCTGGCTCATACTTGGTTGCATTGCTCATTTCTTTTTGTTTAGTTTCATGAAAAAAATTAAAATGAAGCAAAATATATAAACAAAAGCCAAGGGGTCGGAGAGGGCAAATGTTTCCTGGAGTGATTTATTTATCTGTAAAATAAAGTGAGAGATAATAAATGCATAAATAAATAGATAAATAAATAGATTTATTATCTCTCACTTTATTTTACAGACCCATTTGACCGAGCCAATATCCAACTTGGGCATGGCGTGCCATCAGCAGCGCCCACATTTGTTCATAATTTAAGTCATTGTTTGGGATATATACCAAGAAGGTCTTATTGCAAACCACACCATCAGGGTAAACACACCAGAGTTTGTTTCAACCAGACTAAATAAAGCGGGTGTGAAAGTGCCCACTCTTAAAGAGCATCACACCAGGAGTTATTTTGCAATGAAAGGTTGTAATTTCACAGTAGTGGTAGGAATAGTGAGGCAACAGGTTTTCAGCTGAGAAAAAAAAAACAAACTGGTATTTTTGTCTCTTTAACCATAGATTTGTCCCTGTGACTGTTGTAGAAAGACACAAAGCCTGACATTTACTATTGATGTAGCTGGTGGCTGAATGTTTTATTGTTATTTATTAAATTTATGTATTTATTTATTTGTAATCAAAGCTCAGAAGTAGAAAATATCTCACTGTGATACTAAGTCATTTCTGATCAGCTAGTTATCCACAGGACTGAGAAAATTCAATCACCCCACAACAAAATGAAAAAATTAAGTTACATGCCAAATAGCTGATGTTTGCTATGAAACTGAAATGAAATTTGCTACTGCGCACTTCATCTCCCTCTAACAATAACATCTCCTTTGCCGTCTTGTAAATAGCAGGAATCTGCCTTTAAAGCGGTCTGAGATCAGTCCTCAGTCCTGTCGTCTGCATGTCGCAGTGTGTGTGGGCGGTGTTTGACAGTTTAGACAATCAAGGGAAATTATTAATCTGAAGCATTTTTCTGTGAGTGACAGCACGCTTTCACTCAAATCGTCCTGACGCAGCACGTTCAGCCGACCTGGTGCTTCAACTAGAGCTGCGCAAACAGAATTATTTACTGGCTGACCCAGCTCTACTTGAGATAACTGAGAGATTTTTTTTCTTTCAAGTGGGTATTGTCCTGAATAAACACTGGATGCTACACATAAACGTGTGGAACGCACCAGAAACTTGTTAATATAATTGTTAAAGGTCAAAATTTCTAATAATTGTGAGCATCTATTCAAATGCAATTGTTATTTAGTCCAGTTAATGGCTTTTCACCTACAAATTGGACTGTACTCAATACTGTAGCATATGTGTGCACGCATACATTCATGTTTTAAAAATGTTGAATCCTGGAATCTGGATGGTTTGAATGGCCAGCTTTGTGAGATTGTGCAGGAACTGAATTTGAGAGTTTCAAAGTTAACGTTATATTCACAAAGGCACCACAAAGGTTTAAGTGATATGTTACAGAACAACAAAGTAGAGGTATCTGTAAGAATCTGTATTTTTTCCACAAAGTATACTCAACGTCAACGCATGTAGCACTTCAGCGTTGATTAGGCCAGTGAAGAGAAAAGGACTATCACAGCGCACATCTCAACTAGATTGAAAGCATTGAAGAATAACAATAGCACTACCTAAGGCAACCTTGCTCTCCTTTCTTCTTTTTTTTTCTCTTCTTTTTTTTTTCTTGGTCAAATGTTGGAGTGCCTCTTCCTTTCGCAAAGCCACATCTGTCCACCGACCGACTCAGTGAGCGCTCTCATCACGATTGGCCGTTAAAAGGTCACAAGCCAAAGGCTGAAGGCAGCAAAACAAAATTAATATTCATTTCACAAATTCTTGTTCCCGGTGACTAAAAAAAGTATCTAAAGCAATTAACCTTCTGTCCCAGACGTGATGTGTGGGCAACTTAACAAGTTTGCGCCCTGCCTTTAATTACTCTCCAAAGTCACAGAGCCCAACCAGGATTAAAAGTTATTTCAGGGTAAAGTGGGGCAGTGACAGGAGCGTGGCCACTTTATTCCACAGGTAATTGACATTCGTGATGATTGCTTCGGCATGGGCTGTTTTCAAGGCTGCATCCTGCTGGAATTTCAGGGCAGTGTACGTCAAGTCTCCCTGTCAGTCAGCAGCAATTACAACTCACTTTACACTCATATTCATATTCAGATCCTATTTCTCGCTGCAGCAGGAATTAAGTCAGCAAGAATGAGAGCAAATATAACGTTGATGCACGCAGGCTGTCGTGCATCTGCAGTAATATTTCATGATGGAAAGGATAAAGGCTGCGTCCCTGCATTGTTGCTGCAGTGGTTGTTTATCAGTTTTGAATCCTGAAGTAGCTCTGATGGATATGATAATGATGTGGCGGTGAGGGCAGCAGGGCAGCTGAGGTGGGCCTGATTACAATATGGCCGGGGCAATACCCATGTGGTCCTTGTAATATTATAATTTAATATTTATAATTTAGGAATATTGCTTAGTCATGCATAGCCATTCGAAATTAGTCATGCATAGCTATTCAAAATTAATGTGAGCAAAGGCTGACAGGCTGAAAAGAGCTGGGATTATCTTGTTGTATACAGACCACACTATAATGGTTTGGTATGTAAACCAATATAAACACATAATCCTGTCCTCATCAATATTTATTCACCTTATTTTTAATGGAAACACAGACACAGCCATGTTACATTTTTTTGTGTGAGAGACTTCCAATCAGTTGTTCTGGAAACAAATCAGTAAATGGCAACAACAGGTAACAACAACAAGGCCTGGCACAGATCCTAATAATATTGTTTTGGGTGTGTTATTAGAAGACTAAAAAAAAAAATCTAATAGTCAGTGTTTTAATAATTTTAGTCATTTTTTTATTCATAAACCTACATTTACAGACTCCATCCATTTTCACGTGCTACCCTAATGAAACTCAACTCTATGATTAATGAAATCAAAACAATCTCTATGTATTATTAGAAAATGGTCTGATCAGTGGAATTCTTAAAAAAACGAACTTTTGCTTCGTCTTATTTTATTGTTGTTACAATTGATTTGTACTGTGTGTTAATATTTTATGTCTAATCTAGTGTCTGCTCATTCAATTGGATGAAAGGTCTATAATTGTGGTGATTCCATTTGATTGTTTCACTTTTGGGAAAAAAAATAATTAAAACATTTTTTTAAAAAAGTCACTACAACAGTCATGGACTGATTTTTGGAAGTGCTCACACAACACAGTTAAATTGGTAGTCAAGCTAGTTAGCAGGGAAGTGTTTGAACGGAAGTGTGGCGCGCGCACACACACAGACACACTCACAAACACACAAAAAATCAGAAGTTTGACCAGCTGTTTACTTCTGCACTCTAAAATCAGGTGGATTAGATTCAGTATTTTCGTCTGTATAATTTACCTAATAACCCTGTGTACTGTGCACTCAGCTCCCTGTAGAACCAGCAGCACACTAAACCTTCCCAGCGATTGCAGACAGAGGAGTGGCGCCTCGTGCGGTCTGTCTAACAGTCAGTCAGATTTACACCTGCGGCTTCCAGCACATTCTACACAAAGTTTCTCTGGCACGTGTTGCTGCCAGTTCTCACTGTCAACTATAGTATTTGTGAGAGTTGGGGGAAATCCTTATTTTTCTGTTCAGCGCTTTGGCAGCAGTGGCACATGATTAACATTTTGTTGCTGTACAAACTTAGAATATTTGTTGGGAGGGAAATTAACTAATAAATGCTGCAGCTTCCTGCATAATAATCACTGTTTGGTAGATGGATATTGTGGCTTTGCATGGGATGAGAAAACTACTTTTAAAACTGCTAAAAATGTCACAGATTATTTTGGACTACTACCAGCAATCAACTGGCGACAGGAAGCTGGCATTCTGCACATTTTTAAATGAATGGAAATCCATGCGCTTGAAAATATTTTGAACTTACTCTCAACCCAGACTGCACTGTACGTCCCTTGTTAAAACCCAAACTCCAAATCCCCTCACATCTACTGATAGCCATGCTCATAATTCCGATATCGCTGAAGGGTGTTAAATATGGCAATAATGCATGGTGCAACGTAAACAATACAGTCAGTGGCCCTACTACATATTAATGTTGTTTATATCTCACGGCGGTAACAATAATTTCTTCAAACCAATATGGAGTTGGTCGACCCAGTCAATTTCAAGACATTTCTTAGTACACTGTGCCCACAAACATAATATTCCCAATATATTTCATTTCTCGTGGCACAGTATCACTACAGGATCTCTGAATATGCAAATGTATTTTTCAGATATGTGCATAAATTTAACTGACATAAACTAACTGAAGCCTTTAACTCGTTTCTCATCCCCTGCTTTCCACTGCTGATTGGAGAGCAGAGCTGCTGGCTTCATGGTAGAGCACGTAAAGGTGTGACTGGTGTGACTGTTTGTCAGACATGTGCCTGTAACAGGGGACAAAGAGGCACATGGCTGCATGGGTTTTGGTTTACTGGTTTTAAAAACACTGAAGGAAGAAGGAGCTGGTCACTGCATTTGCTTCACAAATGTTTTGGCAGATTTGTCTCCAAATTTAGGTTAGTGTGGCACAGGTGTCTTGTCTCTAGTCTCTATTCAAGAGCGTCAACAGTAGCTCATTAACAGTCAGCTCACTTTACCTAAACATTTAGCAAAGTTAAAGCCAGCATAGAATATGCAACACTTTGCCTTGAGGCACAAAGTGTATTGTTTGTCCTCCCACTCACTGTGAATACTGAGCACAACAATGTAGCCGTCCACTGGAAGTTCACCCATTGCAAATGGGAGCGTTGTCAAAATGGCAGTAAGAGAGCTTATAAATGTAAGTAAATTATGAAAACATAAGTTGTACAAAAGCTGAAGATGCACTTTTCTTGATGATGGACATACTGATGACTGACGCTGGATGCAGTCAGTCTGCAACAAGAATGATTCACTGAAGCTCACGGTGCTTCTCAACAGGCCTTGTGTCACATGTTTAGCTCCATTGTTTCACCAAATACACACCTCATATAGCATATTACACATCCTACCTGCCCAGTGTTAGTATTGCATTAAGTCTCTAACACTTTTTATCCCACTAGAGTACACAGTGTCCCTCAGAGACAGTTTGGAATAGTTTTCAGACTGCAACAACTTATTAAACACTTTTTTTTTTTTTCAAAAAAGTTATTGGCAATCTTGGTGAACCGTGGAGAGAGGAGTGTGTGTGTGCAATATAGAGAAAACGCAACAAGGGCACAGAGGATAATAAAACCAAAATGTGATGCTTCTTCAAGGGGCATGAAATGCATTTTTTTGAGATGTTAACTAATATACAGGGGTTGCCCATGATATCAGGTAATAATTGTATGAGTTACATCAACATTGTAGGGCATGTTATTGTATAGGTTATTCTCTTCTCTGCATTTTGAATACATCCAACATGCATGGATGCACACTTAAAATACTTTAAATTATTTTAAATATATTAAATTTACCCAGGGCTCCCTAATAACATAGTGGGTGTAACTTTGACAAAATATGATGATTCTGAGTCCAGTTTCTGCATATTCAGATCTCGACTGTAGCTCCAAACCCATAAATGACAGAAAAGTCATTGTTTAAGGTGGATGGTCGTGAATTACTGAGAAAGATCAACTCGTTAGACCCTGTCCCACCACCACAGCTTCCTTTTATCCTGGTAATTTCTTTGGCACAAAAGGCACTACACTTTCCCTCCGAGCATGAAGCCAACACAAACTGTGTTATGTGACGATTGCACCATAACTGGTGTATGAATTCAGCTGTGTGAAACTTTGGGCCACACATTTCTTGTTTAGGGCCACCAAGTCCCTGGGGCCACCCCTGCTCTACTTGATACCTTAGAAAATGTACAAATCAGATGTGTTTACAACAAAACAGTGCTGGATAGCTGACCACATACTGATTTGCCACGAAACAATCTGACATTCTCAAACACAAATACAATGGAAAATCAATCAGATTTGTCTCTGGGGAAATAATAACCTCCAGCTCCAGAGCAGCACAGAAATGAACTGTCTTCCACTCAAAAAGCCAAATTGTACATTTAGAAATGGAATCAGCCATTCACAGTCACTGCTGCAAAAAGATGAAAACCTCCAGTGTGGCTGCCTGAGGGCGTGTCAAGTCATGTGAAATTCTCCTCATGGTGCCTGTTCCTTTGTTTCCACTTCAAACACACCTGCTGTGCATATCGTTCTTTTGCTATAGAGGAAGTTGTGCGCATTTACCATCAGACAGCCACCACTGAACCCGTCCTCTAACAGAATTACCTCTCATTACTTATTGATACAAACAGCCAGGGTTTATTTTATGAACCATTCAAAGAAAATTACTCATGTTACTCATGTTTGCTCATCTTTCCCACAGCTGTGTAATTTCTGATCTCATTTAACCCCCAACACCTTCCTTTTGTTGTTAGATATGTAATTAAAAGACACATTACCTGCTCAGGGAATTATCATTTACCATTTCTATCAAGTTCCCTCAGTAATAATACATCAGCACTGAGTGTCTGGTTTGTTCTTATTCAGGCAAAAAAAAACTCTGACAGCTGAGTCCCCAGACCATTTGAAGAGGAAAAACATTGTAGCGCACATTCAAATTGATTGTTTTAAACTTTAATTTGGCAAATATTATGCATCAACAAAACACCCCACAGTAAATTTGTATTCACATTCCATTCGCCTAACCATTGATATCTCAAAATATTAATTTCCAAAGGCAAAACAAAGCAAGAATAAACATGTTGTCCCCCAGAACTGATAAAGTCCCCTTCTGGGCCAATCAGTAACAAATATGACTTGTTTTTTTTCTGCATTGTCGAGTACAAAAGGTGCCGAATAATAATGAATACCCCCTCAGGCCAATCAGTATCATTTTCATTGCTGGAATGCAGAGGTGATATGCAGCATTTTCTCAAGTCTGTCAAAAGTGGATCAGTGGTGTTGGAGCTGTTGCACACAGACAAGCAAACAAAGGATGCAGTCAAATCACCTGTTGGTGACTTTGAAAATGTGAGAGAAACTCAGTGCGGAGTTCTGGCAAACACTGTCACGCCCCCTGCAGGTCAGTCAGGGTCACTTTAAACAAACTGGAATCAAACAATCAGGGGTGTCATTCTTTCAAGTTTCATAAAAATCTGATCAGTGACATTTGAGCCATTGTCCATGCTGTACAGACATTTAAACAGACATTGTAGCGCCCCCCTTTGGACCAATAATTAATTGTGAAAATGCCGGAAATACGCAATAACATACATCATTCCTGTCCTGTGTGTGACGTCCCTCCCCTCATTTCGTCATGGAAGCTCAAAAACACCAAAGTCATCCAATGAGAAACGTCCCAGTGAATGAAATCAAACAGAACCAGAAGGCCATCAGCTGAGCACAAACCTCCACCAAGAAAATCCTACAACTTGCAAAGCTGCAGCCTCAGTCACAGGTCATGCGTGTTTATCATTTGTGGTGTTGGTTTGATTTTTAGAGGAAAGAGCACGTGAACGCAAAAAAAAAAAAAAAAAAACACCTGACAAATGGCAGAAACACAAAATCTGGAGTGTCACCAAATTCTGGTAAACTGACTTTTGAGCCACTGCTGCTCTCGCTGACAAAGTCCATCCAAACCTGTTTGTTACTTTTTGAAATATCTTGCCACCGAGCAAAGAGGCAGAACCTAATAACCATCATTACTAAATAGTAAATCGATAGTTAATTTAACTTTGCTGATAGTCATTTTCAGTTAACAAATAATGAATTGATATTAATGTTAACTCATTATATAGTAAACTATTTATCAATGTTGTTGCATATATTATAACATTTTATATAATAAATTAAGTATTTGCAATGAGTGCAAGAATAAACTTTTATAATTCTAAATAATAATAAATAGTTTCCTCTGTAATAAGTAAACATTATTAAGTATCAGTTTACCATTTATTAATGATGGCTATGATTAAGTGTTACCCTAACTTCACCTTTGTGCTCTAAAATGTGATTCTGACCCTGATTTAAGAAATGGGACTTTTTGACTCAGCATTAAATACAACTGGCTGGTTATTCATCGTAACTATAAAATAGGTATATAAAACAATAAAATGTTATCATCCATATCCTTTTCCTCCTCCTTCTCATTATCACATCACTTTCATTGTCCTCCTCTTCATCATCAAAAGCATCATCACAAACACAATCACCGTCGATGTCACCGTCACCGCGCTCAGCCTCCTCATCAGTGTCATCAGTGTCGTTATCATCTTCCTCCTCTTCATCGCCATCATAATTATCACGCTCCTCATCAGTGAGTAACAGCTCCGGCATTATGTGTGAAACACAGTGAACAATGCCATCCATAAAGCTGGACAGAATCAATTACGCCCTATCAAGCAATTAAGGTGCACAGTGATTGGGACTAATGGATGAAACCTAATTTTATGCCTTGTCTGTAACGCGGCTGACCCCCCCACACACCCACCCAAACCCCATCCCCCCGCCCAACCTGTCGCGGCCCGTCCCGAGGTCATCAGAGCACACAAACTCAATTTGATTCACACACTGTCCACTCCTAAAGACATAATTAGACCAGTGAAGATGTACGAGTGACTGGTAATTGAATCGGGCTGTCACATTCCTGCACTCGGGGGACCAGGATGAGTGAAATCACAGGAGTATGTTTCAGCGTGTCCACTCGTCCTGCATTTAATGGACAGCATTTGTTTACTCACAAATTTGTTTGTTAAAACAAATGCCACAAAGAAAAGCGCCTGTCACTGTGAGTCAGCTAATACGGAAGAGTTAATTATTCTGAATTGCTTTATTATAGTCTGCGTTACCTTTGCTATTCTGCTCACTGAAAACACAACCTTTAGTGTCAGAGTGTTTTATGTTACAGCCGTTGATTTGGCCCTATCTAGGAAAAGATAAACGGCGGAGGAGTTTGCAGAGAGTCAACATGTATCCATCATTAGTTTTTTTCTGCTACAGGATGTAAAAACCTGCAAGGCTGATTGAATGTCTCTCTCTCTCTATCTCAGTGAGGCTGATGCATTGCTGTCCTGAGGACTTTAACTTAGTCACTGTGATGCTAATGGAATCACAGAGTGCTGAGCCCTCAACTGTATAAAAAATGTGATCATTGCTTTTTCCATGATGAAAAAAGAAGAATATCTCTCCGAGTTTCACCTTAGAAGACAAAAAGGGGAAGATTTACTCCCAGTTGGCTACTTTGCATGATGTTTTTAGAGCAAATTTGTATCATTTATATTATTTATATCCTTTGCCCAGTTTCTACAACAATTTTGAGCATTTGGATGGTGTTTATGTTTATATGTTTGGATGATATGTATGTATTCTGTGCTGTGATGTTCATTTGTTCATTCAGTTGCTCATTCAGGGTTGGGTTTGCAACTGTCTTCATAATTGTTATCAGTTAATATAATCCACATCTATTACCCAGCCTCAGTCATGTATTGTAATTACATTCAGTTATTTCAGTCGGTGGATGACAGGTGCAGCTCCTCGTGCAGCCTCCTGGCTGGGTGCTCTGCCGCAACACGTCGTCACAGAGAATCCACGTGAGAGGTAGAAATAATGGCGCTCCAAAGTTTCCAACTTTCCAAATCAAGACTTATCAGTTTTATCATGCACATCAGAGCCTTTTACGGCCTAATGTGCAGCACTGTCATTTCCATATTTTACATGGAGTCTTTATTCAGTTATTTCAGATCTGCATACAAATTTTCTATTGTGCCACATCTTATAAAGAACACCTGCTACTATCTCATTGGCTCCGTGAGGTTCTTGCATTCACTTTAAAAGGTAATCCTCTACTTTTTCACAAGTATCTGTAGTCATGATTCTTCTACAGAAAACATAAGAGGTTATTTTTGATGTTTACAGTAAAGAGAGGGATTGGGTCAGTTGTAAAGGCTTTTGACTGATAATCAGATACAATGGAAACATTTGCCCAAGAGTGCTGATTTACTGAGCTGAATAACTTGTATCTGTGTATGAACTGTTGATAATTTTGATCTGAGGCAAACAAAAACATAAACCTGCTGTGTCTGCACACAGCTTTCACAAGCATCACTGAGCTCACATTCAAATATATAACTGTAACAGTTGTTTTGAAATATAAAACATATATATGCATACATATTTTTGCAAATTTTCTGGAAATTATTTTTGCTTATTTTAATCAATGTTAATTGTTTGATTTGCCAATTGCAAACTCCATTAAAATATTAATCATTGCAAGATATAAATTATTGTTTATGGCCAGGCCTATGTTTTTTCATTTTGCATAAGCATTTTTCACCATAATTGTGCTGCAGCTGCCAGCTGAAACACTACATTATCCCCAGCTAACTATACCTTTATCACAATTCATATCTCTGCTCCATTAGTATTCACCACTGGCTCTGACGCATGTTGCAAAACCCAGCCCGTGTCATGGTTATAGGTGAAAACTGCACTTAGCACAACTAATCATTGATGCTATCAGCTCAACAG
Source organism: Myripristis murdjan (assembly GCF_902150065.1). Taxonomy (NCBI): domain Eukaryota; kingdom Metazoa; phylum Chordata; class Actinopteri; order Holocentriformes; family Holocentridae; genus Myripristis; species Myripristis murdjan. The sequence continues at coordinate 8,984,878 of NC_044000.1, forward strand.
ACACAACAAACCCAACAAAGTATGTAATTACGTAAAACATCTGCAATGTTTTGCTTTCTTCTTGCACAGTATCAGCAAGCAAGCACGGTTTTGAAATCAATACCTCGCAATCATTTCAGCACGGTTCCTCAGCCTCCATGAGATGAGTATTTACCTTCCAGCACTGAGCTGACAATCTGATGGAAACCAAGATGGCATCTTGAATCTTAGGGGATTGTCATCCTCTCTATAGGCTGTGCAAAGAGAAATGTACAAACCAGCAATACTAACAGTGTTTAAAGTGAGAGGACGGTTGCAGCTTCTTTGCTCTCCTTTAGGGTTGCATCTGATTTGTGCTATTGCAGTTATCATTTCTTAGTTAGTACAGCATAGCTAATAAAAACTGTCATAGTTTTTAAATATGTTATATATGAGTTGGACTTTATGATTACTGTAACTAAGTGCTGATAAGCTAGGATTGGGTTCATTTAATTGAATCCTTTTAAGATGATTAATTACATACACTAAAGACACACTTTAAGACACTGGGCAGCTCATGCCCTTCAGATGTGTTAGATTGAATGTGAAAGTGACAAGAGACAGCAAAGTTAGCGAGAGAGAGAGAGCTGCATATAGAGAGGGTACATAATGAATTCCAATGCTGTGATTGAAACCCGTGGAGCCGTGAGTATTTTGTGTATGCTCACTGCCGAACTGACCCAACATGACACGCTGTATGATTGAATTCAAACCGGGAGTGGTCATGTGTGCGTGAATGTCAGGGCATGGTCCGGGCTGTCAGCGCTGCAGAAGGCCACGACACGGATACGTGACGAAGCAACGGGCAAACTGGTTAACAACGACGACCTCTTGGCTTCACATCATTCAACTGTGCCACGCCGTCCTGCAGCTGCACACGGACCACTATTTCAAAACAGACAACACTCCACTTATAAAAAAAAAAAAAAAAAAAAAAAAAAAAAACAGGCTCAAAAAGTGTTGTGATCAAATTTAAGCACTGAAATTCGTGAGAAAGTGTAAACCCTGTGGCTGACATTTTGTCGCTCCAAGTTCTAACCCCAGGTCCAGATTTAATGATGTGATGCAAGGGCTTTTCCTTGTGGCAGCACTGGAGAACTGTGGTCTTTACAGAACAATGTGCTGCACATGGCATTGTCTTGGTCTGTATTAGGAGAGTCATCACACAGCAGGCATTGCAGGGTCTCCGTGGTGTAAGGGTAGACTAGTTAGTTTGTGCTAGACCAGGTTCCTGACAATGGGAATTCAGGTTGCACACCCTGCTTTCTGGTATGTGCATCCTTGTTTTTCATATGGTGTGTGTGTGTATATTTTTGTGAGTAGGAGTAAGCAGCTAAGCTCATCTGCTGTGTGTACTGGTGCACATCCAAACTCTGTCTGCAGCTGGGCAGTAACAGTCTTTTATGGCCCCTTCCTCCCTGTCTGTGTTGTCCACGGTGACTAAGACAGTGCTGACTTCACCGGGTGTCACTCCTCTGATAACAATGACGAGATGCTTCTGGATGTTGCATTCATATCCTGTTTGTTTTGTGTGTTTTGGTATTTTGTTCATGCTTCCTTTTGGCAGTCTGTCCATCCTGGAAATCGGATCCGTCCCACACCGCGCAAAGTTTCTTACTTCTTTTTTTTCCCCAACTTGACTTCATGGAAATTTCTCCTTCTTCTCATTGAGAGTGGTGTCATTTTCTGTCTCTCTGATTGTTAAACCCTTGCAAGTGTGATTAAAACAAACATATCTATATTTATGATCCTGTATATGTCACACAGTTATGTTGAGACAGCTGGCAGGACTACAAGCTACAAATCCACCCTCAAGTTTAAAGCCTTATGCAAACAAAGTAAGACAAACAATAGTTGCTATTATGAGTTGATTTATGACAACCGTTTCTCTCAGTTCAATGTACAAGCCCTACACAAAAGCAGTGTGTGTGAAATCAATCACTTGAATGGTCATAACACTGGAAAAGAAGTTGTGTTTCACTGTGCTACTTAGGGCGCAGAGTTTAAGTGATGTTCTTGCTCCTGGGGTAAACAGATGAAGAGATTTCCGGACACAGTGACACAGCTCAAGCAAGCGGTGGCAATATAGTAATGTCATGCAGACACACAAACACACACATCAATTTTACTCCATAGCATTTATCCCAAAGATAATGTTTTATGTGATGATTCCTGTTACTATTTCTCATGTTTTTTTATTCTCATGGGGTCATTTTGACCCAAAAAGATTGGCTAAAGAAGACCAAATGAACTACACACATCAAATAATCACTGTGATGACAATTGTGTCTTGGATAATAGTGTCGTTTGAAGCATTAGACCAACAACTTACCAAGAAAAAGGATGGTCTGCTTCCTGGCTGTCTTGACCCTTGAACTTTCATGTTTTGGTGGTCCTTGTGTTCCTCCAGCTGAGGGTCCCATGGGTTTCCGCAGAACCAAGATCATAGCTCGGCACATGAAGGCCACACAGACCAGCACCACCATGTAGACGATGAATGCCACAAAGATGCTGGCCTGGTACATCACCCACCGCTCCCTCAGGTTTGTGCAGAAAGTCAGATTCTGCACGGGACCGCTTGCTCGAGCAGGCACATGGCCCTCTGTTCCTGTGGCAACCAGCAACGGTAAGGCCACGACCACAGAGGTCAGCCAGGCAAAGGTGATGAGGCCGGTGGTCCGCCTTCCGGTCAAGGCTTTGAAACGGAACGGGTGGCAGATGGCCACATAGCGCTCGAAACTAAGGGTCGCCACATTGAGGATGGTGGCGTAACTGCACGCTTCAAAGAGGAAGTTGTAGATCTTACAGGAAACATCACCAGATGCGGATGTGAAGGGGAACCAGATGGCACTGTAGAGTTCCACCGGCATGCCAATGAGGAGCACCAGGAGGTCCGAGCACGCCAGGCTCACCATGTGGTCCGTCACATTCTTCTGCAGGTAGCCATTACACAGCAGCACCTGCGTCACTCTGATAGTGACTGCATTACCCACAATACCGGTCACCAGGATGAAGCTGTAAAGCACTGTCAAGAAGACTTTGACAGTGTAGTTGGGTTCAAGTTCCTTCCAGTCTTTCTCATCTGCTATCTCTGCTTCCCCGTTCATGATAATTGATTGTCAAGCTCAGGTCTTCCAGCTATTGATTTTGTCCCGTCGCTTATCAGTTCTGCCGGGCACAGTCCCAGTGATTAAGTCAGCAAACAGCAAAGATCAAGAGACAAGAAATTTTCCAAGATAGAACCATATACTGGCGATTTTACCTTGTCCAAAACTTGCACTGATTCTTCATGTAGATTATCCCACAAGCTGGAAAACACCAAATCACAGTGGATGTATCAGATCATGATACTCCACAGTGAAAAAGGTTTGGGTTCTAGATTTTAATCTGGTCTAAAAGTTCAGAGCCTTAGCTGAAAGTCCAGTGTGGCCCCAAGCCAGGTCTACCATTTCGGACAAGCGTTTAGGATCCGTGAGAGCCGCAACAGGTCCTGGTCCAAAGAAAGGTGGTTTCACTCTTCTGCCAAAGCCAAGCGTCAGCCCAGCTCACATACAGCTTGCACAGATTTCCTCCTCCCTCCTATGAGGGCAGGGCAGTTAAACATTAAACTTTGAGAGAGAGAAAGCAAGAGTGCTAAGGCCAGGTTTCCCTTCTTATCACTAGAACAAAACTCCCCCTTGCATGCCTGCAGAGTTTTACTCCAATTTGTAGCTGAGATTAGATACAGGCTACCAAAAACCATTTACACTAGAAACAGCACAAAATGGCAAAAAGAAATCCCCATCTTGGATTGAGTAATATAACTAGTATGAGAAAACATACAAGCAACAAGTTAATCATTTTGTTTGGATTAGATAAGGGTGCTGATATGAGCCTCCCACACTTGAACATTCTGAAAATGACACTTGCCATAAACCTGGCAGGAAATTAACTAACACTACCTCAGACACTAAAGCCCCGGTGAAAACAGAAGTGGTCAAGGTAACTTTTGGCAAAAAAGTGAGGCAAGAGTGCAGGGAAGTTGAAAAGTTCAAACAAGGAAGGAAGTTGTATTGAAATAAGCCAGGCATGATCATTCATGAGGTACACACATTTTCCACTGAGGCTGTATCACCCGGCCTGCATAATTTCAACAAAAAATAGGAGGAGTGCTATTTCACAACGAGATATCCATTTGAAAAATGCAATTTGCACCATGCCAAATCCAAACAAATTAGGATTTGGTGATAAGATTTTTAGAATGGTTGGTAACTTGTATAGATAAAATGGCATTACAGTAAGAGCCTGAAATTTCTATCACATAGAATTTTCTTCCTGAAAGGGATGTATAGCTTTTTAGAGCATAGATCTTCAAATACTGGAATAGGGATTCTCGGTTGTAATCCCACAAAAGCACAGGTTTGTGAGAGAGGAGAAAGAAAAAAGAGGCTCATCCCAGATTTCATCAGACATATTCTTTTAATGGAAGCAGAGGAAGCTGAAATCACTAAGACCGGTTGATCCTGATTAAATAAAAGCTTTGAGTGCGCCTCTCGCTGTGATTGAAAATTGTCAGATATCGTTAATTAAGCCATCATGAACCGCATGGCATCACATGTGTCAGCCAGATGCACACTGTCAAGGGTGAAGAAAGTAAAATCAGGGTCGATTGTTCTTTATGTTGTTGCATTATCGATATTACACTCTTCATCTGTGCCTTAGATCTCTTTCAAATGAGCTGTTATTGTGTTTGGAGGCCTAACTGGTCCTAATATAATAATGCTAGTTTGTAGCATAATGTATAATGATTTATCAGTGTACTTTCTGTTGTACCTCCACAATAGGTGTGACTATGTACGAGGTTTAATAAGGTTATCATTGAGTCTCGGGAGCTTAATAAGTGAGACATTGTCTTATATGCTGAGCTCTAAATGGTCCAGTGTTTCATGGAAGGTGTGGTTAATATTTTCTACTCCAGCATAATAAGACAAACATCTAAAACTTGTTAGATATTTGCCGTTCTCATACAGCTAAACCAACTCCGAGCTCTCTGCAGGAGCTCAAGAGATCCACTGGTAATGATCAACACATTTACCGGTTCCTTTGCCGCTGCTCTACATTATATGAAAATGAAAATGAAGGGAAAAAATGATGAAAAGGAGCATGAGTGGCCATTGAATACCAAACAAATTAGAGGCTATACTGCAACTATCAATCACTGAAAAGGTACAGCATGTTGGCAGAAATGACTCTGTAGTAAGAAATGTATTTTTTAAGTAACAGTGGCAACCGACAAGTAGATTATTCTCCAAGTTTAGTCTATTACTTTTGTTAATATTTGATTACTCCAGGATAAAGGACCACACCAGTGAGTTTTCCACTCTGATATGAAAATGAACTTGAGACTTTCTTTACAACAGTATTAGTTAGTATCACTGGAATAAAGTCGTCCACATTAGTTTTGCGAAAAGCAGCATCACTGTTGCGTTTTGATGAATTGAAATTGGGGTGGAGTGAAATCATCTCTCTGCTGGAAAATAGTCCCAGAGAAAATATTTGCTCTCCGCAGCCAGTTATCAATTCTGTGGTTTATGAACGGCAATGACTTTGTTAGCCACAGAGACAGAACAATATAAGGTGGCTGTTTCAACCCAAAATAAATAAATAAATAAATCAAATGTGAAAATGGAGGCATTTTGAGTTTAAGTAATAAAATCTTAACTACCCCTCAGTGATTTGCAAAGTTTTTTTTACAATGTTAAATGTGGAGAAATAGTAAATGGGCCAAATGCTGAACATCAGTGGGGTGGTCCTTTAAACTATGAATCCTTGATACTCTCAGGGAAACGCCTCTAACGCGTTCAAGCATGTTAAATCTACCGTCCAAGAGTTTGGCCTTTCTTGGTGAACTCCTTATCTCCACTACCACAGTGAGGAAATAGCAGCTTGTTTTGGCTCCTAATGTTTGACTTCACACCCATCTACAGCTCCACAGAGGCTGAACTGAAAAAGATGGACAAAGTGAATCTAACCACGAAATGTCTCTTTGAAACCATATGAAACTCATTACAGGTCTCAGAGAAAAACATGCGTGTCTCTTCATATTAAAAGCATCTCTTCAGACCAGGTGTAGTAAAACCGAAAAATGTCACATCAGACAGAATTTAAAAAGATGAATGTTTTAATAGTGCAGTGTAAGTATGCAATATAATAATCAAGAGCTTAAGTTGACAAACAGGACACTACTATCACCGTTGGCGTTCTTTCAAACCTTAAAAAAAGATTAAGGATACTTTAAGGAGAAAGAAATGACATTGTGCTGATCAAAACACCACACAGTACCTGAGAAAGCAACAAAAAAAATCTCATCCGTATCATATCCGTATTTCCATAAGCACCACTGATAAAAGATGTAAGATATTTCAATCATTTTCTTTGAACTGACGAAAAGGGAATTATTTGCCAATCTGAGCGGCCTAAATCCTCAAGGTTTCGTGACTTCAGTCGCAACAGGTAATTGGGATTGATTGGCAAAAGCAAAGGGTGTAAAATAGTGGATGAACATGGTCTTGTTATAGCCGTCACTTAAAGTGCTCAACCTCTTACTCTCAGTTTACAGGAGTGCTGTTACTGCTTCAGTCCATACACAGCCTCCAGTCAACTGAGAGTGCAATAAAAAACACTCCATAAAGATGTATACAGATTTAACAGCAATAACATTGTGGAATAACATTGATAACTCCTTCAACTGTACTCCGTCCATCCTAGATTACATGACAGACATTTAGGCTAGTAACAAAGAAAATAAATGCTTTTTTTCCATCACATGAAATTACGAAGTAAATGATTGGTGTTTTTTTTTTTTGTTTTTTTTTTAAATGAGCATAATATACAACTTTCCTATCAGTACGCAATATAATCTCAGCTGCAAGTAAAAGATGATTTGGCCATTAATGCAAACGGTTTCCTTGTCAATGAAATGACAATGCTAAGCGTCCAACGTTTGCCCTGAACACATAAAACATCATAAAACATGACAAAGCAATGAAGTACACAATCTCAAAACAGGAATCTTTAGTGGTCATCAACAAAACATAAATACTTTGTTAATGTTTCATTGTGTTCATTATTTACACCCATTTCGAAAAGGACGGTTCATTCAAGCAGACAACCGTTATTGCAGCAAAGCGCCTTGTAGCTTATAGTGGATGGGTTGGTGTTAGTTCACATTCAAACACGTGGAAAAAGTCTTAATCACAGTTTGTCTTCATGATCCAGCATCGGCAGACAGATGTAGCCAGGAAAAGGAGAGAACAAGAGGGATTGTAAGAAGGCGTTGGGGTGGAGGAGGTGGTGCTTCCATTTCTCTTCATGTTCAACTTCAGACTCACAGACTTCTTTGACAAATAAATCAATCCTCTTCCCGGATGGAAAAAAGAAAAACTTTGATGGATGTTTTCTGCTGACAGATGTTTAAATCTCTCCAGACAGTTTGAGTATCACCTGGAGGACTGCGGGAAGTAAAAAAAAAAATCTCACAGCACTCATCACTGCCGAGGTGGCTCTGAACAGTCGTGGTGCTCAGGACGGGTCACTGGACTTCAAGCAGCTGCGCCGAGTCGCACGGCACCTCCTCTGTCTCTCACAGATTATTAGTTATCAAATCATCGTCATTTAGCTCGGCTAATTCTATGTGAAGTGTGTCACCTTGTGTTGTGCATTTGCAAAGTTGATTTGAACAAGCAAGAAAGATAATGTATCTTCAAGAAATTCCTGCAGCAGCTGAAATTGATGAGATGGCACTAGAGATAAGGGAAGAGTTTTCTATAAGAATAAAAAAGAAATTAGAAAAAGAAAATACAAAATATCAGCTTGATTTATTTACGGGTGCATGTGTTCAGCGCTGCTCCACACAGTATAAAATTCAAGGAAGTACTTAGGTAGCGGTCTCCCTTGGTAAAACAAATACCATTAGGACAGGCCTTCTGATGTTTGCTCAGTACTTAGGAAACAGGCTTGCTCATTCAGATGAAGCCATTCTGATCCATCCTTGAAGAAAAGGCAAAATCTTACTCTTGCCTATTTGACCCCTCCATAATGTATTTGAATTTGTGAATCTGCGTAGTGTCTGCTTCATATGTGTGCTCATGAAGAAGCAGTGAAGCTACATAAGGCCAACGAACATAGTGATGTTCAGTACTTCACACCAATCAGATCCATTCACTCTGTAAAAGCACAGGAAGTCCTTCCTGTTGAACTGGATTGTAGAAAAAACATGCTCCTTCGACTATTAGTGTTCTCATCAAATTGAACTTGTACCGTTTCAGCTGGTCATACATATGACACAATTATAACTATTCATAAAGTCCAGCACCTTGAGTACCATAAAGTTCCTCTTGACAGCAATGATGAAAAAGAGAAAAACACAGAATGTCAGTCCACACTGGCTGAGGTGTTTACGATAAAAATGAGCTTGTAGAAATGGATGGGTCATCTAAATACTGTAGAAAATAAATAGGCTTAATAGGAGGCACTGGGGTAGTTCATTGTCTCTGCTTGATATATTCCAGATTGTCACCTCATCAAGATCCAGGCTCACCACCTTGGGAGACAAAACGAGTCAAACAGCAGGATGAGAAAATAGAACTGGAGCAGAATCGTGCATAGACTCCTAATGCTAACACACATGAAATGGACAACAATGAAGTCATGTGCTCATGCATACACTTGTGGCATCACAAACACGTGTGCACGCGTACAGGCTTACATTTGCGCTTTCATTAGAAGCTACGCAAACCCGCAGCCGGACTTAAATTTGTCTTGAGTTGCACAGCGTTCATTCCCCGCTGACGCCTCTATTAGGAACCACATGCTGATTTCACAATCTCTCTCTGCCCAGCTGCCAATTGCTTTGCCGGCCGGGGGAAGGTAGATGAGAAAAGACTGACTAACCCGATGAATAGTGAGGAGACAGCCAACTACACTGAGATCCAGACTGTGTGGAGTGGGTGGCCAATCTCTGATCTAAAATATTTACGTGATGGCCATCCTGTCTTGCTCATGTCCTGTCTCCCTCGCTCGCCGCCACGTCCAAACACAGAGGGCGTCAGATAAATGCACGACAGATGTTCCAAGAGAAAAAACACTTGTGATTGTGCAGGAGAAATGTATACCCTGTATGTCATGGTAAAAAAAGAATATAGTCTGCTATATTTTTGTTCATAAAATATAAAGTATCCAGCCTGTTATATTAGCCACTGCCCTTTTCAAAAGGCAGCAAACCTCTCAATTTTGTTTTTATCAGCTATTTTGTAATAGACGCTGTTCCTTTTTTGTTTTCAAATGATTGATATCTCACATTGGAATAAAACTCTCCCCTCTCAAACTCATTTTATTTCTCTGAACATTTATGCTGCAGAGGCAAAGATGATAAATAGCTTGAGATCAAAAGAGAAGCTGGCTGTTTGTGAGGAACAATTCCCTGGCAGCGCTGACATGAATAACACTGAGAACATTAGCGAGTCTCTCTAAGATCGTATTAACTATTCTGTTTTTGAATGTTTCGCTTTTTTTTGCCTAAGGTAAGATTCAACCAACCAAGTTTGATTAAGTTATATTCATGTTTGCATTCACACACACACACAAACACTTACACTGACAGGTACAAACACAAACACACCACCCACAAACAGTCAAGAAAGGTCAGGCAACAGTTTACTTTGTGATTGGCTGCTGGATCACGAGCAGAAGCTTCCTTCGTTAGGGGAGACGGTGTGTAGGGGGATAAGGCTTTCACACTGCTCGCTGTCTTCTGGCAGTCTGGGGGTGGAGGGAGGAGGGTGTCAATCATCATCATTGTCATCATCTTGACAACTATCATTAAGATAATCATCCCTCTCTAAATGGGGAGCAAGCATGCACGGGAGAAAGGAGAGCACAACTGTCAAGCAAAGGATAGTCAGTCAAGCATGTACATCTGATTACAGAGTGAACTTAGCCAGGCTATAAGCCACAAATGAAATCCATTGTCCTTGTTACAATGTTAGAGGGGAGAAGACTGTGTGTGTGTGTGTGTGTGTGTGTGTGTGTGTCACTGACAGTGTGGACATAAAATGAACTGCACTCAGCCCTGATGTGTGTACAGTAAATCCAAAGCACTTCCATTTCACTGTGAATATCTCACCCTGCATTTTTCCCCCATTACGTGTGTGCGTCTGTTTACACACTTTAACAGTTTGCTACAAGGGCTGGGTAGCTGCGTGACAAATCCCTTAGCAACCATGGCCGCTGCCATCCTGAACAGATGACTGGCTCGGCGCAAAATAATGTTTAAATATATAACAACTGGGCTTGAGACAGAGATACCTGGAAAAGATTGTTGTGGTGTGGGTGTAGTTCTGACAAGTTTGACTTGTTTCTGAGTTCAAGTTAGACAGAAAACTGTCGTGTCTTCATTAAATCTCACAAAAGTCTGTTTTGTACTTTGTTGGCTAACTGGCTAACCCTAGTTAATTTAGCAAAGCAACATGCAACTGTCAAAATCCAAGTCAAGAAGATGCTCCCGGTTGTTCAGTCACTGTTCCTAGAGTTGACAACCTCCAATATCAATATGGCTGCTAGAGGGTGCTCATTGCCACCTGAAAGCCCTTTGTATTATCCAATTGCTATGTACCTGTGAATGCGATGTTTCCGGCAAATGAAGGCAAATACTCTCCTCAGGCCCACCATGACCGGGTCCCAGTTATTGTAGTGACATAAGAGCGTGGCGATGAAGAAGGAGAGGAAGACTGGGATGGCTCCAGCAAAAAACAGCCAAGAGAAACGCACCTGCGCATACGCAAAGGGGGAAGGGGGGAGAGTGGGTTAGTAGGTACTACTACTGTAATTACTGTACTTTGGATTTTTGGCATTAAAAAATGAGATCTAAAAAAATCTGTATTTGATTTCAAATGAAAAAAATTATGTGAGGGTAGAGTGTGACTGGAATAGAGCTGACATGACTTAAACTGACAAGACAAAACCTAAAGCAAAATATCATGTTAACTTTGACTAAAACAGGACAAATCTAAGTTCGTTTGAAGTGAATATGACTAAATGTCCAATTATCATTCAAGGAAAAGACAAAGTCTTAACAAAAGAAAAAATAGCCCAAAATAGCTCTGTCTTTTAATAACACAATCTGCACAGATATATCCTCTTGGACAATTGCCAACCAAACAGGTTTATCACAAGAAGAGAAGAACACTTAACCAAATAAACATCTCTGGGAGCAGTTGGCAGAAAATATGTTTTGCCGCAGAAATCCAAGTTTTCTCCAAGGCCAATTTTCCTTAAAACTGAGGGCCTTCAATTGAATCTCACATTTGCATGAAAATGCTAAATGTGAGCCCAATCGTGACGCGCCCATGATGTGAAACTTACCTTCTGCATGCAAATGTCTGCCATGATAGAGAGAGGGATGGTGAGGCTCAATGCCAGAGTTCCGATTAGGGATGAGGTGAGGAAACAGCCCCTGTCGACAGAGCGCAGCACCATCAATCAAAGCACTGACACAATTCTGATCTATTTTACCCAAGCTGAAATTCTGTGACCTCAATTCAATTTTACTGGGAGTAAGAGCGCATCAACCAAGAGTAGCTCGCTGAAAATGTACTAAACTATCGCCCCAATAAATTGGTGGCAGGGTGCTCACCAGAGCCAGAGGAACTCAGAGAGGACGGTCCCGATGAGGCCGTTGATGAGGATGTAGGTCCACACCAGCTGACTGGGCAGCTCAAAGGCCTCGAAGCCCGTGTAGTGGAGCAGGAGGAAGCCAGGCCACAGCAGCAGCAGGTTGAACAGACCCACAAACCCTGCGAAACACACAGCAACTGCAGCTCAGCAGAGGGCAGAGGGCTTTGACCTGATGTAACCCACCCCCTGACTGCCGTAGTGAGACCACAGTTTTTAGGCAATACTGGCTGAGAAATACTGACTGACGGACCAACTACAACTTTTGCTCTGACGAAAAATGCCAGCTCATGAATACACAGCTCTACACAATCAATCATGCAATCTTAGTTGATACCTACTTAATTCAAGAGTTATAACATTAACATATGCTTACCAAAGAACATTGGAATGTCTAGCTTATCCTCCCGATCCACTCTCCTCTTGATCATCACGATGTAGACAGCATACAGCGCCGCCCCAGCCAACGACCACAAAGAGCCTTCAGAAAACAAAGACTTTGATGTAATTATATTTGAGGAATAAAGGATCAAACTCAAACTCAAACTCACTTAACAATAGTAAGAAAGGGTGACAGATACTTGCCAGCTTCATACTTACCTATGATGCCTTTCCCGTCAGCACCGTCCATGCTGGAGAAACTGACAAGTGCGACACCTCCCATGCTGAACAAAAGAGAACAGATGCTAGATTAGCTGACCCATTTAGTTTATAGGCTGGAGAGTTATTCCAAAATGATATATTTACCAAGTAAAAAAAAAATGACTACTCTGACAAAGACAGAGACTTGTAAAAAAAAATAGCAGATGATTCCTTACTTGGTTAACATTTTGGGGGGATAATAAATGCAACATTTCAACAACAACTTGGACAAAATAAAGAGAGCACATTAAAAAAAAAAAAAAAATCAAAGAACAACTTTTTTCCCCTCAAACAGCTGCAAGCAAAAACCATATTCCTTTAGGGTCAAATTTAATTTCAGTTTCTGTGGCTGATGCAAATGTACCACTTTCCATGGTAAGAATTAAAACTGGCCGGTTCAAGACATGAGGACACAGACACAGACACAGGCAAACAACATAATACAATACATGAACTCAGGCGAATATAAACCGAGCATGCAAACCTCCTCGTGTGCCCTACTTGCTTTACTGTCAACACTCCCGGTCTAAAGGCCTTACCTCAGAGCCACAGCTAACAGTTTGGACAAGGTGAAGCGGTCGCTGCTGTTACTAGGAAATATGGCTGCCAGGATGAGCGTAAACAGGCCTGAAGAGGGAGAGGGGAAGCACCACAGATGAAGCAGAAAACAGAGGAAGACTTGGCTGCACACTGTTGAAAGACTAAACAGCCACAGCAGCACATCGACAGTCCTTAAGCTCAAGAGAATATATGATGCTATCATTACACTACCAAATCAAGAAATAAACAATGGGAAGAAGACATTTATTTTATGAAGTGCACTGCTTTTACGAGTTCTCAGTATGTTGTCTTTTGAATGGAAGAAGCTCCCACACCCTGTCCACTTCACTTGAATTCACACTGGAGCTGTTCAAAAAACATGTACTCAGCTGAGTATTGTGATATGATTTATTTTGCAATACTGTATCAATTCTCTAACTCTCTGTATCAATATGAATGGTTTACGCACTTCATTTTTTTAGATGAAGTTATGATATGTGCACTGTAGGCCTATTTATCAATCAATAGCATTACAGGCATTTTGTTATGAGTCATTTTGTCAACCAGTCATTTTGAAAACTCAGGGTGGGACCTGAAGAGTGAGTACAGCCAGCTCTGTTTGTCATATATGCATTCAGCATTTCACAGATCCATAATGAAAAACATTAGAAACTAATGGATGTCAAAATGTCCCGCTAACCTATAACCGATTTCACCTTTACGTGAAGTGGACGATGTGCAGTAGCTTCTTTCATGCAGCTGTCAACTGTCAGCCCCCTTCTGCATGCAACATTTAGAGTTTCAATAGTTTTATCATCTTCTATGTATTTGTTTTTGGGAACTTTCACTGAGAGGGAGATTCACCTGAGGTGGATGAGAGAATGTTGACAATGGCGACCTGTGTGTCGGACAGGGCCTCCTGGTAGGACAAGTTCGCCAGGAACCACTGGAAGAGGAACAGAGGCAGTGGATGGCAAATGTGACATAACTCTGACATCTCTGCTGTCCTAGACATTGACCACTTAAAATTCTGTACTGGTTGCAACATGGTGCTTGATTCTGGCTGGGCAGAGTGAAGGTCAAGAAGGCCATATCAATCTATAGTGGAAGTTAAGATAAACAAAACTGTGTGTCACCCCTGCTCTCTGTTTCCTGTCTCTCCACTGTGCCCGTCTAATCTGTGCCCCCCAGCACAATTTAACATTTTTTTCATGCATAAACTGTTACTCGTTTACAGAAGTCATAAATGCTAAATATGTAAGCCAGTGTTTTTCATAGTAAGAGGCAAATACACTCTACACCAACTGGCCTGCAAACAGGACCAACAGAAAATTTACCAGAGGGCCATGACCGTAATTGAAAGAGTGAAGCCAGGTTTCAAAGGGAGTTTAAGTTTTTAAATGTTTGTTGTATGAATATCTCAGCAAGTTTGATCAGGTGTATTTCAGAAACTTTCCTCCAATCCACACTGTGATTTGTACAACAGAAAAAATGCAAATCCCTTACAATGTGGAAAAGCACTTTGCTATTTAATTAATATACAGCATAATATACTAACTAGTGGATTCATATTCTCTAGTCTTGTGTCCCTGCCAATAACACTGAATGTTCATTTCTGAACAAAATGCTGAATGACTCTTTCATTTTAAATGGATGTGTCTGATTCTCACTTCAACTATGCAACACTTTCTCTCTAAAATGTGAACAATGCAGCAAAAGACGAGCCGGCAAAGACACACCACTAAGCACTGAGGTGAAGCAGCTTTTGTAAATGTCTGAAAAGCTTACTGTGTGCAATCTTTTGTGTTGTGCATACTGTGTCCTTGTGTGCTTACTGGAAGTGACATTGCGGTTTTCAGTGACTGAGTTCTCACAGCAGTTGTGCCGTTTTTGGAGGTTATGGCCAAAAGGTATCTTCTACTCTCGCTTACTACTTTTTTTTTTAAATTAAAATCCTGCAGACACAGAATCAGCAGCAGATTTTCACACCCGAGTCCGTATTTTGATTCAGCAGTGTAGAATCAAAACTTGGTAAAGTAGCTCATCGACAGCTGGCCTCCACTCACCACAAAGCAGAAGAAGAAGCTGATTTTCGCCACATCAGTGACAGTGAGCTTGCCCACAGTCCGCAGCATGGTCTCGTGGTCCTTGGCGGCTGGGTAGGACATGCGGGACAGCTTGGCCTCCAGGGCTTGAGTGGAGGGCAGCTGACGCACCTCCATGATATTACTAAAACGCACCCGCTGCTTTTTGGAAGCTGCTGGGAGGGAGAAATGGAGAGAGCAATGAATAGACGGAGGCAGGGAAAGAGAAAATGTTTTATTTAAATGCTTGAGCATGGAGTAAGCAATATGAAATTTCCAGACTCCATTTGCATTTGCAATAACACCACCCATGTATTGTGCTCCCCAAAATATAGTACTTATCAGTTGCTAATGCAGGGTTGGAGCTGTGCCGAAAGCTAGTCTATTTCAGCACAGGTGACAGTCATAATATGCACCCCCGAAAATCAAACTCAATATAAGCCCTAATTTATCGTCTCAGAAGACTCTTCTGAGAGCTCATTTACAGCTCTCTAGAAATGTGTTCCACTCAAGTATGGAAACCTCGAAGCCAAAATATAATCAAATTTGATCAATGCTCGCTGCAGCGTAATCTTCTCCTTTCCTACAGTGACGGTGCATGAGAGAGAATGAAGCCTGAGGGTTGCTGAAAAGGTCAGACAGAGGTTTCTCATGCCATATACTTCTGTCCCACTAGCAATAACTGCGCAATGATTATGCAGGGAGGCTGTCGAGTCTCACAGCTCAACACTGCCCTCTGCTGTTCAGAGCCTAGAGAGTCTATAAAGAAGCTAAAAGGAACAGTTCACTCAAAATACAAAGAAGGATCTCTGCCTCAAATACATGGGCTACTTCTTGGGGGCAGATAGTTACCGTCTGCTGAAATTCTTAGGCAGGAAAAAACAAAACTCTTTGCCTCCAAGGGCTGTGGATCAGGCCAGCTGTCCCTGTCGTTTTTGGAAAGAACTGGTGCTGCTGAGTTTTTCATGTTTACATTTTTGGCCATTTGAGCTTAACAAAAGAATGCCCATCACTCGCATTTTATTGGGGTGAAGGGAGAAAGAGAATATCACTTGAAATCTCACTATTTATCTGGATGGACAGACTGCATTAGGTGGTAAGAGGGAAATGTCTTAAGTATTTTGAGTGAATTGTTCCTTTAATTGGATAAGAACAGAGAGGTAATCAATCAAAATCACTCCAAATTCAACCATTCCCATCCAGTTACAATATTTTAGCAAATACAAAATGTGACAATGCAATGATGAGGACACAAAGTCCAATAACAAAAAGGTCATCGCTGCACATTAGCTGTATTCTCTGGCTCTATTTGGTTTCAAGTTATTTTTTAGACCAAACCATGTACTCACAGGAGTCACAGTCTTCACTGAAGCATTTTGAGTGCTCAGCAGGTACATCCTGGAACTTCACAGGAACATACAGCGGCTCACTCTATATGAGAAAGTGAGAGAAAGACACACACAGCTATCACATTCAGCAGCCACAGACTGTTACTTCTCGTTACAGGGCTGAACAACTTATTGAAATAGCACCAAAATCACAATATATCCAAACACAATGCAATGCAATGTCTGACAAAACACAATTACAAATGAAGTATAGCAGTGCTGCAGAGATGCCCTGGCCTATGAAATGTACTTTCCTGATGTAAGAAAACATGTTTGTTTGGTGCTTCCCCAAAAACAACATTGTGATGCAAAAATGATCTTTCCCACTGAAACCATCTATGATTGTGCATCTGTCAAAATAACAGCAATATGATTTATTTAGTTTACATTATTGTTCAGCCCCAGATTTTAACCACTAAAATCAACAATGGTAGGAACTGCATATATCTATTGATCTCATTAGTTATTGTGATATCTGTAGTTCCTTCAACTAGCATATAGGTATAATCCTCTTTATCATTTCCATTAAAATGCTCACCAAAGAGTTGTTTACACTGGTGTCAGTGGTGCAGGGGGCAAAGTATGCCTCAGCATCAGCAAACTGTAGAAAGATGAAATTCAAAACATAAGCCCAGTACTAAAGACACTTCAAACAAATCAACTACTGAATACTGGAAATGGCTGCTGCAGTTGCTGGACTTTTACTGGACTTTCGTTTCATCTTGTCACCTGGTCTTTAACAACACAGTGCCCCCTTGTGGTGGAAGTGTACTTACAAATGCAGAGTGTCTCCGCTGCAGGGTGCCTGTGCACTGCTGCCTCCAGGGCCTCCACAGCAGGAAGCCCAGCAGGTACAGCACAAACATGGAGGTCTTGGTGAACGTGCTGAAGAAGGGCTTGTTGTACTCCTGCCGCTTGAAAATGTACTGTGTGAAGAATCAACAAAAAGAAAGCTATTGGGATAATCATTGTATTAGTTAACTTATATCATCTGCTGGGTTTGGAAAGACCAGGATCAGCTCCCTCTCATATTGTATCCTCCACAGCTTTTCTTCTGTTGTTCACAAAAAAAATTGTCTGGTTTAGCTCCACAAGGCTGTAGCAAGAGCACTTGAATTTGAATATGAATAATCTCAGTTTTCTCTCATAGATACTGCTGTTTGAATTAAAGGAAATGTTCCCCCAAAACACAAAAGATATTTTCCACTTGCTCCAGTGAAAATCTATCCATCCAGATAGTTTCAGTGTGAGTGGATGAGATTTCTAGTCTAACATGGTCTTTCATGACATGACCTTCATTATTTTGTGGAGCTCAAACTGTTAAAAATCTACATGTGAAAAACATGCAAAATGACATGGACACCCAGCATCATCCGCAGCCCTTAGAGGCAAAAAAGAAACTGTTTCATGATGAAGAACATCGGTAAACTGTATCAATCCACCCCAAATTCATTCTCCTTGCAGGGATGATGGCAACCTCATCATACCTACAAGACCTTTCTTTGTATTTTGGGTGAACTGTCCCTATAAGATTTTCTTTTATGTTCTATTGGATTAAATACAGAGGAAATAAAGCAGGGAGAGAGAGCGACAAAATCATGCTGAATGGGTGATGAACAGGCTCAAACAGAGGCAAAGGCAAAGGCTCATGCACATAATTGTGATGATAACTTGCCTGCTGATCCACAAACAGCTCAATGCACTCTGGTTCTTGAGCGCTTATGTATAAGCCCTCCTTGTCATTTCAGAGGCTGTACCTTGTACTGCAGCACACCCAAGAAAAGGGACAAGATAATAGCACAGGTGGAAGTAAGCTGAAGGACTGAAGGCCAGTTCTCACCGAGGTTAGCTCAGAGGAGGCCACCCAGATGACATCCACCAGCAGGAGGATCACCACCCCCAGGGCCATGCGCCTCCGCTGGGCCGCCGAGCTGCCCTGAGAGCCCATCCGGTTCATGATGAATACCCACACCATCTGGACACTGCGAGACGAGAGAACACACACACACACACACACACACACACACACACACACACACACACTTCAAGTTAAACTGAACTACATTCAGAAGCTTGTGCACTATGGCACTCTGCATTTTCCCTGGAGATTCATGGCACTGCAGTGTTAGAGCACCGTTAATGACTTTCCTATGGAAGTAATTTGATCAATTAAAGGCAGGATTGGAATTTATTTGTACACAACCTATCCCACAATAGTCACAGTGATTTTATTTATTTTTATTATTATAAAAAAAAAAGGCAGTAATGTTTATATTTTAATGCACCTGTAAATCCTTTGAAAGGATTCTTCTTTGGGAACTTCTGAAAAGCCTCTTCAGTCAGGCAGGACTGTAACAAGTGAGCACAACAGTCACCCTCAGCACAAATCTTTCATAATCTGTTCTTCAAGCCCTCACATCATTAAATCTAAACATGTTCATAAATCCAGAAGGATGAAATCTGATGTGCAGATAGATTAGATAATTTATAGATTAGGGCATGGTATAATTATGGTTAACTACAAATAACATGGCAATAACTTGATGGACAACATTTTGACATCCCACCTACCCAGTGAGAAATTATAACATTACCCTGTGAAAAAGAGCACGTTGCAAAGTGGGCCTTTTTCTATCCAGGTGTCAGCTCAGTCTCTGCCGATAACACAATGTGGCAGGGCTCAGAAATGTTGGCCAAGACCAGCCGGGATTCACAGGAAACCAAAACCTACCACGAGAGGGGAGGAAGAGGCAGTTACTCCACACCAAACTGATCATAACTTTTGTTTGTGTTTGCAAAACGACAATGGAAATAAGCTGATCAAGCCAAATCTCTAACCACCACACACTCAGCCGTGCCATTGCAGATTTAGTTTGCATAGTGGCTTACCTTTTTTTATTTATTTATTTATTTTTAATGAACTCTATTTGAAATTACTTTTGTTTTCAAACAAGCACTGGCACATGTGGCACGTGGCAGTATGTGACAAATGTCAGGTTGACCTTTAGTACTATGGAGCTGGAAAATGTTTCACTACATTTGCAATGGTTTTAGTTATTACAGAGAATACAGTGAGACTGCACACGTTCCTGTAAAACTGTAAAATCTTCCATGCCACACGTCTGCTGGGACACCTGTGAGTCCAGTCGCCGTGTTGGTGTTCAGACATTGGACTGTAACTTATCTCCAGCTAATGCAGACACACAGAGAGCAACAGCTAACCAACCTGCCAGCAAATGTTAAGAAGCTAACCTAAACGCCAAAGACTAAAGCTGTAATAAGCACTGCTTGCAATGTTTAGTCGTAGCGTTATTTCTCTACATATAAAAAACATGATACGTGCTAACTAGCCTGTCTGGTTGAAGTTATTGAGTAGCAACACAGTGCTACGTGTTATTTATCTGATAACGATAAGGTTAGCCTAATGCTAACGAGCTCGATAGACTGTCAGTTGATCAAAATATCAGTCTTTTTTACCTGAAAGGCGGGAGAAATCTTTTATTTTGCTACCGCCATTGACTGCTCGTCTTTTTGCAGGCAGCAATACCCGACGTTTCGATAAATGCACAGTTATAACGAGGAGGTTATTTACAACCCAATTGGTGTAAACATTAGCACACTCGCCCCTTTTTTTCTGATCAGGTGACATCACTTAGCTGAGACTGGGGATTATGGGATATGTAGTCTCCAAGTGGCAGAAGCTGTGCAGCGGTGTCCTATATGATCTTGTCTCCGCTGTGTTATTGATATCATTCAGTGACAACCGTGCACTTTTCACAGTATTGATCACAGTTAGTATTGGGTCTGCTGTTGTACTGATAGACTACATCACATCATCAGATTTGCTGTTTAAATTTTGGGTTTCACTATCAATATCAATTGATCCGACGCTAATGGTGACCCAGGGGAGAACTTTCAATCGATTCCTCATGTCCTGATTGGCTCTATTGATCCTGAGTCTGCACTGATACGTGAATGTCCATGAGGCGGGCGTGCACTATAATTAAATATTAGTAATATTATTAGTGACTGACAAAGATAATAAATTATGAGTAATAAATTGCAACACTGATTTATTATTATTATTGTTGCTGCTGCCGCTGTCATCATCATCATCATCGTCATCATCATGATTGGTTTGGCTTGCAGTGTGTTCGTCAAACAGGATGCAGTCATTAATCAGAAGTGATCACACATGTAACAGCAGCAGTTTAATGAATAAGGCTCAAATGTGGTTAAATAAATCTTTAGAGAGTGTCTAGTTGTTATCAGACTATTTGTCTCCCTCTGCTGTTCATTTTTCTGTCCATCAGCAAGCTTCTGGGCCCTCACACCAGCATGAGGTTCAAAACTGAAAACTGAAAATACTAGATGAGATGAAGTATTCTGCAATTAGTAAATAGGATTTGAAGGCCAGGAAGTTGTACTGCACTGCTATGTGTGCTCTGAAAAAAAATAAACCCAACTGCTATCAACACGGACACAACATATTGTTTGTATTATTGCACCTTGTATCAGTTACATTGTTTTGCATCATAGAATATTTTCCTTTTCCCGCTGTGTCGTGTCAGTTCTCTTTTTGGCTCTGGAGACTGATAAAAAATAACATCTACTGAAGTAAACATTTAAGTAGACAATATGGTCACTGTAGGCTTGTTTCCTTCTGTCTTGACATGAATCCATATTTAGTAACAGGAAGAAAAATTTGCATTGCACCGGATCATTTTTCCTGATATGGTGTATTGGCGTTTCTAAATCCAAAGTGGCTGAACAGGGCACAGCGAGAGGCAGGTTTCTGACTGCATGGAGATCTACATAAAACTGGCAACCTTGTTTGACAAATGCATTATGACAGCCTAAATTAGAGATGAATTTGTAACTTCTTTCAAATCACAATTTCACCCAAAAAAGATTCCCTTCTGACCTACGGAGCTCTTTGGTGAACTCAGTTGTAGATTATATTTAACAGCAATTTGCATGTGAATAAAATTGGAAGTTATATTTCCACCAACTGAAAAAATGTGACTCCTGATGATACAAAATTATTGATAACAGAAAATAAAAATGATCTAAGGACCATCGTCAGTGCACGAAGAATAATTCCTTGCGCTCATGTTAGTGAATAAACATGAGCAAAGATTTTCCAAAATGAAATGAAATGAAAACTCTATATGGCCTGAGGCAACATGTTGTGCAGGACTGTAGACAACCATAGAAAAAAACATATTTTAATTACATAGCAAAGAGTTAGTAATTAACATCATTAAAGGGAAATGCCACTTGATTTGTGATGCCACTCATACCAGTCAGGAACAATTTGAAACTAGAAAATAAGGGTTCAGTTCACAAAGATATCTTAGAAAAAACTTCTTCAATGGTATTTTTAGGAAAGTGGATATTAATCCAAAGTGTTCCACTATCTTTTTCTTATTTTGCTTATCGCAAAAACATGAAAAAAGGCAAATTATTGAGGTTACTGGGAGCAAAGTGGTAAAAAGTGTTCTTGGCACACTTACATATTTGAGTTTTGTGTAATGTTCTGAGTGTTTTGCACCACATTGTGTTGTATTTATTGTGCACTGTGTGATTCTTTACAGTGTTTGAAGCACTGTACTGCAAAGGCAATTTCCTCTTGAGGATAATAAAGTTGAACCAACCAAAGCTGAACTGAGATCAGCAAGTTTAAACCCCCATTACATCTGAGATCTATCTGACCTGGAGATGACACAAAGTTACAACTGGGAGGAAGTGTACATCTCTGATTTGTGACGATGGCCTTGATAGCTGCCATAAATAAATGAATGAATGAATGAATGAATGAATAAGAGGATATACAATTTCTACATTTGAGATGAGAATCTTAAATTAATGTTAACTTAGACATTTTTTTTTCTTTATAATTGGTTAGTTTGTTTCCTTTTTATTCTTACATTGATACATACATACCTGGCGAATAAAGCTGATTCTGATTCTGATATTGGCTTGAAGTCCTCAGGCACCATGTGTGACTTCAGGCCTACAGGTTTTGTTTTAACCCCTGGTTGCAGCGCTGTGTCATTTCCTGGTGAAATAAATCTTTGACTGTTTCTTAATGGGGTTTACACTTGTGATCTCAGTTCAGTTTTAGTTAGTTAGTACAAATTTATTGCACCCAAGAGGAAATTACCTTGAGTACAGTGCTTGCAACATTGTGAAGTAACAGTACACAATGTACAATAAATACAACACCATATAAAATAGTACGTAACTCTCAGGTACATTGCACAATACACATGGGATGGCGAGTTTTTTCTACGTCTTGGTTTGAGTTGCAACACGACTGAAATGGGAACATAATAAATGAAACAGTGATAAAGCGGTCCTGTCTACCAAGCTTGAGACTGAATCAACGGCTGACTGTCTCGTGTTCAGCTTTGTGTTGTGAGTCTAACAGGGTTTTAGTGAACACGGAAGGAGGCAGGAGTGGCACCTCTTGCTTGAGTCGCTCTCGTTTGAATGGGCGTGGTAAGTAGCTCCACGGCCCAGATGCGCATTTCCTAGTACAGCGACGGAATTTCTCATTGACATATATTCATTCTCTGCAGCCTTCCCCTAATATTAGCCACAAACAGCTCATGTCTAACTCTACTCTTAAACCCAATCTTAACCTAACCGTAATCCTAACATTAACCAATAAGCCAAAATAATCACCCAAAAATGTAAAACAATCCGTCGCTCTACTAGGAAACGCAAATATCGGTCCCCCTCTGTGTAAAACGTCATCATTCGAAGTTGCCACGAACACACAGAGACATGTCGAGGTTTGTCTGCACCCTACTTCTGTCTTTACTGCTTGATGTCCTCGTCGTTTTTGCAACGACAGATGACCTGAATGGCGAAGTCAAGATCGAGGTGCTGTTCATGCCTCAGGAGTGCACGCAGAAGAGCAAGAGGGGGGATCTGATGAACGTTCACTATGATGGCTACCTGGCCAAAGATGGTACCCAGTTCTACTGCAGGTAGGCTGAATGATAAATCAAATGTAGATATACACAAGACCCACGACCCTTGTGAGAATAAGCGGTTTGGACAATGGATGGATGGATATACACAAGAATAAGCATGCACCAAGCACTATCTGCTGCTCTTTGAAAGTGATTGATTGATTATTGATTGATTGTGCACTGAATTCTGCATTTATACTGTTTCAGCAGTCTGATCAGATGAGATGAACCCATAGAGTCACCTAAATGTTAGAAATAGTGGCTTTTTTTCCACAGGTCCATGCATGCCTGAATAAGCACTCTTATATTTTTTATGCCATGATGACACTGAAACTCCCACTGACTACACAGCTCAGACTGATGCTCTTCTTTTCAGTCGATCGGACAAAACAGGACATCCTCAGTGGTTTGTGCTGGGTGTTGGACAAGTCATCAAAGGCCTTGATATAGGCATGGCTGACATGTGTCCTGGAGAGAGACGAAAAATCACAGTCCCACCTGGCCTAGCGTTTGGAGAAAATGGCAAAGGTAAGTACTCTCAATTTGCTCTCTGAATTCTAGTCAAAGGTGCAGCCATTATGATACAAAGTTAATAAAGGGCTTATTAATTGCAGAACAGCGGATTGTCGGTTAAAATCATTGCAAAGCAAAAATTAAAGTTCAAATTGTAATGTTGGTTCTGTGGTGGAAAACTGCCTTCATGCTGTCTTGTTTTCTTTCCGCAGCACTTTAGTTGACAGGGCACGCCTTGCAGTGTACGGCTGTATGCTACTCCTCTCCACATGGCATGTCCTGTAAGCATGCAGAGGTTTCAAGGTCTCTACTTTTATTTCACTCTTCTTTGCATGCATTGCAACACTTTCAAACGACTTAACAGCTAATTTAACCTCAAGCCACCTGCTCAAGAAACCTGTTACTCTGACTTAATATTGCTGCTCGTGAATATGGAGATAATATAGTCCATGAGTGGTTTAGCTCAGCTTGGGATGCTGCATTCCAGGGTTTTGCTGGGCATGCATGCTTTTCCCCCCTTTTGCACCATTTTCACTTCACATTTTGACAGTATAACACTTTAAAGGCTGGGATCTGCTGAGTGCAGCCACACTGTCAGCCACTGGGCAGCTGCACCGGAGCATCTCTATTCTTGGTTTGTGGTCTTTCCCACTGACAAAGAACTAATTCATTAATTAAAGTTTAATATTCATTGTCTCCTAACAGACTATCACTTTGGACTCTGTTAAGTGTATTCCTTCCTCTTGCTCTTCTTGTATTTCTCATCTGGCCCCTACATTTTGCAGGATTTTCTTCTCAAAGGCATTATGCAGAATTGCCATTGAGTGATTTAAGTCAGGATCATTTAGACTCCGCTGACAAAAAAAATAAAAATTGAGTAAGCATTTAATTTGCTGGTTGAGTCTATTCTCAGATTATTTCACTGATAATGATGTTGTTCCATGTTTTTTTAAGTTGAGTCTAAAGTTTCTCACTTAAATCAGTTTGGCATTTTAGCATAGTGCACCTTTCAAGCCGTATAAATCACTGTTTTGGAAAAAGATTTGCAGTTATTACAGATGTCATTATACTGACATGTATTTATTCCTCAAACAGTAGTCTAGCTTCTTTTCCAATTTTTTTAAGAGTGTAAGTTCTCCTTAAGATTTGAAAATGTATAATAAGCTCACTGAAAACACATTGCATTCAACACTTGTACACATGCAGATGCTACCCTTAAGATTCAGTTTCGACCCTTTCCTGAAATGTTGAGAAAACAACTTAACAAAATAAGTAATGTTTGTGTTGATGTTGGTTTGGTAAGTCCACGCAGAGATATTTTGAATGATTTAAAAAAGAAAAAAGTTTCGAATTATCCAAACTGATTGTGGCCGTACCGATCTGAACAGACCCAGTCCCTCCCAATGCCACTGTCATCTTTGAGGTGGAGCTCTTCTCTGTATCGCGGGGCCCACGCAGCTTGGAGGCATTCAAGGAAATAGATGTGGATAAAGACAGACGTCTCACAAAGGCTGAGGTAACTGGTTTCCAGTGTTGATATGAGCAGTCATTATCACAAACTACACACTGACAGAAGGGGTTATTTTACAATAACGATAGGTCTGCTGATAGAATTTCTATACCTATAAAAATGTATTTTCCCCTGGTGGTTTGTATACACTTCAACATCATGGAAATCATAAGAAAAAAACATAAATGCACTGGATTACAAAGAGTGAAAATCACAAACTGAAAGTGACCTAATTAGCTGCCTCATACGGTGAATGTAGATTGTATTATCTCAGTTTTTGATTGTGCATGGAAGCTGTCAAGCTGTAAACCGGTTTACTTGCTATTCATTTTCCCTCCATGACAGTTTCCTTTTCATGGCACAACAAAACCAAGGACACATACATTTAGGGAGTAAAAAATCTGGCACAGTGTCTCACTTCTTGACTCCACACTGATATGTTAAAATCAAGTGGCTTATTATAGATAGATAGACATACTTTATTGATTCCTAATTGGAAAATTCTTGTGTTAATGCAGCAGGTTGTCCAGACATTGCACAGGAACAATTGGAGACTACACAAAATAAGAAATTAAAAAATATGTAAAAAAAAAAAATTAAACCCAACAAGTAGCAAAATAAATAAAGTGCATCAATATAAAGAATATCAGAAAAAAGAAAAACCTTTGCATACCCCATAAGAATCATAAAAAATTAAATTTACCAAAATATATCTACTGAATATCTATAGACCTCTCACCTTTGAATAGACAATATGTATAATGAAATATGTCTCCTATATATTTATATCTGAAAAAATATCTATAGGATAAAATATGTATATATATGAAATAGATGTATTCTCATAATGTACAATTTTAAGTTACATTTCTATGTGGCAGTCACTGATGCCTGGTACTGGGTGGCAGAGACAAATGTGTGTGTATATGTGTAATGTTATTCAAAATTATTCAGAAATTGAAATTAATTAACCAATCAGAGTCGAGCATAACAATCAAGTGGCTTATTATAGATAGATACAAATATTAAGAGCCCCTGTGAAGTGACTGACTTGTCTGTCTTCTGTTGTTAGTCACAAAAGCCAGAGGAGGGCCTTGTTATGCAGGAATATTATAGTATGAGCTTATTATTTCGACAACAGTTTGAGTAATGAGTGTCTCTTTGTTTTCAGGTGAAACAATACTTGAAAGCGGAGTTTGAAAAACGCGGGGAACCACGTGATGAGCCTGTCTACGAGAAGATTATGGCGGATATATTCCACAAGAACGACCATGATAAAGACGGGCTGATATCTCCAAAGGAGTATAATATTTATGAGCATGATGAGCTCTAGTCTCAGAGGGAGATAGGTGCCCTCTCTTTTTTGTAGTTTGTTTACTTAATTCAGTCAGAGAGCAAACCTGAAGAAGTGAAGAAAATAGGATTGAATCCACCCTTTGACACTCTGATGTTGTTGTATATCATCAGTTTATGATGTTCAAATATGTATTTTTTATTGATGTACCATCTTCCCTAAGATAGTGATTTCCTTTTCAACAGCCACCACAATTTAGTGGATTCTTCATAAATAGTGTTTTTAAACAGTGTTTTAGGGTGGATTTTCCCCATTAAGGAGCAGGGATGGAATGCACTATGGCTGAGTTTAAAGTCCTAACCAACGCACTCTCCCCATGGCACACAGGACATTTATTTTTAAAACTTTGAATTATAATGTTAAACCATGCAATGAAAAGCATCTTTTGCAACATCTGACCTGGTGTACTTGCAAGCAAATGCCACTACATTTTTAGCTTTCCAATTATTTTATACCTATGTCTTTTCAAAGTTTTGTCTGTCCATAAAGAATGAAATGGAAAGGTGGGGGGTATGACCTCCTTGATGACCGGCAATGTAATTTTGGATCTGTGCCGTTTTGCTGAAATAAGGAACTTTGTGCTCATTTGCTGGAAAGTCATCTAAAAATATGTTTGTTCCTGCAACAATGGGTTATTAAATGTTTCAGTGAATATGGGAGAAATGGGCTGACATGAAAAGGGGTGGTGTCATAATTTGTCTAAACACATTTAATTTTATTCCAAATACCCGATGACAACAATATCGGACCATAGTTTGCAGTGGAATTCAGTTTAAGTGTTCTTGAAACTTAACATAAGTCATAGGAATATATGGTGTCTGCGCAAGTGAATTATCACTTCACAGATAGTTATTATCTTAGAGAATTGATACCTTGCAGAATTATTATCTTACACTTATTGAATTATTGAGGATTTACTCTAGAAAATCAAAGCCTAGGGTGGAGAACACTTTAACAGCAGCGCCATTTTGATTTGACAACACATACTGCTGCTTTTTTTCTTATAATGATTCACACTGCAGACCTTAACCTTGACCTTTTGCAACAAATTACAAGAATTCTGCACAGGGGCAGGTTTAGTAAGGGTGAGGCCATTCCACAGTCAAAGTTGCAAGTGTGAAATGAGTGTTAGTCCCGGGCTAAAGAGGGTGTAAATCCAGGGCTACCATTGGTTTTAACCCAGACCTTAGTGTAATGTGAAAAGAGCTTATTTATGTTACTGCTTCTAATCATAATAACTGAGAGTTAATAAGCAGATTTTATTTTTGGCCCAGTATCTAATATAATGCAGGGGGGTTTCACAATTTTTCATGCTGGACCCCCAGGTTGACTGTAATATCCTAATAATTCCCTTTGAATATAATCATAGAGAAACTGTTTCCAGTATAGCTGCAATTACTACAATTGATTGTAGTAAAACGGTAGGCTAAACGTCAGGTTTTGGTGTATATAAACTGAGGTTTTGTCACATTTCTTAAAAGCCACTGGGAAACTTGACTCGTGACTAAATACCGGTGGGATACAGGAGTCTGGACCAACTGGCGCAATTAGCCTGATGCTGTCAAAAAGCGCACAGGCGATGACAGACACTATTGCAATCCAATAGCCTACTCAAGAGCATCATCCACCGTCTCTCTGGACAGGCGCGTCACCAAATTTGCACCAATAGCAGCGACAGGGGGCGTGTCTGTGCGGCTCTATTTATTCCAGGACGCCTGTTTCCGTGACTCATTGCCTTTGAGACAGACAGCGAAGTCGGATTAATTCATTATTACTGTAAAACGTCGCTACCGGACCTTTTTTTGGAATTAAGATTTCCCTCTTAATTGCTTGACAGGATTGAAATGTTACAATTTAGGTTTTCCACAGTGCTTAAGGAGTTGTTGCAAACCAATCTCAAGCGTCCCTTGACCGGTTCAAGACATAAAACGTGGTTACCAATCCATTACTGCTTCGGCACCACCTCCTTTGATGCCAGATCTGTGTCTAAACTGAAGGTCCTTCATGCCGGAGTACACCGCCCTATGCTATGCAGCTCCCGGGCTTACTGCACTAAAACTGAGGGCGCCGTACAGCTGGACGAGCCAGTGAAGAAGGATGCCAGCGGAGATGGACCAGCCGGCGACAAGTAGGTTTCTGTTTTCTGGCGCGGTGAATAAACTATGTGGCTCATGTATGCGGTTTGGCTCTTATGGCCGTCTATGAGTCATCAGGCACGCAGGCGCAAGCGGTATTTAGGCTATGCGGCTGCCTTGCCGAGCCAATACAGTATTATTAACCGTTAGAGACGCAATAACTAGCATATTATTTAAACAAATAAACTATGTATTCCTTATGAGCATATGTAGTAGCTGATACATGGTCTTATAGATGCTTCGGCCAAAGTAAAGGTTATAGTAACGCTATGTAACCAGCGTTACGTGAGTTTTTTCACAGCGGGTGTCACCACCGGTGGCAGTGCCAGGTAAATTTAGTCCTACCGTGAAGGCGGTAAGCTGTCTAGACTGGACTCAATTAGCCCTTGAGTGGCCTTGAACCGGCAGCATGTAGGCTATCTGCTCCTCTGCAGATAACCGGCAACAGTGCGCCAGAGAAACAAGAGGCCTCGGCCTGTTATCAGAGATGGGGAAGACACCCAAACTCCTCTTACAGAGTGGGCTTTACCAACCCTTATTATGTATATACTGCCATAAGTATGCCAGTGCACATGAGCTGTGTGAATGTTTTGTAAAGAATATAACAGTTGTGTGTGGTGGTTTTGATGACTACAGGAAATAGTAGTTGGTTTACTCATCCACCTGCCTGTTGTCATTAGACAGACGTGTGGGTTTCACTATTCATGTGAACAGGCCTATAGTTTCTCGGGGTTTCTACTCCGACCTCCCACTCAGTGACTCACACTGAGCACGCACTGGGTTAAGTCTAGCCGTCCAGCAAGTTAGTCCACATGGCTGACCTCACAGCAGGAGAGTAGCATAACTTTGAAGGTGGTGAACAAAACAAATAAGCAAAATCCTCCTTTTCCTTTCTAGTTTTTTTGTTCAAATTGCATCAGTATAATTTGTCCATATCTGCTACTTGTAGCTCTGTATATCTCTCTGTCACAAACGGGTCCAGTAGGAGTCCGTTTCTGTCCCCCATTGTTCAGTCTACACAAATGTATCCCATAGGGCTAATTATTGGACCTCAAGACAATTATGTGTACCTTTTTTTCAGAGCCAAAAAGGTATATATATGTTTCCAAGCAGTAAAATATTTACCGGATGATATGGTACAATGTCAGGAGACAGCGTTTGTTAAGCCAAATACAATGAATTAATTAGTAATGAATAAAAAATAAATACCTAAATAAATTAGGCAACTTAAGGTAGACTTTAACTTGTAGGCAGTGGTTGAGTAGCCTTGAAATGAAATAGGTTTTGTAGATTTGTGGATATGGAAAATAGGAAACACAATTATCCAGTCAATATTGTAGTTATAATACAGGAACAGGACTGGTCTCTATAAGGTACAAACCACAAGGGACAAACAAGATCCCAGTGTCATGGTTACAAAAGCTGCACCTTAGAGGGTGCAAGCCGCTGCACCCCTAAAGGTGCAATTTATGTCCTGTTTGTGTTTGTCTCTCTACTTTTAACTGTGAAGCACCTTGTACTTAACAACACCAATCAACTTTATTACTAGGCAAAATTTAATTGTCAAAAACATACAGCATCACACAGAATGTAAAGATTTTTTGGATGAGAATGTGAAGTTTATCAAGCCGCAGTGATTATAGTTCAGTCTCAGCGCTGTGTGACAGCTACCACTTTTTTGTAGGCCACATTATTTGCTAAAGGAGTTACTGGTCCTGACTGCAGTATGGACTTTTTTTTATTTTAAATTTACAGTCATGCTTGACTATATATCAGTAATTATAGTGTAATTGCATTTTGCAGAATTTAGTGACAGCAGAATAAATACATGTGCAAATAGACAACAGTAATGTCAGAAGAATAAAATAATACTGAATTGACTAAATGTTTCAAAATACAATTTCAAAATATACAGGCATTTCTGCAGTTTAAGAGACTCCCAGTTATATGTAGTTTTTGTAAGAAATAATTGAAGGCATGTGGAATTATAAATTTGGGTGTCTCTTTGCCGTCTTTTCGCTGGATTTACAGTGGAACCCTTGAATCCAGCTCAGTTTTGTTGGCAGCATCCAGGCCCTCAAATTGCTCAGTATAATCTGGCAATGCAAGAAATTTTCGTTGGTTTTGGAAAATGCTCCTGTTTTTTTGCTGTTGTTGGATCACTGTCCACACTGAGAACCTTTATAGGTCATTCCACATTGCTCGGGTTAACACGCATTTCAAGCAGCCAGCTGGCTCTCTTGCAGTGCCTGTGTTCCACATGCTTCCTTGCACAGCTGATTGATTTTTTTATGGTGCTGGCAGTGCAGTCAAGATAACTTGGAAATTCTGACCTCAGAGCGAGGTTACACAAGGACACGACTGTGCCTCTCAAAACATGAATTTGTGTATTTATATTGCACTGCAAATGTAAAGGTTGCATTCTTAAAACACCCTCTCATGGCCACAGTGCTCCTCGGGTCAGTAGGTTTACGTTTCTGTGAATGCTGCTTCTGTCTAATGCTGCTGCTTAGCTGACAGCACATCACATAACTGTGGGCCCTGAATGATTGCAACGCAGGGGCCTTTGTGCCTTGCAGTACAGAGTGACAAGGGAATGTAGGCTCTCCTGGCTAGAGGGATAAACAAGGAGAACATCCTCATCATGTCTGAACTGGACTGCAGCACAGTGAGGGTTTACATGTTCAGATACTCATGGCAACATTGTCCTTGCCTCAGCTTGGAAGCGTTCTCCTCCTTGTTTGCAGTAATAGTACAATGATTCCTGCTTTACAGGTGTGCATGATGATGTTGTCAGAGCATTGATGGTGTTTCAAACAAAATGCAATCTTATTAACTACGAAAGATCATTTGATGTATGAGCCATTCTGCGCATTGAGTCGCAATCAAGGTGCCTCTAGGGAAGAATCACTGGAGTCCCCACTCCATACAACAGAGAGTAAATCCAGTGCCAGTCAAGATCGCAGTTACTTTAATAACACTACGCATTTGTACGAACCGATCTGGCCCTGAGCCATCTATGCTAAGACATGTGGCTTATCGGTTACAGCTTAGGTGTGTGCAGGTGGAAAGGATTAAACTGCTGTCAAAAAGCAGACGAATGGCTTGTCATTAACTGCACGTGATACTGTGACACATCCAAAACTGAGCAAGACGAAACCTGTCGTAGTCTGACTTACTTGCTACCGCAATTGTGTATGAAACAGATTGACGCCAGTTTTTAGTCACCGGTGTCACTGTGACCTTGCCAAGGACGCTGCCATACTAGAATTTTAAGCTGCTCATTTGAGTGATGGGGGTTGTGTGCTTTGCTCAGAGATATATCAAGAATGAGCACTTGATGGAAAGTACAGCATCTGTGATATTCTCATCATCCAGCCCTCAATCTAAATATCAAAACATTTATGAGGATAAGTATACGAGGATGTTGAGACTAACATTCAAAGTGAGCACATAGGGTGCTCTAGTTAGGCCTGGGGGATAGAGACAAATTAAGTTATTGCATTATTTTTGATTGACTACCTCAATATTGATATTGTGACAGTATTGTAGGGATGACTGTATATCACTATATACTTTAGTGGCTTCATGAGATATACTGATGCTAAAGAGACTTTTGATGAACAATCAGGAATGTTGATATGATGATCGGTTAAAACAGTCTAATTAGTTCAGAAGATCGCATCCTTTTATTGTAATGCAGCTTTAAAACCCAGAAAGCACTTATGTCATATTGTGATGCCAGACGATATCTAGTGTCATATAACAGTACTGATATCTTTACAGCACATTACCCAGCCCTAGATACAATTCCACAGACATGTAACGTCCTCAGACAAAGCAGGCAGAGAGATTCTCAGATCAGCACCCACTCTTTACCTCGTATCCAGGAAACCGCAAAGTGTTGAGCTCTCACTGGTGAGCAGTCACTCAGTAGCAAATGGAGATTGAGAAATCTCCCTCAAATGGGACTGAGCCATCTGCCTCTTGAGGGGACAGGGGATTTTCTGGTCCCGCAAATGTGCAGGATGATGGAGCCATGGCCTGTTAGTGCAGCCTCTATGGAGCACATACAGGGCAAATTAAGAACCCTTGATCAACCCCTCTTCGCCATCAGGCCCTATACATTGTGTTATAGCAGTAATTGTTCACACCACATGCATATTGCACACCAAAACAAACCTTGTGGACCTTTATTTATGTTGAAAGCTCTGTCAGACAATGAATCAAACCCATTTTTTCCAGTGAACAATATGGGCTGAATATGTTTGAGGAGCTAAACACTTTGCGACTTCACTGTAAGGTTTTAATTTGGCTTCAGTTTTTAAGTAAGAGAGTGCAATGCCACTAGCTGTTTTCCCTACTAATTTACCATATCCTTAATTCACCCTCCTCTTCTAGACATTTCAGAGCAAGACACAAAATTAACCCCACCCTGCAGGCACAAACCAAGCAATATTTGGCACTGATTTCCTTGTGACTCCGTGGGAAGCACTCCTCTTTTTTGTTGACTATTTGTCCACTGGATGGAAGGGCAATTTTTGTGACAGATGTGTGGGTCGATACCACTCCCTCTGGATTAGGCATGCCTGACAGACAGCATTTTAGGGGAGTTAATGTGAGAATCTGAGTGTGTTTGCACTTGCATGGACATTGTTACCTTGGCTGTGTCTGGAGTGTTTACCCTCTGGAAAGAAGAAGATCTGGTAGAACAAGCTGGGGGGTGAGGTGTGTTTGCGGGCGGTGGGGCATAGGAGGTGGGGGCGTAAGGGACGGAGAAGGTGCAGACTGAACGCTGGAATTAGAAATGCTGACGTGGCCGATATGCAGCCTGGCTACATCCTCAGGGAATTGCATCAGAAACTCTAATTCTGGAAAGGATTGCATCAGTTTTATGGATTTGCTTCTTGAAATAAACCAGGGCTTTTATGGAAGCTCACTTGAACATTAAAGCCCAGCCGCTAACGTGCAAATACCAGAGAATTTCCTGGGTTGCCAAAGTGAACAGTTTTCGACCAGTTTGCCCTTGTAGTATTTTGGATCCTCCTCTGGTCTGAGCCGGGCTTGTCCGACTACAGGCTACGCTGCTGTGTCATGACCGGCGTGTGAACAGGCCAGGATGTTGGCTTTATTAATCCATGAGCCACAGAGTCCTGGGCAGGGCTAATGACGGGAGCATTTCAGGAATTCAGGCCTGGTCTGAGCCTGGACACTAACTGCCGCCAGTATGTACGTGTGAGTCAACAGGCAGTAGGGGAGGGTAGTGTTTACGTGGTCAAAGTACTGGAGATCCCAGCATTAAGGCTTCCTGTAATGAAGATGGCATGTTAGGATACTTTTTGTGTGTGACGTGACTAGATTGACTTCTCTATGGTTCATTTAACCAATAGTTAACTGTAGTTTTCAGGTGGAACTGGATGGAAATTTCAAGTTGATCCACACTTATGGTTGGACCTGACTCTACAGTTTTGAGAGACTACTTGCAAACACAAAGCATGCATTCAGGATCAAGGCCACAGTTATGTGTTCATATGGCAGTGATGTTAGTGACGGCTGGCTTCTCTGCAAAGTGAGCTGAATCAATCACAGTTGCAACAGAGTGAAATTCTCAAATTTTCCTGTTCACTCATACATCGTCTTCATTACGTGACATCCACGCCACACTACTTCATGGTGCAAGAACAAAATGTACATTTTTGTACAGCAGTTCAGGTATATGGGGACAGCGGCTTAGTTGCTGCTTCGGACTGAACAATCTGTTGAATTGGTCAAAAGACAGTGCAAATGCAAATGACTTGTTCTCCTTGACTTGTTCTGTGGATCAACAGCCCACTTATTAACCAAAATGGTGATTGACTCCCAAACAACCTTTTTTTTTCACAAATGAAAACCTTAGTCGCTTAATTTGAAGTTGAATTGAAGCACTACTGAGGCCCCTGTATAATTTCTTTCTCTTTTCTTTCTCTTTATATATATACAAAAAACTCTTCATATATATATATATATATATATATATATATATATTAATAAGAGTTTTTTTGTTCTGTGTTACATCCACAACACAGAATGTCTCAGAATTCACGTGTATCAAGACTGTATCCATTTTTGTGTATTACTGCTCTAAAGCTGCTCTGGATAATAAAAACATGTCGCCCGACTTTTCTTTTTCTCCAAAATGCCAGACCTCATGTGCGGTTTATTCTTAGGGTGGATCTTTGACTTCACACACTCATTAATACAAAAACTGCAGTTAACTCTGAACAGTTTATACGAGTGATTACTTCTGAATTTGACTGGTGTTTAAAAAAACTGGCTCCAGTGGTAGAAATGAATCATGAGATGACTGTAGTAACTCAGAGGCTTTGTTGGAATTGATGGAAGAAAGTTTGCCTAGATCTCTTAGGAGTTACTAAATTGATTCCATGCCAGGCATTGCATCCTACATATTAGTGCATTAGCACCTGAATCTTCATCTTGCTACACCCTCTACATCCAAACATTATTTTACCACTGTTAGTTTGTAACTTTGAAAGCATGCTTTTCTGCATGAACTCATGCCATTTTAATTTCAGAGTCGCTAAGATTGACTTGTGTAAGTAGTAGTGGAGAGCCTCTCAGTTTCAGGCCAGTTTGTGACTAGCGGCTGCCAGGAATTTAGGCCAGAGTGCAAATCAGAGTTTCCTGTTTAACAGTAGAAAGCGAAATGATAATCACATATGTGTATGCAGACCTTTGCATGTTACTTTGTTGGTCTCGTCTAACTGTGTGTTAATGTCTCTTTGGCATGTTTCCTTCTGTCAATCATTCTGCCTGCGTTACATGTTTGATGTGTAAGTATACCACTCATTTTACATTCGCTGTTAATGATAAACATTAATATAGTGGGATAGTAGCTGTTATGCTAGTGCTTTGACCACCCTGCATGTTCTCCCCATACATTTCCTCCCTTTCCTTTCTCTGACTCATAGCTTGGATCATTTGCAAGCTTTATATTCCCTGTACTGTGCTGAAATAAAGGTTTATAGTGTTCTTGGAACAAAAAAAAAGTTTTTCCTGAGAGTAGTTTAGAATGCAGAAAAGTTTGTGTGCTTTGGATGAGGTTTATGCCTTGTTGTGGCATAAGACCAATACTATTTGTGCCATAACAGGAATATGCAAACACACACATGGCCTAGCCTGTTTGCTAACAGCCACACTCTGAATGACAACATTTCTAATATGTGCCATGGAAATCCCTCTCTAATGTGATAAGACTTTATCAGCGGCTACCTGATAAGCTCTTTGTTTGCTCTGGTAATGCACACAAATAGTGAAGGGACTTGTAGCTCATGCTAAGCGAGCAATCCTGCCACACATATGAACCAGTGCCTCCAGTAGCATAATAATAATGAGCAAAATAATAATGCATTCTTGGCTGAAGTAGTTTCCTCTTGTATTTTTGACTCCCACAGTGAAGATAAGCCATGTGACTTGCAGCAGAGACACTGTTAATTCTTTTTTTTTTTTTTCATAAACGTAGTTAAATTACAACGTTTGATTCCTTACTCTGAAGTCATTTAGATTTTTGTTATTGTGTGATGCAGCCCGATCTTGTAACATGAAACTTAAATGCATTATTACCACTCAAAGTATCTCCCACCAACAGCAAGACACTTTTAATACTGATTCATTCTTTTGGAATTTCAGCACTGACAAAAGTGCTGCTTATCTAACGCGTGTGTGTTTGTGTGTCTCTGTGTGTACACGTGTATGTCTGCACCTGCTGACCCAGGAGAAGAAATGCAGGCATTCTTCCCAGTCTGGAAGATCTGCTTTTCTACACAATTGCAGAAGGCCAAGAGAAGATTCCTGCCCACAAGTTCATCACAGTAAGTTGTGTAAACTGAACTCAGATCACAGTTCACAGTAAAAGACCAGCACTTTATCACACTTGACTCTGAACAAACTAGATTTCATATTTCAGATGGGATCCCAGTTGAGCTGAATGAACAGAGTCACAGACTGTGTGTGTTAGTCTTTGAGTAGTTTTTTCCAGTGATGATCACAGTTATTCCTCTTTTAGGCACTTAAAACCACTGGGCTGCGTACCGGAGATCCCCGCCTGAAGGAATGCATGGAAACTCTGAAAGAAACCCTGAAAAACACAGCCGATGGAGTTACGCTGGACAAGCACCTGTTCAAGAAGTAAGTCTTGTTATGCCGTTTACCCTGTACCACATATCTCTGATTTTTTTTTATTCCTTTTTTCTTGTTGTCCAAAAAGTTTTACCACCAAAATTTGCTTAAATGATTGTGTAAAATCCAACTGAACAGAAAAAAATCAAAGCAGGTGGGAGGTTTTCACTTCAGCATCATGAAAGGTCTTGTTCATGTGGAGTTTCCACTTTCAACACAGGGATGTCCTTTGGTCATGTGAGTTGACCAGTAAGCCCTCCATTCTTAAATGCAGCATGAATATGGCCCATCACGGTTTCATTTCCTCATTCCCTGACACGTGACTCTGACCCCAAAAGACTGAGTCACACAGTCCAGCTGGTCGAATAATTCTTGATTTATGCTGCCTGTCCTCATTGTCCAGTCTATGTATAGCCTTTGGAAGAGGGTCTCAGACTGGTAAAAGGTCAAGATAATTACACAAGCTTTGTAAATTCACTGGCAGACTTTCAGGCTACAGGGTCTCTCACTGCTCTCTGTATAGCAATAATCCATCTGAATTATTCAGATAAAATGAACATGTTTTGGCTCAAAGTCGAGGCAGGCTACTGAAAACCTTAAGAGTTAAGGTCAGCCTGGAGGTACTTAAACATTTGTGTTATAGATCTGGACCCCCTTTTGTGCACTTTAGATCTTGGATCATCATTTTTTTTAAAGTTTCTTTTAAGTTTGTTTTAAGAGGTGTTTCATTTAGAATGTCCAGCAACTCATTTTTTCAGGCACCCTGTTTCATTATACAGCATTCAAATGGTGTTTTTCCGCTGAACTGTATACACCAGAGCCATGTTGTTGTGGTGTTGCAAAATGGCTTCAGTGATTTATTGATTGACAGTTACTAGCATTAGATCAGAGTCCCAGCCAATAATTTGGCAGTCAAGGGTGTGTTCTCACTAAGCGTGTTTGAACAGACAATTTCATTATACTTATCTTAAGCTACTAGATAAGGAATTGGAATTGCATTTATTGTGACTTCCATTCTGCTGCCAAAATGTCAAATATCATCAGATGACACATTATTTAAAAAAAAGTCATGATTTGCCTGTATTTGGGTAAAGTGAAGCTAAATAAACTTAGAATGCAGGAATGTTTTTTTTTTTTTTTTCAATATAGTTTGGACCAAAGAAAGCAAATTGCAGATGTGACTGCAGTCATAGTCTGACCCCTTTCGCATCCTCTTAGCCCCGAGCTAAGATTGTCATGAGTCTGAGGCTAAGAGAAGCATTTTCAAACACTGTAAAGCAGGTCAGTCTAGGATTTAGCCTGCAGCTCGCAGGCCCTGGTCAGGAGCAGGGTCGGCCCTGACTTCAAGGCATCCCCAGAAACACAGGACTACAGTGTTGCAGACTGGAAAACCTAAAACACAGTATTTAGCATGGTATGTCTTGTGTTTGTCCATCAGGTGTGTCCAGAGCAACATTGTCCTGCTGACTCAGGCCTTCCGCAAGAAATTCGTCATCCCAGACTTCCAGTCCTTCACATCCCACATTGATGAGCTGTACGAGAGTGCCAAAAATCTGTCTGGGGGACAGGTGCGTTGTCATACCCAAGTGCAGCAATTATTTATGATCATTATTTGCACCATATAGATTTTTCAGCCATATCTGCTATCTATGAATTGCTAGATTGATTATAAGTCTTTCTTAAAATCAACCTGTTAAAAATTTGACAGTTCATTTTAATCTTTATAATTTAATTTTTGAAGTGATAATGGAAGTTGACACTTGCCTACCCTGGAACTCTGTCACTAGATTCTTAATTCAGGTTTTCCATCGACTTTACGTTTTTCCTGCTGGTGTCCACACATCCAACAGTAACAGTGTTTTTCCAATGGAAAAAGGTCATCTAGACTTCAAATTTGCCTGCAGTGTATATTCCATTGTGGTAAAGCCTTAATGTTTTTTTTCCCCAGTTTCTGGCTGATCATTAATTTATTGTGCCCAAGTTGAGTATTTTCATACCAGCGTACACATGACCTTACACTCTGATTGCTATCACTGAACCAGCAACGTTATGCTCTAATTGCTATGAGTCACCTGACCGCCACAGGGAGTATGCCCTGTTAAATAAAACAAGCCACGTCACCATGCAAATCTTCTTTGTAAAAAGGCATGTCACATCCATGCCTTTTTACAAAGAATTGTCTTTGTTCACCAGGCCGGCAGTTATTTCAGACTAGGTTTTACTCCCTAAGTGTACATATTGATCATGAAAAATGCAAATTTACAGCTCCTTACATACAGCATGAATCGGGAGATGATTTGGGAAATGTAAACTAGATGTTGACAGCAGCGTGTTGAATAAACACTGTAAAGAACACACTGAAGAAGATGAGGCCAAAGTAGGAGCACCAAAAAAGGAAATTAGAACACTAGTTGACAGATTAACTCCTTTGATGATCTCTCACAGTGTAAAGGGTATCCAACTCTTCAGTCACAACAACCTCAGTGGAGGATTTAACCTTTGTCAGCAGTGTTATTGTGTCGTGTCACTGCTGTTAACTTCTCATTGAAACACGAGCCTCAACAGACGTCAGCAGCGTAAGGTGATCCGCCGCGATGTCTGCACAATTTCAGCTACTGTATCTTCCTCTCTCCTCAGGTTGCTGACTACATTCCACAGCTTGCCAAATTCAGCCCTGACCTGTGGGCCGTCTCTCTGTGTACAGTTGATGGACAAAGGTAAGGCAGAGGCATGAGCAGGATCAAGAATTAAAGCAACACTGTGCTTTTCGCTTTTTACTTGTGGTCTTTGAGTCTCCCTCACCCAGCAGTTTTCACATTATTTGAACAACGCCTGTGTTTCAGCTGTCTTTTTGTTCATACTTCTTGAATTCTGTGGTCAATTTTAAATGTTGCATGACAAATGATCTTGCAACATTGTTTCTGGGTGCAATATTTCCTAGAATGGACTTCAAACAAAGCGAGTGTGAGGAAAAGCTTATCTGCAATGTGTTTGTGGTGTAACTGAATGATGTCAGCAGTTGTTTGGCTCGGGCTTTGCCCACTTAATGCGTGACGGTAAAATTCCAGCATGTGAATATGTGTCATGTTTGTTTAACGGAGGAAGTCATAAAGATAACAATGGGACTGAATGGATGAGGTGTTTTTGTTATCATGCCGCAGTGCCCTTTTGCCCTCTCTGTCCTTATAGCGTTGTGTGAATGGGCATTCATATCTTAGCCTGAAGTCATATGAAACAAAAGACTTTCTCCTTCATATCCGTGCAGCTCTGTACATTACATTTCCTCGCTTCGCTTACATTTCATCGCCACCTCTGTTGTACAACTCTCCTCTTTTGATTTCTCCAGACACACAGTCGGAGACAGCAAGGTCCCCTTCTGTCTGCAGTCCTGTGTCAAGCCCCTGAAGTACGCCATCGCTGTTCATGACCACGGCACAGAGTATGTGCACAGTTTTATCGGGAAGGAGCCCAGTGGCCTGCGCTTCAACAAGCTTTTCCTGGATGAGGATGGTGAGTTTCTCAGGGGCTTTCCCCTTACTGTTTGAATGGTTGAGAAAGGTTAAAAGAACAACTTCACCATAAAAATAGAGGAATTCTCCCACACTCACAAATCCCCCCCAGTTTGGTCACAAGCAGAACTGTTTTTTTTTTTAAAAAGGAAAAAGGCTTGGAGGTCATGTGGGTATTTGGAATCGCCTCAAGAGCCCAGCGAGCTTGAATGGTTATAAAGCCCTGCATTTTAGTATACTTGGATGGAGAATGAATTTCAGAATGCTCTAAAATGGATTCCTTTGTTTGTGAAGAACTCATCAATATAGACTTGCCCTCCTGGTGACACTGTTGCTATGGAGACATGCTGCAAGTTTTATAAATGAAAGAATCCTGTGTCACACCACCAGCAGAGCCATATCAAACAAATCTTTCCTATCTTTGTGGAAATTCACGTAAATTTTGTTTGTGGTATTGAGACAAAAAATATTACACGGTTATAGCAATTATGGAATGTTTTATTCAGTACATATAATTTACTGAAGAGAACTTGACGTTTTGGCAGCAGGTTGTTCTGCTTTGTTGGATTCAGCAAAATAAAGGCAGTTCAGTGTGTTGAGTTGTTGGGGCCCTGTCACACAAGACTCCTTTTGAAGGCTAGGTCACCGTAACTTTCTGGCCACCTTGCTCAGGGTCTCCATAGATTCAAACAAGTGCAAGTGCTGGTTATCATGAAGGTAAATATGATGATAGTTGAAGGTTGTGGCCAGTTAGAGGAAACCCCCAGGTCACTGCCCCAGTGCTTGAGGTGGCTGTCTTGTTGCCATATCCTGTGTGGGCGTTTTTCCTGTCTTCTGCCAGGATGGCTCTCTCGCTTTTGGACCTGTTGTTGTGTAAGGGGATCACACGCTGGTGAAGACACATAGGTGATGTAACAGCAGCACTTGGCCAGCCCGCGTCCATAAGCCGACTTTCACAGATCTGAGAACGCAGCTGCTGTTGTCAGAGCTGCGAAGGGAAGAGCGAGCGAGAGAGAGAGAGAGAGAGAGAGGTCATTTTAGGGAACAACTCTCTGAATCAGAATGTCTTCACTAAACTCTCCTGAGGAAGAATTAGGCCAGTGGTCTTGTGACTGCAAAATCTAACAAGTGAGTAGCTTGAGTACAAAGTCTTGCCGCATCCAAATCAAGGCCCATTCACATCTGAAATAGTAACTAGAGACAGATTTAAATCATTGTAACTAAATGGAGTGACAATGTTCCCACAGTAACTACATATCAGAAGTAGCAAGTAACAGTCTTGAATCAGTGTGTGCTGCCTCCATACTTGCTTTAAAGCCATTTTGTTTGATGTGTCTATAGACTCAGGTCTTGCACTCAAGGAGCATGGCTCAATGTTTACCCCTCGATCTGAGATCCTCCGCAGAGCGTTAACTGAACTCTTGTTCTTTTGCAGATAAGCCCCACAACCCTATGGTGAATGCTGGTGCTATTGTTTGCACTTCACTGATAAAGGTAAAAGCAATCTTTTTTTTCCCGTCCTCCTGTGTATTTTTATGTCCAGTTTTTGTGTCATTGCCTCTGAAACCGTAGCTGTATAATCGTCAACTTGTTTGGTCGGTATCAACAAGCTGCTTTATCAAGTAGATAACATCAAGGTTAGCATAAACATTTGTGTCAGATAAGACTTGACTGATTTACAGTGGCATTTTTGACCCAGTTTTGTTTAAATGCAAAAAATTACACTAATCACAGTAGGCCTAAGACAATAGTCATTTACTGATTCAGTGGTCAGGTTTGTCGAATCATGTTCAGTAAATGGCCCTGTTTCCAGTAATCACGTATCTTGTGGTATTTTTATTTATTCAGTACACTGTGGACTCCCCACTATTTATCAGTTGAAAATGACTTTTGACTTGATTGAGGAATCTCTAGGATGCCACCTTAGTCCACCACCATGCAAGCTGCTGGTGATTAAGACTTGTGCTAATCTTGTGTGTGAGAGATTTAGCAGCCCCAGCGCACACCATGACGTGCTGTTATTGTCCCTGCTGAAAATAACCTGAACAGAGAGCCAGTCAAATGCAGGTGCCTGCATGCAGACAGAACCCGTTCATGTAGATGTATAAGGACTTAGGTGACATGCCACCCGCCATGGCCATCCCATCATGTCACGAAACAATTTGGTGTCACCACTCTTCCTATTCAAATCAGCAGCACTTCCTATTTGTCTTCCTACCGGAGACATTCAAAGTGACAATGAGTTGGCTTTTCTCACCACATAAATGACTTCTCCATTATCCAACAAATCGACAGCCACTTGGCATCTGACAGGTTTACTTGTTAAAACGCAGCAAATACTAAGAATGGCTGAAATGCCAGGTGTATAGAGTCACTGTGGCTCAGCCCCTAGCCTTCTGCAGTTAGTTTTCATTCTTAAAGTTAATTTTTAACTGTTTAACTGCCAGATTATTGTTGCAAACATTGTTACCTTACACTATTTGCGATCATGACTCACATGAATTCACACAAGAGCTGACTTTCACACCTTCTCTGTGCACCAGCTCGTGTTTAAAATCATAACACTCATAATAGCTGTGCATATATTTTGAAAGATCCTGAAAACAGCTGTTAGATTTGGGGTTTTACTGAAATATGAATTTTAGAGCCACAACTTGGTACTTGATTTTTTTTCTTTTCATGTTTGCTACAAAAAGGTGAGCTACAAAGATTGTTTTTATTACCACAGCGTTTGTTGGTGATAAACTTTGTTGTGCTGAGCTTTTGTCCCAACCAACTAGACTCTCAACTGAATTGTCTTGCTTATCATATGCCTCATTATCAGGTTTCCGCCATCTTCATTGCATTCCCATTGGTGTCATTGTAAGAAATGGTGTGGTAGTTAAGCTTGGACATGGAATTTGTCTCCCTTTGAGGAGGGAGAGAACGGCTTAAAGGCCTTTGCTGAGAATGATAGATGGTGCTATAGTCATCCACAGCATGCATGAAGAGGCACGTTGAAGTATGTGGCTTGTTTGCTCTGGATATGATCTCCTGTACTTTACAGTAGTTAGCACACCGGCCAAAAGAGGACCGCTGTCACAAGACTCAGGGCCTGGGACACGTATGTTGTTGGTGTCCACGTGTTGTCAGAATCCCATTTCCTTGTTCAGTTTTTTTTTATCTTGTGCTTTCTGTGTATTGCATCACCATTGCAAATATGGCCTTGTTTGTCTTGAGCACAATGCACACCAGTGCATTTTACTGACTAAAGACCAAGGAAAGATTGACATGTATCTGCAAATCACATTGTAAACAAATCATTGTAAACATTTTCCCTCTGGGATTCAAGATTGTCTTGACAAAACTGAATTTCCTACATTGTCTATGATGACATCCAGGTATTGCATAACAAATGTCACTGATATTGTAATATAACAGCAAACCACACTCCTAATCATACACAGACTGTATGATTCTTCCTTAGAAAGTTAGAAACTATGATGCAAGTGTCTTCTATAGCTGGAACAAGGAGTTGCAATTACCAAATCTGGACCAGGTGCTTGATTTAAAAAAAAAAAAAAAAAAAAAAAAAAAAAACAAGATGCCTGTCCTCAGAATCCATTCTCCCCTAGGGGATAATTCAGCAACAGTGTTGGCAATAACAAAGTAACATGTTAGAGTACTCCAGTTACTTTTTGTGGTAGCCCACAAGATAACACATTAGCTTTTTATTTGTTGTTA
This sequence comes from Myripristis murdjan, assembly GCF_902150065.1. NCBI lineage: Eukaryota > Metazoa > Chordata > Actinopteri > Holocentriformes > Holocentridae > Myripristis > Myripristis murdjan. Next base: position 9,029,161 of record NC_044000.1, read on the forward strand.
TCTACTATCATGCCGGGGACACACCAGATGACTCATAGTTGAGAGAAGAGCCCTATTTGGATGGGAATAGTTTTAGAGGTGGGGTAATGGAATTATTGGTATCGAATGTGATTTTAGTCCCATCCAAATTGGTCATTTATGAACTTTTATGAACATTGTCTTTTACTTATTGTAAGTGCCTTGTAAAAATTAACTGCTGGAAATGGCAGTCTCGTTCAAGTTGACATGACATGCTGAACGGCCGTAATTTGCCGCAGTTTCCTAGAGCAGTGGTTCTCAATGTTTTTGGTGTCAAAGACCCTCAAACTGACGAACAACAGGCCACAGACCCGTAAGTGACAAGATGTAGTCTCAGGGATCCTCATCTGATAAAATATAATTGTTAGATAACTGTCTTTACTGTTGACTGGCAGGTTAACAGTGAAGAGTGTGAAACCTAAGAATAGTCATTCTTGTACATTCTCTTATTGGGCTAACTTCTAGATAATGACAACATAGTGAAATTAAAATATTCTCCATTTTTCTGGGGGCCCACTGGAACCCCCTCACCCCAGAGTTCAGGGTGAGAACCACTGTCCTAGAAGTTGTCAACAGGAACAACCAGGAATCTAGCAAATGGCAATATAAATGACTCTAAACCTATTAAGCTAGTTGCAAATACTTATTTACTTTTGTCATGAGAGCTTGCCCCCAAGTGGAAACAAAATTGTCAATTTGATTAGACTACGGTATCTCCTGTGAGTTCATTAAGACTCTTAGAAAATGATGAAGTCTATTATGAAGGGTATGAAAATGAAGGCAAAGACTGAAAATCTTGGGAAAGTCGCCTAGTGTGTCCCTAGCTTTAGTTACTTTTTAGAATGAGGATGTTGCTTTTTTGTTTAATTTGGTTCATTTTGTTTTTCCTTTGGTAGAAAAATCCCAAAGTATCAACATCCTGCTAGTTGTGACAGTCCCTGATATAAGCAAGATCACACTTGGCAGCACAATTTCCTTGTTATCTTGTTTTGAAGTCAGTAACACGGATGTACTCTAACTGCGTTACAACATTACAACTGTTTATTCAAAGTAAGTAGTTACTTTAAGGTAAGTAATGAAGTAAAATAGCCAATTAATTTTAAGAATTACACTGTTAGACAACATTTTACCTTTTGGGTTGATCAAGCAGTTGAGGTTAATAAATTCTCCACTGAAGGAACATGAAAGCAACATGCAGGTGTCTTTTTGCTTGTAACCTTGCATAAAACATCTACTACCTGGGTTTAGGTCACATGAGCCTCGTTCAGACTTGGTTTTAACATTCATCTTGTGCCATTCGATCTCAGGTGAGCAACTGAGACAGACTGTTGTTCACACCTGACATTATAATGCATCTCTAATGCATCCCTGATGACCGCCTGTGATCAACCTCAGACCCATCAGAATTACTTCTGTCTCTTCTTTCGTTACTTTAACCCCTTGTCAAGATCTCAAGTATATCAGACATGCTTTTTTACTCACATGTCACACACAACAGACACTGTTATTTTAGTCTTTGCAGCTGTCTGCACCGGCTCCATGCAGGCTCGTGTCATGGGTGTAACCATGACCTGAAGCATTGTTTTGCACTTCCAGTGTATTTCCCTCCGTTTTAGGCACATAATTACAGTCAATGTGTATTGGGCTCTGTGAACTTCTTAAATGCAGATGACCTATGCTCAACACTGTATGAATGCCTCCTGTTTGACACAGAGATGGAGTACTCGCTGCTGCTCTGCTAAACGTGCTGCTCACTCTACACTGTGTTGATGAGGGGTGAATCCTCTATACGGCACTCCAAATTCCTTCCCGTCCTTTCGTTTTCCTAACTTCCTAACGACATTCCATGCTGTCACTAGCTTCGCGGTGTTTGAAGTGTGTGGAAAAGGGCTGGGGGACTTAAAAGACCCACCCACTTTCCTTTCATTGGTCTTTCCAGCTGTCCATGCAACTTCTTAATCGTCCCAATTTTTTGTGCAAGTGTCTTCAATAATGTTGTGGGCGGAAACGGAAACCCCCAAATTCTCTCCGTGCATTAAAACCGGAAAGTCTAAGGAAGCACATGAGCTTCGTCACGGCTATGAGAGACAGATGTTAAAACCAAGTGTGGACGGGTTCATTGTGCTCAGGGCTCCCTCACTGGTAAGACCCTGTCATTTTTGCAAAGACCCAGTCACACACGGATTCAGACACTTCAGACTTTGTCAAACAAAAGTTTTACATTTCGATATTAGACAGTGTGATTGCTGCAAGCAATATAGAACAGTTTTTCTGTCAGTATTTGATAAACTATGACCAACTTAATAGTAACCGTGCAGAAACGTCATGCTTTTATCGGTGAAAAGGTCATGTACACTGGAATATAGCACACAACCAGACAAATGGTTTATTATCTCCAGTGAATTTAATTGTTGCAGCCTCTTAACTAGCACACAGCAGTCAGTCTAGCACTGTTTTTTGCATCCATGCCAGAGGAACAACAGTCACGTCAGGTCAAACTGGTTCCTGGCCACTCCTTGAATTCTGACAGTCAAAATGTGTACACACTGCAGCTTTGAATTCTGCTCAGTAGGCAGTGGAAACAGGTTTGCTGTGGAACACCATCTGTAAACACAAATTCATAAGTCACGGCCCAGAAAAAAAGCTTTAAACACACAACCTGACATTTGTTGGGACTGTAATGTATGTCTGTGCCCCCATCCGATCACCATTGTCCTCAGTGTATCAATGTCTTTTTTGTTGTTGTTGATTTTTTTTTTTTTATTTAAGCACAATGTCAAGCTGTTGGTGAGAATGCCCAGCTAGCTTTATAATCCCTGTGGGAGGACTATGGGATGGTTGTCCTGACAGCACGCGGGCGGGTTAAACCCCAAACTGTTGTTACATGGTGCTTGAAAGGCTACATGTTGTTGCTGTTTTTGTATGTTGTTGCATATTTTCCAGACTTAGGAACTGTGGGAAATAATGACTGCTGCTGCAGGTCAAATGACGTTGGTAATTTTTTCTTCCTTTTCCATATCTATCTCCTCCAACTCCCCCAACCCCCTGACCTCCCTCCCCCCTCTCTCTCTCTCCTACAACCAGCTCTGTAGAAACCCCATTTAGTGACTTGTTAACACCTCCATCAGTGTCATTTACTACTTCTGCACTGTAAAGCATAGAAGTTTGACATGTACTGTCAGTCACACATGTAGGAGTAAGTTATTACATTAAAATCTCAAGCCATCCAAAAGAAATTTTTTGTTTGATGTTTCTGAGGTTATAAACGCTGGCAGCACCATAAATGAGCATGTTTACACATTCTTCTTTTTCTGTTACAGGATTAGACAACATCAGTAAACTTGTGATATGATAAACGCACACTTGGACTATAGAGAATGATTTTTTTCTCTCAGTGGAAGGCAGTTCCTCCCCCTATCAGCTCTTCCTTCCTCCCTTCTTCCCCTCCTTCCTCCCTCTGTTTTGGCTGCCCAGGCTGCACAGATGACACGTGTTGACCTACAAAACGAGCGTGCCTGCATGCTCGCACACACACCCACAAACACCCACGCACATCTACACACACCTGCATTATGGTAACCCATAATAAAATCTTCCCCACAGACACCCACATCTCTGTCCAGTCATGCATTATAGAGAAATACACATGCAGTAAGGGCTACAGATCTTGAACTTTTTGCTCTCAAAGGACTTGAAAAAATATACTGGATCTTTTAATCTGAACGCTTTCATTCGATGCACTAAAAAAAGAAAAGCTTTTGTAGTGAGATGTGATGGTTAGACATGCTTTCCTTTAATTGGCTCAACTATAGTAACGCACGTCTACTAAATCTCCCTTTCTTAACTTAAAAGACTTCCCTCTTTGTAACTTACGCACAAGCCAATTAATATTTTGTATCTGGTGATTTTCGCTCTTGTGATTTTTACAACATCTTGAATACAGATCTACACAAATCTAATTTTGTAGATTTAATTTTGTCAGCAGTAGCATTTCATTGTAGTCATGTTATTGTGGTGTTGTATTTTTCCTCTGCAACATTTCTTGTTGAAAGAACTGTACTAAGTGTTTTTTTTTTCTTCTTAATTTCCCTCTAGCAAGGTGCAAGCAATGCTGAAAAATTTGACTATGTAAGTATTGAAAGTCCCGGGTTAAAGAGTTGTTGTAAATTTTTGACATTGTTAAGGCTTCTAGAACAAGATGGACCAGGTTTACAGCATTAGGACAGTTCAGCTACGGGTCAGAAAACTACACGGACCTGTCACATGCTTGGCTGTGATTGACAAAATGCACCAAACAAACCATAAAATGTACAAGTTGTACTTTGTACAGCTGTTAATGAAATTACTTAATAACAAGCACTAAACGCACATGCACATACATGTTTTGTTGATCCTATTCTTGTGTTAATATTTGTACAGTGAGCAGTGGCACTTTTTCCTCTCCACTTTTGTCCCCTTGGACACTAAATGTTTAGCTTAAATTCTCAAATACTTTGTGACCCATGTCTAAGGCACCAGCCATCAGCCAGTCATAGACTTTAAGCTCTGTTTTATACCGTGTTCACGATTTGAACTCTCTTTTAAACCCTTGCTGCTCTCCTTCCAGGTCATGAACTTTCTGAACAAGATGGCAGGAAACGAGTATGTAGGTTTCAGCAATGCCACGTAAGTCTTTCTCTCTGTTGGAAAGAAAGTTATATTTTCAAAATCCACTGATCTTCAGGTTATTCACCAAACTTAAAGGACAGCACAGACTTTATGGGAGTTTGGCCTTTGCCAAATATGTAGCAGGAGGATGAACACTCCAATTATTTCTGATGTTTTTTAATTGGAGGTGCTGATAGCTGACGTTTGTGTCGATGTTTAATGTCTCAGTAAATTTCTATACAAAATAAACTATTACTAGAGTAAAGGGAGGGAAGAAATGGACAGATATCTGATACTTAAAACAAGGGAGACATCGACCTGATATATTGCTAAACTGCTAAATCCAACCGTAGTTTGCACGTCTCAATCAATCAGTTTGTGTAAGACAAAGGTTTGTTACTCTAATTGCAGGGTGTTGTTGAACAGTCTCATTTGTCATTTGCATAATTTCACAACACAATGAGATGCACAAGTCAGCGCTGGCCCTCCGCACTAACTGGTGCGAGGAGTAAACATCTTTTATAACAGCCATAAATATTAATGATGTTTACTGGAAAAGAACCAGTGCTGACACTTGAGTTGTATTGCCATCACATGATATGATGTAGAAGAGGGCTGGTTGTACTGTACACATGACAGGAGGGCAGTGGCATTCCAAAACACACACACACACACACACACACACACGCACTAGAGCACAACAGTTTCCTTCCTCTGTGTAACAGGGTGTTCTCTGCTCTTTGTGTGGCAGATTCCAGTCGGAGCGTGAGTCAGGAGACAGGAATTTCGCCATCGGCTACTACCTGAAAGAAAAGAAGGTCTGACCTCACTGAGCCACAAGGCACTGACGGCATGCTCTGTTTTCTCTGCTCTGCCCTACAAAGCTCAAGGGCTGAGTGAAAATGAAAAGACTCACTGCTGTTTTCCCTAACAAAAGCACTTTTGGCACAGAAGTGGATAAAATATATATTACCCATGGGTCTAATTTGGTCAAAATGAAATCGAAACTTGAATCATAACATTTGACCTTTTGACATACACAAGTTACCACTGTTTAAAATGTAGGACACTATTCCCTCTTTCTCTGTCTCACTCATTTCCTGTCGCTCTCTCTGTCTCATTTTCACTTTTTTCACTTTTTTTGTTTTTTTTTTCGTCGGGTATGTAAAACTTACACAAGAGGTGCAGGGAAAAGGTCACAACCTCTGCATTAGTGGAAAGAGCTGCACAAAGTTGCATTACAATAGACTTTCTTGTGATACAACATGTAGGGCAAGTGTACTTTACTGTGTCGTTTATTCAGATGATTGATTGACTGTTTATTTATGATCTAATTTTCCCCTCTTTTCTGTTCCTCTGCAGTGTTTCCCTGAGGGGACGGACATGACCTCCATCCTGGACTTCTACTTTCAAGTGAGTGCAGAAAGTGATCACCGGCTTCTGCTTTCCAACTTCATCCATTTTTAACACAGAATATCGTTTCCTCGCTTTGCCGCTGCTTTTCTTGTGTTGTCTGTCACGTCCCCACATTCCAGACTAGGCTGTCCACTTGCCAGGTCATGTTCCTGCCTTTCTACATTGCATCCATTTCATTTCCATCGCCATCTCACTTTGTATAAACACTGCATTTTGCTGTCCCTCTTCTTTCTGTGCTGTGCAGTTAGTTTAATTCCCTATACATTCCCGCTGTCTGGCTTGCACATGCGTTTATTATTTCTGTATTTTTTTTTTGTTGCCCCTCTGGCATTCTCACCTTCCTTATGTCACACTCGACCTTCCGCCTCGCAGCTCTTTTTCTGCTTCTGGTGGCTGTGACATGGGACAGGTGCCTCGCTGCCAGCTGTGTGGGTGGGTTTGTGTGTGGGTGGGTGGGTGGGTGTGTGTGTGTATGTGTGTGTGTGTGTGGGTGGGTGGGTGCAAGCAGATAACTACACTGATGTCACTGTTCCATAAATGGACAAGGCGTCTGGCTGTTATCACACACTTGTGTCTAAACTCCATGTGACAAATTGGTTTCATGCCCCTGACCGCTGAGCTTCTCTGTGTCGTTAACACAGTATATACCAGTATGTGTGTCACAGTACCCCCACCCCCCCTCAACGCCCCCAGCCCCCACCCCACCTCCCCCCTGCTGTGTTTAATAACACCAGTGACATTCACCTCTCTCTCCCTAGCTACATTAAAGTTGCACTAGGCAAGATTTTGTGGTAAAAATACATCTGCCTTATCAGCTTATATCACATTGTGAGGCTGCAAAATCAAAGTGTCCCGTCAGTGCTGAGCCAGAGGCTGTAGATTTGCTCTTTTTGCCAACATTTCCACACAGAAAAATCAAATCAAAACGTGAAAGCGAAGTCCAAACCAGGGCTGAGCAGTATATTGTGGTATGAAACTGGGATTTTCAATACTGTAATAAAATGAAAAGTTTCAGTTACCTCTTGCTGTCAGTTGGAGCCACTAATAGGCCAAATTGTGAAGTGCAGCTTTTAGGCAGCGAACTGTATTGAGGGGAAAATGTTGTTACAGAAGAGTGATAAAAATTGCTGTTTTCATTTTTTTTTTTTTTTTTTTTATCAGCTGTGTTCCATCGAGGTGACCTGCGAGAGCGCCAGCGTCATGGCAGCCACCCTGGCTAATGGCGGTTTCTGTCCAATCACGGGCGAGCGTGTGCTGAGTCCTGAGGCAGTGAGGAACACCCTGAGCCTCATGCACTCCTGTGGCATGTACGACTTCTCAGGCCAGTTCGCCTTCCATGTAAGTTGAATGCCCCGTCTCAAACGTTTGCTGCATGGCACCGTCCTGTAGCTGTGGAGAGGTCTTGTTTCCTCGAGGACCAGCTACTAATTGGCTTGAAACAGCTTGCTGCATATCGATCTGCACATTTCAAGCAGTGAATACTGGCAAAATAATTCCTTGAAAATATTATTTGCTGACCTACACCAGTTCCCTTGAACACCAACATAGTATTAAGTAGAAAGAAATATGTATTTTATATCTGGGAAACAGCGTTTGCAAATTGTTTTGACTTTAATTTTATCAAACTGGCACAATACAGGGACATGCCATTGTCTATAATATGTCAATCACATGAATGTACACTAAGTTGACTTTAACACACTTTGTTGTGATAGTCTAAACTTTGCAGCATTGCCCCATGTGTTTTAAACACCCATACACCTGCAATGCAAAGCAGCTTAAAACAAATGCGAAGGATTATTTGCAAAGGCAGCTCAGGTCTGCTGTGATCTAGTTGACTACCAGTTGCCATTGATCCACAAGCCTGGACTCTGCAGGACCAAATAAAAGGCCAGAGAAAATGGGGACAGTTGTAAATCTGGGGTTTATCCAATTGTGCGAAACATTATCGACCTCTGCACTCAGCTGATTAGTTTGCTCAGGCTGTGCACCACCGCTCAGGCATAATAAACAAACTGCTTGTTATGTTCAGCCACTTAGTACAGTTCAACTTTATTTATGTTGTCTTGCCAAGTTTGATATCACAGTGGCAAAAATATTGGTTAAAAAAATTAATGGATACTACCTTAGCATACACACAGCTATTATATTAAATATTAGAAACATAAAAACAAAACATTATTTAAATTTGGGTATGTCATAGTTTGTCTGCATAGAAGCTATATGAGGACCTTTTGTCTGCCATGGTAGCCTCCTCCAGTCCAAAAATCCCTATGGAAAATATGAATGAACTGTTCAGAAAATGCCAGGACATTAGGGCTAACCCTAACCCTTTTTTTTTTGTTGTGTCTTGTAAATCTCATTCAGTTTCCATAAGGCTCTCAGACTGTCCAATAAGTGACAGAAATGCTATTTTAATTAGTGGCACTATAACTCATGTTGTGTCACGTTGCATGTTGTTGAGGTGTGTGTTTTTGCATGGTATGATGCAAAGATTTAATCAGGATACTTCATAACCGCAGAAAGATATTCTCATGCTTGGCCCACTTCCTCATTTTTGTCTCTGGATCTGCTTGTACATAATAATCTGTTTTCCATTTTGCAGGTGGGTTTACCAGCCAAGTCTGGGGTGGCAGGTGGGATCCTGCTGGTTGTGCCCAACGTGATGGGTATTATGTGCTGGTCGCCTCCGCTCGACAAGATGGGCAACTCCGTCAGAGGAATCCAGTTCTGCACGGTATGTACTAGAATTTCCTGCATCTACAAAGCATGTCAGTGCATGTCCAGTCTACTCCCACACAGCAGACGTTCTCAAGTGCATGAGTTATGGTGGCACCAGCAAGTTGTGGGCCAGAGTTCCTGGATTTTGCTCTTGGAAGAGGGTTCCAGCGGCAAAACAAGTACCATAAGCATTTGTGTGTCTGTGTTTCCACCACATGCCGAGAACAGTGACCTTAACAGTAAACATGGAAGGTGTCGAAGCCATCATTGTTTCCATGATTTACTACTGCGCTGCTGTGATGTAACTTGCATTGTTTGAAAAGAGACATACAGGTGTCAGAAATGAGAGTGAAGACATTAGAAAGCAAGAAACTGATTTTACATAGAGTAATGGCGATCAACTGCGACATGACATGCAGTCATGAACAGAGACGAATAGTGCGTTTGTCTAGTTAGTTTGTAGCCAAATGTTCTCTTGATAGAACAATCAATGGCAGGGGCTGTATTTTTGCTTGCATCATATGTTTAATATTCAGTGCTAAAAGTCCACCTTGATGGAACATGGAGTGTAGCACCTTTCTTACAGATTTTGGGGGTGTGGAAATCAAACCCAAGACAAGGTGGTCATGTGTCCTTACCTTTTGGACAGCACTGATTTTTGTTGCCACTATTGTTTCATAGCTCACTGTCCAACATTATGCCTCATCAGCATTACTGGAAAGGTTCTTCAAATTTTTTCTAGTCATTCACATAGGAAAATGAGCTTAAAATAGCAGTCATTGGAGTCTATTGGACAAGGTTGAACACATGGCTCATGATGAATAAATTTTCAATTGTCACCGCGTCTCCTCTCCTTAAATACAAATGACCTATTCGATATTGTTTACTCTAACCTTTTAATAATGGGCATGCAACTATGACCTGGCAAATTTAAAATAAGCTCTTGTAGCAGCTGTTTTAACTCATTTTTCCTTACATGTGTAGTTCCTCCTTAATTTCAATTCAATTCAATTTTATTTATTTGTATAGCCCAGAATCACAAATTACGAATTTGTCCCAAAGGGCTTTACAGGGCAAATTATAATATAAGTCATGTATTTATATCCTGTGCAACAGCAAGAAGAGTAAAAAGCCTCCAATTTCTGGCTCTGGTCTTCTGTGGCAGGTTTATCCTTTTTAATCTGAGTAAGAGCTGGGCCTTCTAACAAAGAGATTGTACACAAACAAGAAAGACAACTCCATTAAAAACAAAGTCATTAATGCAATGAGCTTGGGCACTATTGTCCTTGAGCTACTAATTTTACGAGGGTGACATTCTTTTGGAGAGGCCAAATCTGTTTAATGAGTAAATGATGCCAGATTAATGATTATGTGGAGGCCAAGCCAAGTGGCTATTGCTCAGTAAACACTGTGTGGAAATGTACAGGACTGTTGGCATTTTTTATGTGAGAATGAACAACAGCACTGCTGTGGACTAGCGACCTCTCTGAGGTGTTTCTACACCGTCCGGCCAGTGAGCGTTGGGATACGTTTCAGCACATGCGACCCTAATTAGGATAAGCAGCTTGGAACGAATGAATAAACTACCAAATCAGACACAGCATTCCATATCATGTCATGAGGAAAATCATTTCTGTTGTTTCTGTATTTGTCATGTTCATGTGTGTCATGACTGTCTTTTTTCCCCCCAGGACCTTGTGGAGCTTTTCAACTTCCACAACTATGACAATCTGCGGCACTTTGCCAAGAAGCACGATCCTCGCAGGGAGGGCGGGGACCAGCGGGTAAGCATGCCAACGCCTTGTTGTCATGAAGAGAATGCCAAGAGAAACACAGAACACATGCCTCTCTCATCACTTCAGTAACCAGTGCACCTTCTCTCCAAAAGGTGCTGCTGGAGGCTTTAGGTGATGCTGAGGTTGTAGGTCAGATATGACGGCTCTGTAGAGGTTAAACAGCGCTCTGCGCTGTCTGTTTTGTTGGTGTTTGTTGAGAACATAGACAGTGAGCTCCATAAGTGTACTCTTGGGTAGTTGTGACACCATGCCCTGCTTGTGAAATGGCACATGATGCCTGTGTGGCTAATAAAACAGTGTCCACACGATCTGTGCTTATTTATTTTCAAACCCAACAGATGGGCAGGTGAAGAAAGGCAGCCCTTGCCTGCTCCCTCCCCCCTCTCAGGCTGCACTGTCAACAGTGGATCAGAGTTCAAATGCTTATGGAGCTCAGCTGTCAGGGTGTCCAGCCATACTGTACATTTTTATCTGGTGTAAACATCTTTAAGATGGGTGGATATTGCCCAGTAGACAGCTTATCTGTTATGCCTTAAAACCAGTAGAGGGGTCATGAAGCTAAACGAGAAGCTGTGGCAGCTTAAACCACGTAAAACACTATATAGTTTGTCTGAGTATCAAAGTAAACTGATTGCAACTTATTCAACACATCACAGGACAAACACACGCCATTAGGGTGACAAATTGTGGGCTTAGAATTATAATCTTCCATCTGATGTTTTGGTAGCTCTTGAAATGGGTTTCTGTGTGGTTGGAGTCAAATTTCTGTAAATGTTAAAAGGAAAAATCCACCCAAATGATACTTTAATACTGTTTAAAAGAACAGTTTTGGTGATGGTGATGCACTTTGCTTTTCTGGTCCCATTTTCTTGTGGTGGTGTATTTTTCTTATTCCCACAGATGCCAATTTCTCCACAGTCTTTTCAACAGATAATAATTAAATGCAGCCACAAGACATTATGTTTTGAGTAAGGGATGCGTCTGACTTTTTCCTGACTAAAAAAATGTTCACATTGCTACGCTATTATTATCACTCACCTCACCTCAACAGCTGAATAAAGCAAATTCACGCCCATCCTCTAGGGGCGTTGCCCAAAGTCATTGAGGGAAATGTAGGACGTCACCAAATGAAGTAGAAACTCGGACGATGCAGGTGGTGGGAAGAACTCCTGGAATGCATTGACAGTCGCAGATTGATGAAATATAAATGCGCTTTTACACTCACATTTTCCTGGGGTTAGGGTTAACCTGGGGTGACACTGAGGTTAGTACAGAGGCAGTATCACATTCAGCGCAGGATGGAAATTTTCACCTCTGTGCAAATTCAACCCTGCTTGAGAAGCAATTTGTTTTCTCCATGGCAAAAATGTAGTGTGAAAACAACAGGGGTGTTGGCTGGATCTGAAACAGCAGACATTACTGTAACAGCGAATAAACTGATATTATCCAGGGATAACAGCGTTAGCCCCTTACCCTGTTCTCAGAAACATAGAAATACTTGAGAAATTCCTAAAAAAAAAAATGTGACTCTTCAATCCAGATGTAAAATAGGAAGTGTGACGGCACTTTCTCTGAGCCTAGGATGGGTGTAAGTCATCTGCAGGTGAGCAAATAAAACAACAGGACCTGGGAGCAAATCATCTTGGGGTGAAATGTGAGTGTGAAGGCGCCTCAAAGGATCACTCCATCGATTGTCAACCTTATTTCTATCGATTTGAATCAGGGATATAGTGTGTAAATGCCGGCAGCTGTTGCTGATGTTCACCATGTCTCTGTGTCACAGCTGCAAAATCTGTTTTTTTTTTTTTTTTTTCCGGCACCAGTGTCATCATTTAACACGTACAGTGGCATAGTCGGTGTCAAGGAAGAACTATTGGCAAGTTCAGCTGGGCTCTCTAGTCTCTGCCTCTGGGTAGCCAGGAGGCGTGCGTTAGATGCCGGTCAAAAACCAAACTTCGTTCTTCTCTTTGCTACGCCTCCAACAGCGAAAATGGCATCCCATCCCAAAATATGAGTGCAGAGGATTTTATGGACGAGAATACATCTTACAGTGTTTTGGCTCACTCGGATAGTCAGCCATGTTTATTTGAGCCAGAGTATACGGCCATAGAAAAGAGGCTGCATTCACACAGACTCTGGCAATGCGATGCTTTCCCATGGAGGTGTTTCTTCTCACTACAGCCACTCCCTCTCTTCATTATTCTCTAGCTCGCCCGACCACCACTGCTCTCGTGAAGGCATGTGCATTGTCCATAAAATTGGTCAAATACAATTTGTCGTTTTTTTTGTTTTTTTGATCAAAGATTTTTGTACACAGAGCCGTCCGACCCCACAGGTTCGGTGGGTTTTGCAAGTATTTGGCCAGTGGGCATTAGAGGCTCATGTGCATTCTGGTACATATTGGCTCCGTAAGCAGAGGAACCCTCATTTCACAGTCAAAATATCACACAGTGAATAGCAGCTCTCCGTGTCATTAACAAGCCCAAAGAAGACAGAAGACAGAATCGTATAATTCTAAGCTCACAAAACAATTCATAGGGGCAATGAAGCATCCACCCACACATAGAGTAGTAGATAGAGCCACCCATCAGCCACCGATGAACCCACACAGTAGACACACACACACACACACTGACACACACATGCAGCAGAGAAAACTAATTTGTTATTCGTGTCAATTGAAACAGCAGCACACCTTTGGACCCATGGATTACGAGAGTCTTCAACAAGAGCTAGCTCTGAAAGCCCCTCTTTGGAAAAAGGTGTCCCCCACTGAGTCGCACCAGGACAGCTCCACCACTGTAGTCTATAGGATGGAAAGTGTTGGGGAGCGCAACTAGAAAGGAGACTCAACCCCCCCACCCCCTTCCCACCACTCGCACCACCACCAACACCTCTCCTCTCATCTGCCCCCTTCTGCTACACCCTCAAATATTTATATAAATTATGAAGAGGATTATTTATTGCTTATGAAGCAGTTTCTATGTGGTGGGTCTTGAATTTGTTTTTGTAATTATGTAATGAAAGATTTAAAAATGAGTTACTGCTTTTTTTTTTTTTTTTTTTTTTTTTTTTCCTCTGAATTCCATAAGAACTCCTATAGGCTCCGCCTCCTTGTTGCCTTAGAGTGCGTAGGATCTAATGTACGGCGTAGTGGTTAGGCTTTTGTTTCATCTCACCATCACGCTGTCCTGTTTTTCCTATGTTATATAGTATTCTGATTTAAAACAACAACAACAACAACAAAAAAAAAAAAAACATGAATATCAAAAACTGGTGGTCTACTTGAAACTCGCTGCTGTTGTTGGGGGGAGGGGGTTGTGTGTGTGCGTGTGAAAACGTGCATGCATGTGTAAACCCACTCCTCAGACCACCAGGATAGAGTATAGGGAGCTGAAGTCGACATGCCTGCCTGACTCTGTTTCATTCTGGTTCTACAACAATGCAGACTGTCTGATATAATCAAACAACAAACTGTATTGCACTGTAAAGTAATATTTACTCCTTGGCCTGATTTCAGTCAAATTCAGTCGGTGGAACTTCTAATTTAACATTTTTATGCTTACCACTCCATAATAGCTGGCACCCAGTTGATACAAAAAAGGCACAGCACAGAACTTGAATTAATACAACAGGCACATCTATTGAAAATCAGCATTTCAGGATGGTTGAGGCTGTTTTTATGTGTACCACTGAGCCAGCTTCGTATAAATTAAACCAGAGCAAACTCAGTGCACTGCTTTGATCCTTGCTGCAATATCGCCATCTGCTGGCTGAAAGCAGGGTGAGGATTTTCCCTCAAAGGTTACTAAATGTTTAGGTTTAGTAATTGTTTGTGTTTCTGTGGGTGCTGCAAGATGATTTTCCACCGAAATCTGTTGCTTTATTGAGTTATGAGGCATGTTCCACTTGTTCTGTCTGTGGAAGCATGCACCAGCCACCTAGACGCTGGTAAACAAACCAGTTGACGGACTTGGTGCACTTCTGCTTCAGCTCCCTGTACATTAGGGTTAGTTTCTCGAAGGGATTTCTTGGCTCACACTGAGACCCATAACTGATTGCATGTGCTTTAATACCCATATCATGGAAAAGATAATAACAGGTACAGGATGTAGTGGATGACCACAATAAAATAACCACACAATAGCATGTATTTGTGAGAGGTTGATTGAAAGCTTTAAAGCAGTAGATCAGAATGCTAACATAACAAATGGAGTTAAAATGTACTTTTAGGTGCATATGCTTAGCTATGGTGCATCAGTTTTGACTAATATAAAAATCTGGATATTGTGGAAAAAAGAAAAAAAAAAAAAAAGAATTCCAAAGTTGATACAAATTTAAATTTTAGTCTCCAACAACAATGCCTGTATTTTGCTTTTCAAATCTACATCCTGAACCTTGAAAGGAAAAAGCAACCCTTAACACATTTTGGGTCATTTTGCTGTTGGTTGGGGTCACTATCACTCCAGTCTTGAAGGTGAATTGAAAATGGAAACTGCCGTAAAACCAAACTTCTATCGAAGTATTTGTGCCGGGACTATGCTCATAATTTGGGCGGATTTTTCCATTTTAATCTGATGATAGCGTGGGTATTAGTACAAGTTAACCAAAGAAAGGTTTGCTCAACCAAAGCTCAGGAGTTTAGCAATTTTAATGACCGGCTCACGGGTTGAGACGACTAAAACAACAGGCCGCTTTTCCCTGCTCCTGGAGACTCGTTTGACTTGAATCTCTTTCACCTACCAGCACTCTTGGAGTGCAGCAGGGTTAACTGACTGTAGCATTCTGAGCTGCTGTTGAGTTTGAACAGAAAGCTATTTGTGCGTGTGTGTGTGTCTGTGTGTTTGTGTGTGTGGCTAGAGACATTATGTTCGTCTTTTTCTGTGAGAAAGCCCAGTATTGCTCCAATGATGCGGGCAAAGAGCGCTTGTTGCTGCAGATTCCAGTTGTAACCCCTCACAGCTTGTATTGGTACAAAAGCCATAACAGTCCTCCTGTTTCCCTGATATTACCTGATGACTGTAGGGTTTACCGAGGCTGCATTCCAAAAAAAAAAGAAAAAAAAATCATAAGGATTACTGTGTGTGAGGTAATTTCATTTATTCTGCGCAGGTGGTATACCAAGTAAAGCTTGTTTGATGACAGTGACACACTCATATGTGAGACATGGATGCTGCTGGCATGATCCACCAGAACTGAAAACTTTCAAGATTTGTCTTTTGGAACCAAAAAAAAAAGCACTTCAACAATACTGGCTGAATTTACAGCAAATCATTTTAGTAAATCTCCTTTATATATGAGCTGTGTTTAAATGACATGCTTAACGTAATGGTTCCAATATTCATGAAGTCTTGTTAAGAAACAAAACAAAACAAACAAAAAAAAAAGCTTCCTATCAGTACTGGAGCCACTGTTAATGTTTCCTTATAAAGAGAAAATTCCTAGAGAGAAGAAGGGAAGTTTAGTAAGTTTTAAAATGGTGCTTTGGGATGTAGGTGTTTGGGAAAACTTGGCTCTATCTTATCAGATGACCATCAAAATCATGTCAAACTCCTCTGATCCAGAACTGTGTATCAGTATTATCCAAGATGTATGATCATTGTAGAAATACTCATAGTGCTTATTCAGTGTTGTTGGTGCAAGATGGGGAGAGTTCTCATAATGTCACTACTCCAAGATTTATAAATAATCAAACTCTTATCGTCAAAGGGAAGGACTGTTTTTTTTCCCCCATATGTTCATGCAGTTACTGTACTTCTGAATGCATATAAAGGTAGATGTATGTCGCTTTTAGGTGTGTGTGTGTGTTTGTGTGCCTGTATATGAGTGATGATACTCAACAGCAGATCAGAATGTGTATCGACAATACACTTCATATGTTTTGTTTCATTATATTTTCTAGTTTGTCTCCCATAAGAAAAAAGTTGTACAAATACTTGCACATGAATGTCATGTCAGCAAAATGCCTTAGATGTCACCCTGCTGTGATTGGGGGCAGTTTGATCTGTTAGTTATTCAATCCATTGTTGAAACTGTACGTGCTGTGTACACTGTATGTGTTCTTTGTCAATGGTTTTGATTCAGCTCAAAGCAGCGGCTGCGGGACGCAGTAATTACCTGTTGCTTTGGAAGGTCCCTTCCCTCTAATTTGTGAAGTCTACTTTTTTTTTTTTTTTTTTTTTTGCTTTCATGTCATCACTTTTGAAATAGAATTTTACCGACGATGTATTTATGTGTTTGCAGATTTGTGCTCATTATTGTGTTGTGGTACAAGGCATTCAAAAGCTTCTGTCATCATTATGGGCTTGATCTTAGGGACTCACTGGCCCTTGGAAACGTTATGTTGTAAAATGCAGTTCTTTGATGGTTTCTACTTCATCCACATTCTACACTATATAAAAGCTGAATGGGTCCATTGGTTATGTTAAATAACTTCTGCCACAGATCTGGTTGCTTTCTGCTAGAGATTTTGCAGCAGGCGTTCCAGACAAGTGTGGTTGACTGGATAAGGTGAAGAGTGCTTGTGTTAGTTAAGTGTATGATAGTATGCGTATTGCTAGAACTACTGGAATTGATTGTGTAATCCTGGTGGTCTTGAGATGAGTTTTGGCAGTAAACTGTTCTGGAGAAGCTTCCGCGCACAGCAGCAGCACTATCCCTGGTCTGGTGTACACTTTGTTTTCCGCTGACTCATCTCTGCGGTCTTTGACAGAGGAGTCAGTCATGTGGTTTACACCTCTGGAAAGGAAGGCGAGGGAATCCGTCTCTCCTTGTGCGTGTCTTTATTTCTTTGCTGCTAGAGTAATTTTTGTCTCCCTTGCACATGTAGACTGCAGTGTCTGCACGTTGGTAAGGCCCTGTTCACACCTGGCTTTGAAATGCATTTTGGGTGATCCGATCACAAGTGGACAGCTTTCAGTGAACATTTACACCCAAGATGCATTAGGGATCCATTGAGATCTGATGGCTGAGACGACATTCAGGGGCATTCTCGGCTGTATATGGCCACATTATTGTAGCAGTGTGTGTGCAAATATGTCCTGGGCCACACTGAAGGGCCGTTTATTCACCTGACGTCCTCTGTGTACGCAGAATTACGCAGTCATTCACGCGCCAGCAGCGTCATAGTACAACACAAAACAACAAGCTGATTCTCGTGGATGGAGAACACACAAAACACTTCTCTTCTAATTTCCAACAGACTAGGCATGGAGAAGTACAACAATGCATTTGGTCTTTACAAACAGAAATGTACGTTTATTTGCATACAGAGCTGGGAAGATAGATCCGATCACAAATGGTGGAGATGCGTTTGAATGCCAGGTGTGAACTAACGTAGTTAGAGCTGTCCACTTGTGATCAGATCACCCACAATGCATGTTGATAGCAGGTGTGTGTAGGGCCTAAGACTGGACTAGAGACCAGTATTCAGAGATTTAGATGAATGCATGCCGGGCTAACCCTATTGTAATCACACGGGACTCATCATCCAGATCTGTTTGATTTTGCTTCGGCAAGTTAGAATGACAGATATTTTCACACATTTTCTCTACACTTTAACAAGCATGATGTGAAATGAGTGATGCTGTAATAGTCTTTCTCAGTGTTTCTCTGCTCGGGTTAATGTTGCATTGCATGAGGGCAAATGAGTTGTATTACTTGAAGTAATCGGACCCTTCTATCTCTCCTGAAAATGTGACTATTGCCTCATATAATTGACCTCATAAGAGAGGGGTTTTTGAATGCAGTACCAGTATTTCCATTTGAATCTTCTGATTTTGTGCTTGTCATATCATATATGAAATGTTTCCTAATGTTGAAATGTCTGTTTTTTTCCCATTTGGACTCTCATTCTCCATCTTGCATGCATATTTTTCTATGATTTGTGTTTGTAATCTCATGTAATCCATATCCAAGGTTATTTTATTACCTACCACATGTACGTATTTATGTTGAATGTCTTCAGACATCTAGTTTAATCCTTTGTGATTATGAGAAATGAAACCTATCATTACCATTACAATTTTGTGTTCTTGGAATTGTAAGGTTCTCTAATGTTTTGGTCAAAAATGAACTCATTTGTAGTTTTAGAAACAGGTCATCATTTGTAGTGAAAGTTGGGATTTTTTTTTTTTTTTTTTAAATATATAATCTTTTAAAGGGATGAAAATGGTAACTAAAGAAGTTAGAATAGTGTTGTTACACGGGACATGAAAAGTGAAAGGCTCCACATCCAAAAAAAACAACTCAAACAGATGGAACTGTACAATTCCAAGCTCACATTTGTCAAGTTTTAAATTTGTTTGCTCAGATGTGATGTAGTAGTACATGTGAAGTCTGTGTACACTAAACTGCCCTGTCCGCTTGTAACATAGGAGTTCTG
Organism: Myripristis murdjan; assembly: GCF_902150065.1. Taxonomy (NCBI): domain Eukaryota; kingdom Metazoa; phylum Chordata; class Actinopteri; order Holocentriformes; family Holocentridae; genus Myripristis; species Myripristis murdjan. The sequence goes on from NC_044000.1 coordinate 9,048,142, forward strand.
AGGAAGCCAGTGCTGAGGCATTGACTGTCTTCCTCTTCAAGGCAGATTATTACATTTGTGTGGCTGTGGCAGAATTGCAAACAATACAGTTGAGTTGGTGTAAAAAAAAAGTATTTTTTGCATTGATGTCCCTTGTATAAAATCCAATAAAGCACTATGATCTATCAACTTCTGATTCTCTACGGCCATAGCTGTTCTTTCACAACATCCACTGCTGTTAGACGGAAGTTCAAACATTGGTTTTTGATATTTGTTTTGCTTGCCTTTTAAAAACTCTTAAGCTTAATAATCTGAAAGAAAATTTGAGCCAAATGAGAGCACCAGGACATTCCCTCCTCAACCCATACAGGGTACAGTGAACAGACTAAAGACAAATAATACAAAGAACTTGAAAAAAAAAAACAAACAAACAAACAAACAGCAAGTTACTGGGGCAACACTTTGCACCGAAGAGGCTGTCGGCTTTGCATGCTACCTTTTGTAGCAGTTAGAGCTTCTGTTTACATGCTAACCGCCCAGAGCGTGGATATAAACAAAGACCATTATTTTCCAGCAGAAGTACTGTAAGGGTTTCCGACACATTTCTCTGCATGCCTCACATGTTAAAGGCACATGAAACCCAGGCAGAAAAAGTAGATTTTGCTGACACCTAGTGGCTGAAAATGTTACCTTTCTACAGTGATGCAGTTGCACAGCGATGCATTTCAGCCAGAAAAGAATGAGCCCTTTGAGATTTGCCCTTTCATTCAGATGAATCTTACTCTGTTACAGAGAAATGTTATCTATATTTGTGTGTGTGTATGTTTATATCCAAGCTCTTTTTTCTGACCTGCTTTTTCTGTTCATGTTTTATTATTGCCTTTCACTGTCTACAAGAAATAATGATTTTCTTGCTTTTGCTTCTGCTTAAGTGTTTCTGTGCCTCTTGTCAAGTGGTTGCGACGTCTTGTAGCTGCCTCTTGTTTTACCGTTTCTGAAGCAGCGATGGTTTCTCTGCTGTGGAGCCGAGAAGATGAACGGCAGTGGCTTGTCTGACACAGTGAACTGTCACTGAGAACGGGCCTTGATTTGGCAAAGCATTTTTATTTTGGCTGAAATGAGGCTCTTTAATGGTTTTGATCATTCTTTATTTGCCGCCTCATTCATTTCTGTATATGCAGTTTATTGCCTTTTTCATCTACATAATCTTTTACAGAATGTGTTTTTTTTTTTTTATTTTGCTCCAGATTCTAAATCCTGGATCATCAGGTATTGCAACGCAGAGCTTTATTTGAGTGACTCATACAGCTTTAAAGAATCTGGGTCACTTTTGCCACAAAGTATTGGCTGTGAAAATTCTTCTTTTGATGTGTTGTTGTCCTTGTTCTTATAACGCTCACAAATAGATAATGGTCTACTTGACAAACTTTGACACCTTGATCTAAAGTTGACCTGCCAACCCCCCAAAAAAGTTAATGAAAGTTAATAGTCCCTTTTGTTTCTTTAGGAATTTAGAAAGAAGAAGCTGTTGGTAAAGGTACACAGCAGACTTTATGGACAATTTAGTTTATTTAACAGAACACTTTATGATTAATTAAATATCATCCAATTAACTTTTTTAGTTAATTTTAATTAATTCTTTTAGCTTATCCACTAGTCGTGGTATAGTAGGGTTATAATATTCACTATACTTGTCTATGAGTATATTTTATTGTTCCCACTATCCTCACATTTTCAATTTTCCTTTGGAAGATTTCAAGCATTGCCCTTGAAGTTTTGCTTAAGAATTGAGTCATTCCTGTTCCAGGGTAAGTCTCGACTGATTCGGGGATCTCTCTGTTAACAATGTTCATATTAGCTAAGTTAAGATGCATTGAATTGACTTACTCATGCTTGTGTGGGCATAGCTTTGTCTGGGGTGAATTCTCTTTCAGTTCAAGACAGTGGATTTTCTTAAGTTAAATTTGGACCAAAAAAGGCAGAAATGTTCAGCGGAGTGCTCACGATTGGACTGAAACTGAATTCGCCTCAGCGCTGGTTTGAAATGAAATGTGTAGCTTAAGTAACGTAGGCATTAACCCCTGCTTTATGCCAACGCTCATGTAATATAGTCACTGAATTTTCTATCGTGATAGCTTTCCTCCCTAGCTGCTGGAGCCGGCCCAAGAGGAGCACTGCGTAGCTGTGACTCGGTGGTCCCTCCACAAACCTTTCTCCCTGTGTCTCTCTGTCCCTCCAGGTCAAGTCGGTCATCAACCTCCTGTTCGCGGCCTACACAGGAGACGCATCGGCACTGAGGAGGTGAGCCGCCCTCACACCACCACCACCGCTCACACACTCACACCTGCTTAAACACCTAAACCGTCAAAAGCTGTTGTGGACAGAAACTTAGGACAGTCTTCAGAAATCAGGACATTTTGCCGCTCCTCACCTTTTTTTTTTTCCTCATGTCGGGCTGGACATTATAGCAGTATCATTTCTATCATGATATATAACATGGGATGTGAGATTTTTAATATTGTGGTGGGTTAAGTTCTGTCTTGTCCTGGGTTTAAAGGCAGTAAGAATGCATTTTTCTGAAGTTATCAGGCTGTTCTAATCGTTTAAGTATTTGTCTCCAGCTGCTTGGTCATAATATCCATATTACCAATAATTGGTAAGCAAAAATCTTGTATGTAAATGTCTTATGTGTGTGTGTAGGTTTGCACTGTCATCCATGGACATGGAGCAGAGGGACTACGACTCCAGGACGGCTCTCCATGTGGCGGCAGCAGAAGGTACCGTGCACCTTGTTTCCACCGGTGCATCAATCAGTCTTTATTGATAAAAAATTGTCGTACTCATATCATTCAAACTGCTGTAGAAGGATTAATAAAAAAGTAACAATGAGTAGGAATCATAAAATCTGGATGTGCTTTGACGCTGTAGTGAAGAAACATGAGGGAGCAAGTGCTTCTCCAGCTTAGTCAGTCACAATCAAATACACACTGCACGCGCTATCTAGTATGATATTATAAACTGCTGCTTATTTGTGTGCACATGTATGTAATTGCAGCGTGTGCTTTGCTTGCAGGACATGCAGAAGTGGTGCGCTTCCTGCTGGAGGCTTGCAAGGTGAACCCAGTGCCCAGAGACAGGTAGGCCTGAGTTTTTTTCAGCAACAATGATCACAGCTACAGTGCAAGTTTTTTCCTTTGAGGCAGTGAATACATTAGTGATGCAAAATACTGGATTTTTTGATGATACCAGAAAATGTCCAAATATTTTTTTTCTACGTAATTGCAGAGAACATCAAGTCTCTCCTGTAGTGGAATCAACATTTTATGTATTATTATTTTATTATACATAGACGTACATTTTGAGAAATAAATTGATTTTCCAATTTTCATCATCATTTGAATCAAGCTAATATTAAAGCATCTAAATCTCAATTGGCAATACTAGTATACGATACAGCTTATACAATACAATGGAGTATTCATTTTGAGCCAAAATATGGGCATAATAGTTGCAGATATACTACCATTTAAATGCTGCATTTGTCTTTTTTCAAAACATACAGCTCCATCTGTAGTGTGTAGATTTTTTTTTTTTTTTTAAATTCTTTCTTGCTGTCAGAGAAAATCAGTGAGTGAAACCTCCTCCTGCGTGCTCTGTGCAGGTGGGGGAACACGCCCATGGACGAAGCCTTGCACTTCGGCCACCACGACGTGGTGACCATCCTGCAGGACTACCACGACAAATACAGCCCGCAGGCGGCCCCGGACGACAAGGAGAGCGCAGAGAAGAACCTGGACGGCCTGCTGTAGACCCCCTGGGCCACACGGGAGCGCTGTTGCTACTCAAACACCTCAATAAGACTTGTAGATTGTTGCGCTGTGGTGGACAGTCGGTGGAGTGACTTTGTATAATAGTGGCCGTACTTTTGAAGTGTGTGCTGAATTTGTTTTTGGTTTCGTTGTATATATTTCTGTGTCCCATCCGGTAGCAGCAGTCATCTCGCTGGAATTTGCTCCCAGGCTGTATATTGCTTCTGACGAGTGCTTCACCTTTACTCCAGACCTCCTCCTCTCCTCTGCAATAATGAAATGTGTGTGAGAGAAACCAGTTAAAACTATTTAATCTAATGATACCAAACTATACAGTGCAACATGTAAATTATCGCTGTACTGTAAAGGCAGCTTTGTGATATCACAGTGTATTAGGCTAGATCAAGTGCAGGTTTGGTAATACTGTATAATACTGTATGCTTTCAGCTAATACTCTCACTATAGTTGTTTGTGCGATAGTGAGGTGTGAGAAATGTTGTGGTGGATCACAGACATTGCGCCGCGGGTAAAATTGCAGTCTGTTTAAGTGCAGAAAACAGTTGTTTTTAACAGTAATCATGCTCACTGGTCACATGCTGCAGGCTGCATCACAAGAGCTCCTGTGTTTATGTGCAGCCGCCGTGCTGCAGTGTTGTGTTCGCATCATGTATCTCAAATTGCACTACAAGCTCCAACCCAGAATTCATGATCACCTTGGTTACATTTTGGGACATAAGTTTGCATGTTAGTCAGGAAATCTGATTTTCCTGAAACTAACTTTTTAATGCTTTCAGGTATTCTTTATGAACACCACCCAAAGCACATAGTGCGTGGAAGTATTTGCTAATTAGTTCATTAATTAGCATACATAGTGACCTCATTTGCAAAACAGGTTTTGTACATGTTTTTATTTTCAGTGCGTTGTTTCTGACGGATGTGAGCTCATGGGCAGGTTGTGTGCTGTTGCTTTCCTTTGCTCACTGTGAAAGTCAGATGGTAACACTTTGTCAGATGATACACTTTGGATTTTTAGAGATGGCATGTCTCTTCAGAAGGGTAATAATTCATGTAGACTCACAGGGGTGTCAGTTTGGGTTGCAAGATGCTTTCCTTTCTGCCAGTTATTCTTCTGCTATGTTTCATTTGTCACCTATGAAATGGCGATCTTTCAAATCGTCGTAATGTTCAAATATTTGGGAGGTATTCTTTACCCACATTCTGCATCCCAGCCTGTTCACAGCCAGTTCGTTTTTTTTTGTTTGTTTGTTTGTTTTTTTGGTTCCGTCCATGTGAGCTGACAATATTTTCACGTCTTTCTGGTCATTAAGCTTGTGCCTTTGCTTAAGATCCAAATTTAACCTGTTTAATATTTTTAACCTGCTTGCACAGTCAGGTGGGTGGGATTTCCTGAACAATAGAACAATTCAAGGAACACCAGGAAAGTTCAGGAAAGACTTTGGAAGTCAGGTTAGTTTTCCTGTGATTGACAGCTTCTGTGACTGTATTAGAATTGTCTTGATAGAGCAAACCCATACCGAGCTCTCCAAAGGACTGATCCACATCACTGTCAATGAATGTAAGCATTAAGCATTATGACATTTTTCCCCAGTTAATTTTATTGCAGGTTTAGTCACACATATGCTGTGGCATGTGTACTTTCTGGAATGTTGAACAGAATCAGAAAAAAAACATTATCAACTAATTCAGTAAGAAATTGACAACTTACATTTCAAGTACATTGACTATTTGACATTTACATGAAAACTGAGCAGTGCAAGTTTCATAACACCCATACATAAACATACAAGAGTTTAAAAAAAAAAAAATCATCTTATCTTACATTTCCTGTTCAAACTGTTTTGGATTCTGACAAAAAGACACGATTTACAGTTTGTGAGGATGATACCATGCTGGAGTTATCATCTCAATTCTGCCAACAAGCAGAGTCCGAATGTGCTTGTGGATAAGGTTGTTCTTTGGCCTGTTAATGTTCATCATAACACTGTACAGTGTAAGTGTGATTTCTCTTGGCATTGGTATACAGTCAAATATATTACATTTATTTTAATAAACAAATGTAAATTACACTTATGTCAGCATTCTCTTTTGCCATTACAGAGAAGGATCTCTTGTAAACATCCCTTATGAAGAAGTTCATTTTTTCTGTAATTTAATTCAAAAAGTGAAACTCATTTTTTTAATTCTTTACACATTAAGAGCGCTATCAGAGCAGCCTGGGCCTCCACACCACCACAGCAGAGCCACAGGCTGATCGCTGCACTGATGCAGTTATTCCTGCAAGAGGAGCCCGACCAAGTACTGAGTGTAGAAATGAACACGGTTTTCAAGAGGTCGACATCTCTTGATTATAAATCCTTTTATTGATTGCTTTTATGAAATATTCTAATATTTTAAGATAATGGATTTTTGATTTTCATCAATTATACGCCATAATCATCACAACAAAAAAGGCTTGAAATATTTCACTTTATGTGTAATGAATCTAAAATATATGAAAGGTTCACTTTCTGAATTAAATTACAGAAAAAAAAATGAACTTTTTGATTTTTTATTGTATGCACTTGCACATATCAACAACTGACTAGTTTTTGGAAGTGCTCCCACAACATAATCAAATGAGCTTGTCAAGCTTGTTAGCAGGGAGGAGATCAAACTGAAGTGCAGCACAAGAAAAAAAAAAAGTTTGACCAACTGCAGGATACAGGTGGATATCGGCATGCAGGCTGGATCAGGCCAGAGTGATTCAGGCTCATCAAGACATTCCCCATTCTACAGAGAGACAGCAAGAATATTCAATTAAATTCTCAGGAATGGAAAAGTTATCTAATCTGAATAATGTGGAAAAAAACATAGCAGTTACTTGACAATGAAGTAGTTAGTTAAACACTGAGATTACAGGATTGTGGAAAAACAAGTTGTGAGAAGTCATACCCATCCCAGTGTCCATGTCTATTTCCACTTTTCTGTAAGACAAACAGTTTGTGTAACACTACCATTTACAATATGCAGAAAGGCCACAAAATGTGAAAGACCCTTCCCAAAGTGAGGACAAAATACAACCATAAAACAACAGCAACCCTCTTGGTTGTTGGTCTATGCAAATTAGGGACAAATCCATGTGTAATCTTTTGAATTGAATCTTAGGGGGTCAGGATCAGACATGTATCAGACATTTCACTGTACCTACACGCACGCCACAAGAATCTTTTGTTCTTTTGTTGTTGTTTTTCAGTTTTAAGGCATTATTTGTGCAAAAGTCAGTTCTCCAGTAGACTGCTAGAAGGGCATAAGCCGGGGTTTGTAAAAGCTTCTTTTCCCCAAAAGCATTGATTTATTTAGTTAGTTAGTTAGTTAGTTAGTTATTAAATGAGCAACAGTTTACTTACTTTGACACATGGATGGTTTTTCTCCCCCAGTAACCTCTTTTCAGTAGTTCTGCATTGAAAAAAGGAGAAAAGGTCATCTGAGGGCACACATTTCATTAAGCAGTAATATGCCACTAACAAGAATCTGATTTACATGGGTGGCAATACTAAAGCCATTCTGAGAGGTTTACGATAAAAATTACTGTTTATTTATTATTGCACTTGGCAAATAAAATGACTCTGATTCCCATTTGTATGTAGAAAGTCAAACAAGGCAGACAGTACCGGGTTTACTGTAGTGCTTTCCAAAGGCACTGTCTTTGGGGATGTCTGGGTAAAGATAGAGCAGAGGATTTCTGTGCGTGTTCTCTGAGTCACGAACACTGTAGCCCTTAATAATATTGGGCAGCCACTCATTACTTAGTTCCTTCTTGGTGTAGGGTAATACTGCATGAACATGGGTTTCTGTAAGCAGAGTACAGAGAGAAAGAAACCAACATACACATGAGCACAAGCAGAGGCAACAGGAAAATGTTGCACAAAAATACACCTGCATGTACTGCTGCTGTATGACCTGGGCATCTTCAAAAGTGACATACACCTCAGTTACACTGATGTTGGCCTTTTATTAAATGTATACTGGCCAGTCATTTTGTCTAATACTGTGATCATACCACGGCTACATACAAACACTGCAACATGCAAGGCCATTTTATTTTCTTTGCATATTTCATTTAATTACAATTACTCTATATAATTACTGCAAATGAAAATGAACTTCTGCTGTGATTTGGATTATTAAATCTTCTTTTTAATCTTCATTTTAATTTTGAACCAAACAATACATAAAAATGTTGAAAAATACAATGCTATTGTGGGATATTTTCAAGTTTAAAAGCATATTTTAATTTTGTCTACTATACCCTTCAATGGTCAAACCCTACACTGTTCTTCATTTGAATTCGGTCACTGAATTTGATCAAACACACACACACACACACATACCACCGCTGTTGTGCTCTACCCAGCTGAAGGTGATGGCTCCATCCCTGCTGCTCTCACTGAAGCGTAACAGGAAAGTCCCGTTCATCTTCTGCCTAAGCAAAGTCTCTGTTTGCCCCTTGCTCACAAAACCCATGACGGACCTGAAACACACATAAGTAAAAAGAAGAGAGTTTGATATATGGGGATTGAGAGTGACTACAGACTGCATTCATTCTGGACACAATCTCCATTCAGAATCCCAAATATGTATTATATACACCCAGTGGCCACTTTATTAGGTCCACCTGCACAATCTAATACAATCCAATACAGCTGTTGTGCCATAAAGTTTCCTCTCCTGCTGCCTATAAGGCTCAGGTTTTCTTTTTGTCACAGTAACAGAGGTGTTCATTCGCTTCTATGTTTGGCATTGAGCTCATAGTTAGTGCTGCTGTTGGACTGGACTGCATTTTATTGAGAGGTGTTTCCACTATTCTGTCCCCTTCATGTATATAAATAGGGAGGACAAAAAATTAGAAACACCTCTCAATGTAATGTAGTCAAGTACAAGACCTCTGCAAACTAAAACCTCAATAATAAACATAGAATTAAACTGACACATTCTCCACAATGTCAACACAAACCGAACATTATAAACTTTGTTAAAAGGTAGAATTTATGACTGAGCTATTGACCTGAGCTGCATTAGACTGGACAGGTGGAGCTGATAAAGCAGCCAGAGTATATTTAAGTTACATGTTCTACTGTATATGTTTTCAGTAAGTATACTGAGGTCTCATGATGAATGTGGTGACTGTTTGCTGATGTTGACATGCTGAACACAGCACCTTTAAGTATCAGTATGGTCGCTTTGCTTGACAAAGTGACACCTCAAGATGTATTTTACCCTTCTTTCCAGAGATCCAGCAAGTGCTTCTTGATCAAATCCAGGATCCCATGAATCCAAAACCAAACACCCTCATTCTGCTCACACAGGAACGCAAAGGAAAAAGAGGGGTTATAGTGGTTATAGTTCAAATTAGTGCGCGCACACACACATCACACAAATCCCAGGGAGAACGAAAACCAAGGGCCCTACAGGTTCTATATGTTCACTTTACTATTTTTTTCCCATTAATTTAACAGGGACCACATTAAGATAAAAACCTAAAGATATACATGTAGCTAAATAAAGATGTGACATGCTGTGATTTACAACAAGCATCTTTTTGAACACTCACCTTGCAGAACTTGCCCCAGTGGACAAGATCATCTGAGTTATCTGTCAACAAACGAAAACAGTTGCAAAAAATTTTGTGACATGAGCACAATCTAGGAGATGCAAGTAACATGGACAAACACTAAGTTCCTACCACCAAGAAATGAATAAGCCATTTTCATTTACTCATCATGTGAAAAGATTAGTTTATGATTAAGTTTAGGCTGGTAAAGGCTTTGCTTAAGGACTGGTTTATGTTTGGTTTAGGCAACTAAAGCTGCTTAAGGTTATGACTTAGTCATGGTTAAATAAGGGTTATGGTTAAGGTTAGGGTTAGTTGTACCTGGAGTCCCAGGTATTTAACCTGTGTGGAACTACATGGATAACGTCCCCACACAGGTTAAATACATGAGACTCCCCAACAGTCCGTAAGAATTGAAGAAGCTTCTTGGATGAGAAGTGAAACATCTTCAAGAATCTACACACACATCCAGTTGACTTCAGTTCAACTCTACATGGATAACCATGACCTAGATGACTGTGAACCTCCACAGAGAAACTCTACTAACTCTACTCACACTTTATCCTGAGCAGCTCACAAGTTATTATAGTACATACAGGAATACTATTTCTGTATAAAAATGGACTTAGTGTCATGTTCAGTTTAGAGAGGTCAAAACATTTCTCACTGAGCTTTGAAAACAACCACCATTGGGAGACTTGATGCATTTCTACAAAACCAAAACAAAAGTCAGCTTCCCAGACTCACCTACAAGTTTGTCCTTCAGCATGGAGAGATGGATTTCATTCAGTCCTCGTTCACAGACAGAAAGAAACTGCCAGTGTAGTACTTCTGACAGCTGCTGCCATGTGACTGGAGGAGGACTAACAAACAGTGACAGGTTCTGCACAAAACAAATTTTAGAATAAAGTTTGTTTGAGTGAAACTGAAACTTACATATTTGCAAAACAGCTCTGTCACACTAAAGTGACGTAAAGCTGCTTGTGTGATGGTTAACGGTGGTTTACGTGTAGACTTTAATAATGCACCCTCCTTATTTCTAGGTGATAGCCTGGGCCAGACTGCTCCCTGTGCCTGTCATGCAAAATGTTTTATTTGTCCGATTTTTTATGTACACTGAAGCCTATGTCTAACTAAATGTACCTGAAATGTGCTCAGTGTCCCTTATTTTGATCCATTTATCATGTGCTTCCCCTTTGTGTTTAAAAAGAGCTGCTGTGACGCAAGATGAATTTGAGAGAAATCTTACAATAAAGTTGTATTCTATCTCATCGTATTATATCGTATATCATACTATTGCCAAGCCTTTTTAAATGTTTTTGCTTGGTCTTGAATAAATTCTTCTTTAAATTGTAATTCCTAGGACTTACTGTGTGTATTTGCAAATACACAACACAACACAATCAGAGGCAAGAAAACACTACTAATTGTGCATCAAAGATTCTGATCAAGTTTTGTACACTCGAGTCACCATGATTTTACAAAGCATCAGTTTGACATGAAAAGCAGGATAAACACAGGGGTTACTGGGGTTAAACACAGGGGTTATAATTATGGTTCTGTCACAGTTTAGGCCTAACAGAGCCAGGTCCTGCTGTTGGGCTGGCTCTGCTGTACTTTAATGTAACATGTCATTAGTCACACCAGTGTATCTGCAATTCATGATAAAATGACTGCTGTGAAAAAGGTCTATTTCCTGTGACTCTATGATGAAAAGCATTTTTTACAAAGATAGTAAGTTATTTTACCATTTTCTATAAAGTAATGTGTTATCATTTTCTAGAATTTTAACTTGTCCTGTGCTTTGTTGCTGATCATCACACCAGTTAAATGCAACTAAACCTGACATTTTTTATTGATTGAGGTGTGATGGCTTTACCTGTGGTTCACTGGTCAGCATGCTGCACCACAGGACCGAGGCCCAGGCACTGGGGACCTGGTTGGAACTGGAGACGATCACCAGGGGCAGAGAGCTGGTCTGGACCAAGAGGACAAAACTGTCAACACTTTGACAAAATCAAATGGACAAAATGTCAAGCTGGTTGGGAAAAGGGCTGGCTGACTTGTGCACATTTGATTTGAGCCCAAAACTGGAAGGATTTGGAGATTATAATCATGCCTATTATTGTATTGTTATTTACAACCCATCTACTGCTACAGTCTGATACTCCAATGCAACACCTCAAACCTCACAGCAAAGTCCCACTGATTTTGATGGGGCGGGCTGTTGGCCTAGTGGGGGCACTGTAATTACAGTAGACGTCAAAGGGCCTTAACTTCAGTTTATGTATTCTAATTTTTTCCATGAGCAAATACAGCAATAGACACAGATTTTGTACTCTCACCTGAATATCAACATCCAGTCCACCCTGCTGCAGCTGCGTCTCAAATTTAATGACGTGGAGCTCCTCAGTGACGACCAGAGGAGTCTGATGGAGAATGAAGACACACTGTGAACAACCAGTCCAACTATCATTTGATACAGATAACATGTAACATTATCAAAGCTCAACTAGACCGCTCTGGGAAGAAAAAATATTTGGATAATAATCATATGCAAGAGCTTAGCACAGGTTTAAAATCGTATCACAAATCCAAAAATAATTTTCACACACAGAGACCCAAAAGTAAGTCAATACTTCACATTATGTTTCTTTGTACAGTAAACATGGCATCCATGTATTTTAACGTTATGTACTCATTAAACTCAAGAATTTTTAAGTGTTAATTTTACATTTATCACGTAAATTCTACATTTATTCCACTTAATTTAAGGTATAGCCCACAGTTTTTAAAGTCTGAATGAAGTAGCTATAAAGTTATACTATATTTAATTTGTTCAAGTTAAAAATATGCATAAAAATTATCCTGAGGCAGTTTTTGAAACTGGCACCTGAATTTCCAGTGAGCCTGTTAGTGTTACAGCAATCCTAATTCCTATGTCAGTTATATTCATTAATCCATACAAATGGTAATCAAGTGAATTTAAACCACTCCAAACTGTCACACCTTTACCTCATAGGATCTTTTGCCTCGTACTTTGCAGTCCTTTAATGACTAGAAGAAAAGAGAAAATGACAACAAAAAGAGTATCAGTATCACTATATACTGTTGAGCCATGAGCTTAATGTGCATGTGCAGGTCTTATAGATACAAATACACAGTAAGTGTAAATGACTAATTGGTGTCTATGTGTTTCCTCATTAGCATGTGGCTGTATGGATTTTTGGGGGACTGTTGATTAACCCTCCTGTTATGTTCAAATTTACAAACATCTTTTATGTTTGGGGTCAATTTGACCCCAGCGGTTTAAACCTCCACAAAATTATTATAATTAAAATTGTTATCAAAGTTTATGTGTTAGGCACTTTATGTTTATTTGTTGACTACCTAAATAGCTCTTTAAATAAAACATAACTCCTGCACCACCCCCACTTATACATTCAGTATTCCTATCACGCGACTATGGAAAAATATGCAAATCACCATAAAATCTCACTGATTGACCTAAAATTGTAAAGAAATATCTTTTTGGTGTTTTAATGGCTTTATATTATTTCTAAGTACAGATTTTTGTTATTTATAACCGATGTGTTACAAAGGGTGTACAGGACATTGAAAACATATCATCCTCCGTAAAAATTTCATGTTTACCTGGTAGTAGCCATTAAATTAGGAAAACTCATTAAATATGAAGCAAAAAAAATGATGTTAATCATTTATTTAGAGACGTTAAACATTGGCTGGGGTCAAACTGACCCCAAATATAATAGGAGGGTTAAGTATGTATGTAATATGAAATGTGAAAATGTTAAACTGAAGGAAAATATCAGCATAAGAGCATTTTAACGTGATTTTTAGGTCAAGGTTTCATACCAGGTGTCCAAACTCTGCCACCAAGCCTCCGCCAGACATCTCCACATCCAACACCTTGGGCTTGTTTGTAACAAATGCAAACTGGCGGAATCTGAGACATTTTTAGTTGCATCAGTGTGTTGATATTAACTGATGGAAATGAACAATTACACACACAGATAATGATGTAAAACACTGATATGCCTACCCTTTAATGCTGTCCTTTTCAGCGACATCCCTTATTTAAAGAAGAGTACAAAAGTAGTTATTGTAAAAAAAAAAAAAAAAAAACGCTCACACAATAAGTATAGTAATGTCTTGTGCTCGCTAAAACACCTGACACTGGGCATTCACTTTTTTTACTTACTTGTCAAATACAGGCTTGACTTTAAGCATGCACTTGAATTCTGGGAGATTCACTAAGAACCTGAGGGAGGGATAGAGATTAAAAAATATATATATTATGCAGAATGAAACTAAATCCTAAATATGTCAACTGCCCTCCAATACAAAGAGAGCTCCTTATACATTTTCCACTTCAAAAGTTTTAAACCTTTCCAGACATAAAATTCCGAAATGAGTTTTTACTTGGTCTTCAAAAGAACAGTGACTGACCCCTTTGGTAGTCTCTGCAAAAATACTGCAAATAGACCTTTTTCACAGCAGCCATTCAGACATGACTTAGCAGATAAACACGGATGTTATTAATAACATTAATTAAGGTCTTTAAGTGGACCAACGTGTTTCCAGTGAGCCAGCATGAACAACAGCAGAGCCCCAGCATTGTTTAACCTAAAAGGACAGAACCTTAATTAATGTCATTAGTAACACCTGTGTTTATCTGCTATTTCATGCCAAAATGACTGCTGTGAAAAAAAGCCTTTGTAGCTTGATGAGAGGCAGTTTAGTTAATCTGATAGTTATTTTTTGGCTTTGGTTCCTACCTATTAACATGTAACTACTAACCACTAGTCACTGGAAGCTTTAATGTTACAAGCTAGTGTACAAATCCAATGTGCTTACGACAAAGTAATGATTAGCTGATCAAACAATTTAGCTAGGTAATACACTGACAAACATGTAGTTAACGTGAATATGTATTTGAGTGAATGACAGTCCCCGGACGAGTCCCCATCCTCCCACATTCTTTTCCAGACTGGTCTAATTCCAAAAATGTTGAAGACCTGGCCAAATTCATTTTCCATGATTACCTTATTTTCACTGAGAACAGCACCCCGGTCTTAAGTATCAAAGATCGGTTGGACAGACTTGATGAACAAGGCTGTTTCTCAACCACTAGAGCACTGCAAAGCAAGCCACAACAAAAGGGGTGAGCATTTTGTTGTTTCAAGCAAATACTTTCCCTTTCTATTAAGTGAAAACAAGGGACAGTTCAGATTATTTTAACATGAGTATGTTCATGTTGCTGGCCATTAGTGATATGGTTGCATGAATATAGACAGAAGAACAAATATAACAGAGATAACAGAGCTAACATGTAAAAGTCAAAACACTAATCTCCAACATGGTCCAAAGATGTTAAAAGAACATGACCGAAGGTAGCAAGTCCGCTGTTGGAGACCTCCTGGCCTGCTGCAGCTTGGACAACATCAGCAACAGCAAACAGAGTGAACTGACAGAAACAAGCCAAAAAATGTTTTCAGAACACACCATATTTTGTGTATTTTTGATGCATTACTGTGCTCTAAGATCACTCCTTACATTGGAGCTATTTTATTTCTAAAATGCCCAAACTACTACGAGCTAGAGCCCGCGCACATATCACACTACCACATAAACCACTAACACGATCGTGTAGTAATACTCTGTGCACAGAGCGTAGTAACACTGGCATTCATCGACAAACAAAATAGTGACAATGTAAGGAGTGTTCTGCAAGCATGTGTAAATAGACAAAACAGTGTAGTCTGTCATGGAAACTGGGAACATTTTTTGACATGTCTGCTGTGGTTTAAAATGTTTTGTCATTGTTTTCACACTACTACTGCTGCTGTACATCCAAGGTTTGGCTGGCCAGCTGATCTCCAGTCAGAGGACTCACTGCATGAGATTACGTTCATGCAACCAAACTGTTGTTTGTTAGTAGCTCACACAACCTTAAGTCAAAAAAATCTCTACTATCCCTTAGGCTGACTGTGTGTATAAGTAATATACAGAATATAGAAGGACTAGATTAAATGTCATGACTCACTTTTCAAGAAGTCTTCTAAATTGGCAAACTGTGAGTTCCTCAACTTCTGTCAAATTCAAGAAACTGGAAGCACCATTGAAGGCACCATTGAAGGTGTAGTTCTGGTCCTGCTCTTGCAACTTCTTCAGCTGCTGGCGCATTTGTTGCAGAACTTCTCCCACAGTCGTGAACCTGATGGGCATATATACACAACCATGTGCGTATGTGCAGTCATTCAATATGACAGCTGGCACAAAAATATTTTTTATAAAAACACAAAAAACAGGAAAGGGTAGTGTTTTTGGATCTCAACAGATTCGGTTTAGCACTGAGCTCTTACCACATCTGCAGCAGGTCCAGACTGGTGTCAGCAGGACTGCCTATGCAGGCCATCTGCTGCCTGTGCTTCCACTCAGGCAGCTCCACTGTTACCAGGACCGACACAATCTGCCGCGCCAAGTTCAAATTTTTCATTATCTGCTGCAGCACCAACTGCAGGGCAAAACACAGGAAAGGATGAATGTCAGCAAGGGGGGTTACTGCTGCAAAAAATATGTTGAGCAAGCTAGAAAATGGGTACGTGAAATAAGGAGAATAACACGCATAAAAAATTACAAATAACTCCTGGAGTCCACTGAACATCACAGAAATCTACCTGTTTTGTTAGTGTGAAAAAGTTGGCCTCCTGAAGAAATTCCTCTTTTGCAAGAGCCTGGGACTGGACCGATCCGTTTACCTGATCCACTGGTGATGACAAATCACAGACAAGTCAAAGTCAAAATGAAGTTTGGATTGCCAGCATGTTTTCTTGACGCCACTTACTGTACCTTTGTTTGGCTGGGTCTTTGATATATGATCAAGTTTATCACGCAGATCCTCCAGTGACTTGATTTCCCGCTCGGTCTCCTGTATTACAAACAAACTTTCACAGTATTTTACAAATGCCAGAGCAGTGTTTCAGGTATCAGAGGTTTAAATTTAATGCTTTTAAGAACTTTTCAAGACAAATCTTAACCCAATTTTAGGCTAATTTCTGGAAAGGCCACTATTTTGTTATTCATAAAAGCATAGCAAGTAAATGTAAAAATAAGTATTATATAGCTCATCACTGTATGTTGAAGTTCTTGGTCATCCGGGTCCACACAGAGTTGAATCAAGGGCAACTGGACTTGTTTGTAAATTTGAGTCTTATGGTACATCTGGTCTTGTGCTAATGTCAGTTTTAGGCAGGAATATGGTCAGTCATTGATAACGTGTTTAACAGGCTCCTTTAGCTTAGATATCAGCTGCTGCTGGAATAAATCAAACCAGGACTTTTTTTGTTTTTACACATAACTTGGGACAAGAAAGTTTGAGGATTTTTGTGTATGAATCATTCTCCACTGATACAAAAGTGAAAAACCGGGATAACCGGTTTCTGTGTGCGTGTAGATGTAGTGTACAGGAGTAAGCAAAAAGTGGTTTTAGTGCAGGAAGTCAGTAGAAACAAAGTTTTAGGTTTAGCGATAGGTTTAGAGGTTGGAGCTTGACTAATATTGACAATAAGAGATCAGATGATGGATAAATAAAATTCTGGATTAATGACCTTTATGGTCTAATATTGATAAAACTGAATAAGACAGACTTTTTAAGGACCTGCAGACCCCCTGTGCAGTTTGCCATTCCTGTTTGCCACCTAGGAGCTGCATTAGAAAATGGCACAGGAAGTTGCAGTGCTTAACATTAACAGAAATCAGTGAAACCCTACCCTTTGTGGTGAGATATTCAGGTAAAGAAAAGCTTTAAAATAATGTAATTAGCTCGTAATGCTTGAAAAAATAAAACATATGGTCAATGTGAATTTACCCAAGTTTGCTCCCTCAGTTCTGAGATTTTGTTAGCCAAAGTATTCTGTCTCTCCATTGCTGGGTTGTCAGGTATGTACCCCTGAGAAAAACAAAGACATGTTCACTATGCTTACTTTAATTTACTTGTAGTTCATGAAACAAGCATTGCTATACACAGACGTGCGTGTGATGACAGAACACAAAAAAGTGCTGTTTGGACTTCTTTTGGTATGCTCTTGGTAGAATATGCAAACTTGAAAAGAAAATAAATAACTGCTATGAAACATAACTATTATCATTTTCATCAGCCTAGCACTTTGCACAACATGCTTCCAAAAATATTTACAAATAACAGCATTTTTCCAATTTACGGTCAGGTCAGGTAATTTTTGAAAATGTTAGATTTTTAACATTTTTGCATACTGGACCGTGCTTTCACACATTTTCCTACACATTTACTGCCCAACCAAATGACTACAGAGACCCAACACCAGTAGTTCAGAGTAGCATCTTACAACTAAAACATCTCACCTGTGCTTCAGCAACCTTAGCCAGGATCTTCTTTTCCTGCTTTAGGCATTCAGAAACAATCATGGCCAAGCTCAGTGGGTCCTCCCTAAACTGCTGCTGTGTGAAAAGTCAACACAAGGAATAAAACACATTGCTATTATTCGAAGAAAGAGCTCAAGGACTTGTACCTCTAAAACAAAATAGCAATGGGCTGCAGTAAAGGTCATACCCCCTCATACCACCCGTGTCCCTGGATGGGACAAGGGCCAAATTACTACTGTGCATGACAGTCATTACAGTCATTAGTTTTGCATCACTCACCATATACATCGTTACTTGCCAGTTCTTTTATGCAGTCTATGGTGTAGATGTATATCTATTTATGTTTATGTAAAGTACTGGGCACATGTTAGATTGTGTAGACTTGTATAACACATATGCATCTGATGTATTTCAATATAATTCGCATGGTTATTAGGAGGTATACACGATTAAAGACAGTTGAAATAGACACTTTTGTCTTACATTACTTTAAACTGTTACAGCCTTTTGGTCTTTACAGATGCCGTCTGGAGATGAATGTCTGATTTCAATTATACCGTTTGGCCTTTATTTACCTCTATTCCTGACTTCACCACGCCAATATGTAGGTGTGTGTATGTGTGTGTGTGTGTGTGTGTGTGTGTGTGTGTAATCATATGTTATCAAATGTAGCCCATGAGGGCAGGGCATTTTAATGCAAAAGACTGAAATAATTTCAAGCCAATCAAACAAATCATAAGAAGAACAATCATGTTTATAAACAAACAGACAAAGTGTCAACTGTAAAATAAAACACATAGTTTTGATAGTTATGATGAACCAAGGAGCCTTTAAAGACATTTACAGGAGGCTCTCCTGACCATATCTAAACTGTTGCATTATTATACCATCTCTCCAGAGTCAATTAACAAGTACACGGTGAGTATGCCCTTCTGAAGTGCAATGGTAATGCAAATCTAGTTTCAGATGAGCTGTTATTCTAGGGAGCTGCTCCACCTGCAAGTATGATTTCATCATTAGAAAGTCAGGCCCCAGCAAAATGTTGTTCTGCTGGACACAACGTTTCTGCTGCTCATCCAAATGGCGCAGGAGGTTCCAGAAAGCGTTCCTCGCTTCAGTCTCATTATCTGCCGCCAAATCCCTGAATAAATGCAGAAAAGTTGAATTTGTTTAGGAGTCATGTTTATAAATTCTCAATCATGCCACTGCACCATGTGTCTTAATCTCAACCAAACTATAGTTGACATCTAGAACAGTGTTTTTTTCAAAGTGAGGTCCTTCTGGGTCTTTGAGTGGTCCTATGTAAAACTAGGAATAGTTTAATTTCATTATAATTCAAGTCACTAGAATCTGTTACGATACAAAATTATGTGTTATCATCTTAACACCATGTTTAAACCTCACCACTTTGATTTTTCTTCATGTTTGACATCTAAACAATTTATTACTCAAGTCGACACAAACCAAGCTACCAACTTGGCCAAATCACTTCAAATAGGGATCTGTGAATTAATGAAACCTAACTTGGGGATCTGGAACATGTAAATGCTTGAAATCTCCTGATGTGGAGTACTTGAAGGGGAACGATACCCATTTTTAAGAATTCACATCATGACATTCAGATGGCTCTCTCTCTGTTTTCCAGCTTTTCCAGTTCACAAACTGACTAGTTTGTCCCGGAGCACAGAGGTACCACATCTGTTCTTACAATGGGTGGCATTCCCCTGTATCTCCTCCCCTTAAACTAAATCATGACGAGCATGGCTGCAGGAATTTGCGTAGCTCTGTCTGTTCTATATCTGGTTCTTGATAATGTGCATTCGTGTAGTCATTTTAGGTAAGAGGGGGCCACTGTTGAGTTTGGGTGCTGTTAGGCTACATCACCTGCACATTTTGTATCCATGTCCCTGCTCCTCCTATCATGTATGTACTACATGGCACCAACCTACTAGCAAATAAAACACCTACCAGTTTTGGCTCTCGATCCAGTCGCTGAGGTAGTGGCGAATCTCCCTGGGAAATTTCTCATGATACACCTGGCTCACCTGGTCCTGGTGTGCGGAGTCCAACTTCAGCAGCTGCTGCCACTGGGCCATCTGCCATTACCAGATCAAAATGACATACTGCAGCTGTAGGACAGTTTCTAATAACCATTTAACATCAACAATGATACAAGCCATAATACTTTATTTATATATAATGTCTTATGAGGTACCAAAATATTTTTTTAATTAACAGATGACATAAATTAGTAAGACAGGAAGAACAGAAAAACACAGTCCAAGCCATAGAGAAAAAATGGAATAAACAAAAAGGAGACAGCAACAAGGATTAAATCAAAAGATTTTACAAAGGCTAATACTGGTATAAGAGAAGAGAGAAGAAGAGAAGAAGATACTGATTCCTAGCCTACTTTTGCTTTATAGTGTTTTTCAAATCTGCTCAAAACTCATTTCCACAGGAAAGCTTTTAAACAATGTACATGTTTGATACTGTTCAAGTCCCCGTGGTGGTGCTTGGATTCTGTCTCATTTTCACTTGACTGAGATACTTGCTTTTACAATTTTAATGCTGTCAAACTTGTTACTTGAGCCTCTCCTTTCTTTTACTTTTTAGCCCTTTTTTACTTCTCAATTTCTTTGTCTTTTTTATGTCTATTTTACTCATAAATCAACTAATTATTTGCCATGTAAAACATGGGGAAAATCCTCTTTTTTATCCCCTGTTACATATAGTATATATGTTACTACATGTGTCAGATATAGTATCACATAAATATTTACACAGTTGTAGTGATTTTCTAAGTATGTGAAGGTGATGCACCCTCTTCATCTGGGGTGGGTGTTTCTTGTGCTGATGTGGGCGTGTTTTGTCCTGGACACACTAGCTATTTTCTGCCACCTCCCTCAAAACTTTCTGGACTTTCTCCAGCTAGAGACAACATGACGAAAAATAAAGTAATTTATTAAATATTATTACACATGGAGCACTCGATTCTGATTGTTTGGTGGGATGTTAATAACCTCCAGATAAGCACATGGCTATGACATAGTCCTTATTATCTCTGTTGTGAACTGATGCAATGCTTTGTAACTTGCTCCCAAGTCAAAATCAACGGTTAGATTGAGTAAATTGACTAAGAAGCATAATTAATATCATTAGTAGCACCTGTGTTTGCCTGCTATTCCATGTCAAAAGGACTGCTGTGGAAAAAGTCTGCCGTGCAGAGGGGTGCCGGCTCGGGCATACGCATAAATTAATACAGTACGTGATTCATGGCAGTCTACAGGAGACCTTTTAACCCCAAAGATAGATAATATTTTATCTTATGTTATCTTAATAAGGTAATAATACACGACAGCAAGGCTACAGTTTATGTATTATACGCCACCGTGACGCATTTACCCAACATGACAGTCAATCAAACTACGGACAGCTAAGAGCTACAGTGCATACAGCGTCTTTCTCCCGACTTTAGTATTAGCCGGTCAACTTTAGACTGTAGCCGGATACTTTTGACCAGACCAACTGCGACTTAAATGTGTAACATTTAAGACAACAAAATGTCTAACCCTAACCTCAGTAACTAGCATCACATATTCAACAAGCTACTTTTTTTGGATACAGAAAAATGGGTTGCACATACTAGTTTACTTGACGTTAAAACATACCTCCGGGTATTGTTGTTGTTGTCCTTATTGGGGGGGAAAAAGATATTAGAAATGAAGAGCTACAGCTGGGCTTCCGTTAGCGCCAGCTGCTGTGCGCCCCTATCCACAACACAATCACACACACCAAAACACTGCAATCTAACAAAGTCACGGCCGGAGAAGCCGGGCAGAGTCAGTTTATACCCACACACCACGTGACTCACGAGGTGTTGCAGTGGGCGTGACGTTACTCTAGTTTAACCACCCAATATAATACAAATATGCCTCTCATTTCACTATTTTTAAACAGCGTTACATTGTTACAGTGTTTTAAGGTGGATTTTTTTCCTCTCACCAGTCACCTCTCATAACTAACCAGCTTTGGTGTATGTTTTGATTATTTCTGTTCTGTTCCAGCATTGCTCATTCAGGCTTGGACACACTGGTTGTGATAGCCTGCTCATTTCGTGCCAAACCGCGTCCCCCACTCCATAATAATGCTGATGTCACCCAGCAGTGGTGTAAAGAGTGTGTTCTAACAACACTGAGCTTGCATGCTCACTGGGGGATTTTTTCCCCCTGTATAGTCAGAACTTTTGATTAGTGTAAGGCTGGTAGTTATAGGCTCTAATGAATATAGTTTAAAAAGCATCTTCCGTTTATAAAATGAACAAAACATTGTCTACTAGCCTATTAGCTGTCGCATATCGGCAAGGACACAACGGGATTTTTTTTTATATTATTGTATTTGTTCCCCTGGACACAGTACAGGGGTGTGGGAATGTGTGATTCATTTCCGCGGACTGCCCCACGCCCACTGCTCTCCGTGAATCACGTGGTTCCCGAGAAACAAGACTAGTGTTTAGTATCAAGCAGCAAACAATTCAGACCGCAGCGGAAATTTCACTTCCCGTTTAGACGTTTCCTTCAAAGTAAAAGTAAAGTATCCATTAAAACTGAGTACGCACAAATACTAAATCATATCCAAATATGTGTTATTATTAGTCATTATGTTTACGGTCAAAGAGCAAACTCCTGTATGAAAAGGAAACATTGTAGTTTATTAAATAGATGAACTCATTGAAGACCCAAACAGCTGTAGTTACTCCAGGAACCTGTCCAGGGTTGGCTTCTTTCTCTGGGTTTGGAGCTAAATATAGCCCAAGCTATGTGCAGTGACAATTAGTTTGTCTGAGTGGCATCTTTCCAAAGCTGTCCCGTTTAGCAAAGGACACTGGAATGAGGAACGTGACTAAATACAAGGAAGATTGCAAACTTTATCTTCTGTATTCTAGTGCCCTACAAAACTGATCTGTGGCAAATGAGAAAATGACTGTGTGCTTTTTTGTCTTCGTTGATTTATTAAGATACATGTAATTAACAATTGTGAACATTCAACATAGTTATCCAGTATAGGACACAGGAAACTGCAAAAAGAAAAGAATAAAAAAAGAATACATTCATGTTGACATTTGTGTGTTAACTTGTAAAAAAGGCTGTAGAAATGAGATACATGCGCACATCAGTAAAGCAGGCACTTAAATCTCAGAATGATTTATTTCATTGTGCTGTTATCCTTATGTTTCACAATGGCTGACATAAA
This sequence comes from Myripristis murdjan, assembly GCF_902150065.1. Lineage (NCBI taxonomy): Eukaryota > Metazoa > Chordata > Actinopteri > Holocentriformes > Holocentridae > Myripristis > Myripristis murdjan. The sequence goes on from NC_044000.1 coordinate 9,071,218, forward strand.
GTAGTAAACTAATCTCTAAAATGGAATATAACATGTGCCAAAATACAGCTTTTTATAAAACAATCAGTCAACAGTTAAAAAAAAAAAAAAAAAAAAAAAAAAAAAACTGTAAAAGCCAGCTCTCACTGACTGACAACAAAAATAAATCTGAAACAAACAAAACTGCTTGAAACAAAATTCTAATTAACTATCTGAAAAATGGATTATTATTACTATTTTAAATCAACAGACAATACAAGTTAGACATTCACTGGAGGCTGATCAGGTGAAGAGGGACAACCTGCGTGGTTCATCCTGCTTTACTGTACCTATGGAGAGCTCATCTATAAAACAAAAACAAAAATAAAATGAACAGCTAAGCTTTGTGAAAACAATGCACAGTCCAAGTATTTTCTCTGAATATTCTCAAAACATATTATGCACTGGGTAAAGAGAGCAGACATGGCGAAGGAACAGAAAAAGCAACTATCGAACAATCTGATAATGACGAGGCAACCTAAAGTAAAACATGATGAAACATCCGCTCATATCCATCTACTTTTGATTTTCAACACCAGAAAAACAGCACTGATACTTATACGTAGAGGTAATTCACCGTGCTCTTGTATTTTATCTCAGCCAACACCTAGATGTCACATCGTGCTTATTAACAAAAGCGTGGGGCTTTTAAAAGATTCATCTTGAGCCTCAGACAATTAGATCCCTTTTTTGGGAAGATGGTAACTTTGGGAACTATTTAGCTTTACATATGGTGGTCTGGAAGTGAAAAATGTAGCCACATTTCAGAAACAATAATTTAAAAAAAAAAAAAAAGCAATGTTTTATAAAAATGTCAATTTGTGATATGATATTTTGTGAAATAGAACATTTTTATGCTTTCTATTTTCCTAATTTGTACTTGTAAATAGATGATGTGTTCATTTTGTTTTCAGAAAGTGGCTTGAGGTCCACTCACTCCTGGGATCAAACTGCACACAGCTAGAGCACAGTACGGACCTGCAGATAAAATGTGTGTGTATGTGTGTATGTACACTTACCATGTCAAAGCAGATCTGCTGGTGGAGCATGTCGAACTCCCCTGGCGTCATGGGGGGCTCAGGAGACAGGCAGGAAGATGGCGTGGGGCTGGCGTTAGAGCTGGGACAGCACACAGAGGAAATCAGTGAAATGACCGCAGAACCACCAACACTGTAAATGTATTTTACACTCCAAAAGTATGTTCATAAAAGTAGTGAGGATGAGAAATAATGGAAAATGCTGGTGAATGAAACAACTTGGGGCCTTGAGCACACAACCAATGATCATAAACTTAATTCATTTGACACATAATAATAATCTATTCAAGCTGCATGCTGCACAGTGGCAAGTGCATAACCCAAATACATCCCTTGGTGGAATTACTAATGCCAAACAATAAGGTCAAAGCAACAGCAATGTTTTATGATTTTTTTCTTTTTGTCAGGCTGCTCTTGCATGAAACAATTTGAAGGGAGACTGACTTCGATTGCACAACTGTGAAAATGACAAACAGCAATTTACTTCATCAAGATTTTACGTTACATGCATGCAGTTTTCCAATTTTGACTTTTTGTCTTTCATTGCCAGATGCAATTTCTCAGAGGATTCGGTCCCTTTAACGTTTCAATAAGCAGTTTTTTTTTTTTATTTGTTTGTTTGTTTTGTTTTGGTACTTTTAAATGTATGTGAACTGGCATATTTGGGTAAATTTTGGTGGAATTACTAATGCCAAACAATAAGGTCAAGGCAACAGCACTGTTTTATATTTTTTTATTTTTTGGTAGGCTGTTCTTTCAGTTAGGTCAAATAATTTGAGGAGACTGACTTCAGTTATGTAATTCTGAAAACAGCAAACAGTGATTATTTTCTAAAAGATTTTTCATTATATGTAGGGTGTTCTCCAATTTTGACTTTTTGTTGTTTATTGCCAGAAGCAACTTTTGAGAGGATTTAGTGCTTCTGATATGATATGATGATACTAGCAGCAGGTTTGCAGATCTGCTTGGCTATCCATGCATTCAAGTTAATAAAACTGTCTCTGAAGAACATGTGAACCTTTGGTTGAGTACTTTTGTGACACTTAAGAGCAGGTGGAAGGCTGGTGGAATTGCTAGGCTCTGTGGATCTCCTTTAAGGTAAGTAAACTAAACGCATGTCTAACAAATATTTGTGCTAAAATATGTGCTAAATATAAGTGCTAAGAGTAAATTGTCCTAATGAACTGTACACAACGATCTGGTATAAACAATCTTGTCTTTATATCAAGTACAACAATTTAAGTCTTTGGTTCCTGACACCTTTCAGGCATTGCATTCAAACTGAGTGGGTGGTCTGGAGGGAGCAAAATGCTGGCCTTTGTGCCACCAAGGAAAATGGTGAGATCCCCAACCAATGAAATGCCAAAAGCAAGCTGTTTTTGTTTTTATCCTTTAAAGATTTTTTTCCATTTATTGGACAGGAGCAGTAGAGATGAACAGGAAACACAGTGGAGAGCGGGGATGATGTGCAGCAAAGTGCCCAAGCTGGAACTGAACCTCAGCCGCTGCAATAACAATATTTGGTATGTGGTCCAACATGTGAGGAACCAGATGGTTATGTTTATGAAGCCATTTGATTGTAATTTGCAACCTGTGCACTGAAAAGAGTGAAATGCATTGATGCGTGAGATGATTTTGTCTTTCACTTAAGAGAATGTGCAGTATGTCCTCCTGTCTGCATTTGTCTCCTTACTCTTTCTTTCAGGTCTTAAGTCTACCAGTGGTTGCACTTGACAGGGACCTCATCGACCTCTTTGCTGTCCTACTCGTCTACCCCTCTGATCAGATATCATTCTAGTCAAGGATAAATAGTGGTAAAAAGTTGTACAAGTGTACAGTAATTTAACAGAGGGTCTTAGTTAATTTCTTTTTGTAAGCACTATGCAGCCATTTCACCAGACAGTCAAACAGTGCATGCAATTTTTGACGTTCAGCACTGCATTCATCTAAGCTTTGCATAATTTCATGTGATTTCAACTTCTTACCAGTCTGAGCCGTCCACGTCCCTTTCTTCAGTTGTTTTGAGCCTTTTCAATGTTTGATCACTGTGAAATAAATATTTTATTCTTAGTGATTTCATTAAGTACTTCAATATAATGAAGAAATTGATTTCCTTATGGAGACGTGGCTCAAACCAACAGTTTGCTGCCCCCTCCTTGCTTTGTCCACCTAGCTCCAACTTTTCGTCCACAAACACCGAGGCTGTTGTTTAGTTAAGAAGCAACTCGGTCTCTCACCTTTACTGCTGGATCTTTCAATAGATTTCAACATATATGCAATGAGTCCTCAACTCCCTAGTTGCACAATTTTGATCACTACAAAATCATTTAACTTTCTCTTCAGCGTGGTGCAGCAGGAATGCATTATTGGCAGCACTCTGATTCATCGTCAGCATTATCAGCTCTCAGATTCAATTTGTACATATAATTAATAGACTTATGAGCTGGTGCTTCCTTTAAATGTTTTTTGTTTGTCTTTTCTCTCATAAATGTCAAATCCCTTGGTATTCATGCACAATAATTACCTGTCCCGTTTTATCTTTTTTTTTTTTCAGTTTCAATGTTTTGTATTTGTGTTTAACTTGTTTTTTCTTTATTTTTGTTGTGAAAAGTACTACTTAAATAGCTATATCATTATTATTATTATTGTTGTTGTTGTTGTTGTTGTTGTTATTATAGTTACAATCAATATGAATGTTTTCTTTGTTGTGTTTTTGCTGGCTGCAGAAAGAATCATGTCAATCACCAACACCCACTCAAAGTGCCAGTTTCCTGAACTGTCTTTATGAGACCTGTCTTCAGTCTTGTCTGGACCCAGTGACTTGGACACCAGTCTTGTCAAGGTTAATTAGAGGTAAGCAGTGCTATAGTTCAACATAGCAAATGATGGGTAGATGCAAGCACAAGCAAGCACTCAAACTTCTCTCAATCTATTTTCCTCAGGTGCATGGTCCAAGCCAACGGCCTCATACATTCATATAAGAAAAAAGCACTCTGGGATATAATTGAGTCAAACAAGCTTGCAAATAAATAAGTACATAAATAAGTATAAAAAGCAGTAAGTAGCATAGGCATACTTTCACATCTTAGAAGTACAACGAGTACAGCTTTAATACAAAAAGCACAAAGAACTTGCTTTGACGTTGTTGCAGCCAACAGGAAAAAAATTCAACAAAACTTCTGGTAAAAGTGATTGTCTACCAAAAACAATTGTCCAGTTTATACATCTTCAGCTGCTTTTATCTGGATGAAACAGTCATAGCACATAAATACACTTAACTTTATGTCAATAATAATAGCAAAGGTATGTCTTTGTGAAACTTAACTGTATCTTGTAACTGCATAATTACAACTGTGGCCAAACAAGTGTTTGCAGTTTACAGCATAATGAGACCTAACATTTAGATGTGATTATAGGCAATACTATAGTATTGTTTCTGATGTTTATATGTGTGTGATATGTCTAATATGTTTGTTTTGGTCTATATTTGGAAATTAGATTGTAATTTACATGATTTACAGATGGGTTCAGGCCTATATCTGTAAGTTAATTGAAAAAAAAAAGAGTCATGGATTAGGTATGTCACACCGGTACGACCATCTTTTATCTAATACTAGGATTTATGTTTTCTTAGAATCGTAAAGGTACACCCCAGCATTCCTGTTCTAGGGAGTTTAGTTCTTAATCTGTATCTTTTAGATCTGCAAATGGATGAGAATGGTTAATGAACATGTGAACCATGAAAAATCATAATAAAAAGAGAAATAAAAAAAAATGAGTCAGCCACGATTCCTAAAAAAAATTAGCCTATGCTATAATAAGGTCAATAAAAATGTGAATGTAAGTTTGATAAACCACATTTTACATTCAGCATTGCCCCTGGGGTTTCCTGAAGGTGTCAAACATGTGTTTTTGATTTAAATCTGTTCACTATCACTACAAAATGCATTCACTATGACTGGGAAACCACACAAAAATCAAGGAAATGGTTGATCATCACATGATCTGTGCATGAGATCTTCTAATGGTGATGTCAGTGCTGTTGAATATTTATTACTTATCAACAATGCTGGTGAAGCCATTTAATGAGAATCAATTGGTCAGAAAGTGGTGGTTTTTTATTTGCTACCAAATAAAAAATTATAACCAAAATTATAAGTGAGCTGCAAAACTGTATTCCAGAGTGTTGCTGGACAACGTGCAAGTCCTAAAGCAGAAGTGGTGACAGCACACACTTTGAATTCCAGTTTCTTGAAAATCGTGTCTGTGTGAAACTGTCCCATGTTGAGCAACTTCTGGACTCGGTGACTCATTACTGTTGATCAACCCTGACTAATTTTTCAAGATCTTTATTCATTCTACCATGGATTATCCTACATATATGGACACATGCTGTTTGTTTTTTTTTTTTTTCAAGATCAACAACAGCATCAACACTGCTTTGTGAATATACAGGACAAGTTATTGGATCTGTTCAATCTGATTTGTAAATGCAAAAGCAGTTTCTTAACGTTTATCAATGATATTCTGTACCTTGGTTTACAATGGGCTTTATTTTCAATTTACCATAACCAGTTGTTATATATAAAATCTATCAATCTATAAAATCTATGCCAACCAACTGTAATTTAGAATGTGTTGTGCTATATTTGCAATCTGCAAGGACATTCTGGCAACCACAGCTGCTAGTAATTTACTGTAAAGTTGAACTTTGCAATAAAATGCGGTAATATCTGTACTGTGTTTATCACTGAGATCGAGACTGTAATTAGGTTTATATCTGTTTATACCCGTTTATATCTGTTTAAAAGAGGTTACCGTAAACAGATTTATATTACAACTGTTATTTTTAAAGAAAGTTAGAGTACACAGGTTTACAGTATATCAGTTTTTGTCATAGCAATTTACTGAAGCAACAGTTCTTGACAGTGAAATGTCAAAATGTATGTATACAACATTACATATTGTAATGTTGTATACACTGTCACTGTATTTTTTATAGTGACGTTCTGGCAACCACAGCTGCCAGTATTTTTCTGTAAGTTTCACAGATTTGTTTTACAGTGTATGGTACCTGTGCACAATGTAAAAATATTCATTGAGTTATCTGGTTAACAGTGCAAAAGAGCAACAATCCAGCTGACTGGTTGTCTACAAACATCTAGTGAAGTGAACTCACATTTCAGAGATAGGGATCAGGGTCGATGCTATGTATGGGTGGGCTGCAAATACAAAAGAGATACGAAAAATACAATTGTTAACTCATAACTTTTCAAACATATGCAACAATTTGATGAGAAAAATTAAGTCTTCCCCTCTTGCCTTTGTTCGGAGCGCTGTTGTAATGTCGGCTGAAGGCCTCATCTTTGGGGATGTCAGGGTAGAGGAACTTGAGCGGGTTCTCAGGGACTACCCCATCTGAGATTACTTTGTAGTTCCTGATGATGTCAGCGAATGGGAGCGCAGTGAGCCGGTTTTTGGTGTATGGTTCAACAGAATTGAACTTTACCTCTCCTGCGGATAATAAGTCATTGTTAAGTCTGCATGGCAGTAGCTCAAAGAAAGAAGAAAAGTCAGGTCCATCCTGGAGAAAGTGGGCTTTTAGGAAAGGGGGTCTTTAAGAAACAAATTAAAGCAGACAGGATGAACTGAGGGGCTGCATAAAGGGCCAGTAAATGATAAATTAGGATTTTTTTTTAAAACTGTGAATCATGTAAAACTACTCAAGTTGAATCCCAGAATAAAAATATAGCTGAACATAAGCATAATAGGCCCTCTTTAATTGTTCTTGTTTTGGGGTGGCATTTCTGCTTCATTAAACATGTGCAGTGAAGGCCCAGGCTGTAATGAAACCAGGGCCACTGCAACAATGATTTAATGGTATGCAATATACTGGTTGAGCCATCCACTGAGCTATTCTAAATGTAATTCGGGCTGTGCTCACCATTGTCGCCACGCTCCACCCAGGTAAAGGTGATTCCTCCGAGGTGGCTCTCACTGAAGCGTAAGAGGAAGGTCCCCGGCTCTCTGTCCTTCAATAACGCCCTCTCCATCTCCTTACTCACAAAACCCATGATGCAGCTGCACAGACAGAACATAACCTTTGACATTTGGTGCTCATTTTGTAACCTCACACTTCTCCATCATAGTGGTAGAGAGTAGGGGGGCAAACTGGGTTGATGAGGAGAGTGAGGTGTCCCAATCCAGCTTCATACTGGAGGTAGCAACACAGCTGCTCAGTTTAACCACTAGACGGCGATCTGGTCAAGTTTATGGTAGCAGCACGTCAGCATTCAAATACCAATGACAGGACTGAAACTGTTGTATTTCATTATTAAATAGTACTAAATATCAATTAATTCAAAGTCTCTGTACAAGTTCATTAGGACATCAATTGGCATTTATGGTGAGGTGCTTTTCATGCTTATTAAAGTGCTGCAGCCTAAAAATGAAATAAATACGATAGTATTTGTAATGTAAAATATAAGTTTTTAGGACATCGGCTTATTTTGTGTATTAATGTTGAAAAACTGAACATAATATGTGGTTTAAAACTAATTTATAACTAATAACTAATTAAGTAGCAGCATCCTTTTTAAGCAGCAGGATTTATGGACAGTTGGTCTTAATTAGAATTATATTTTATATTTTCTATCCAGCTAGTCCACCAATCACCTTGACCGTGCTGTCATTTGTCATTATACCAAGGTTTCATGGCTGGCTTGAATTGATTGGCACTGATGTTTCACTGAATGCTATACATTCACTTTTAAGTATTAGAACTTCTCCCACAGCCTAATTACAAATTCAAGGTGCAGTAAGTATTTAGGATCATATTTACATATAAAATGCATTATTTCATCTGGCTAAATAAGGTTGTTTACCACATTTGAAGTGGTGTGGTAACTGGAATAACCAACATGGGCAGGATTATGTCAGTTAAGGCTCTAAATGTCGGTTTTGATTATTTTTCAATTAATTGCCCAGCCCTACCCTCAACTCAGTGGCATTACAACAAAAAATAATCTCATACCCAAGAAACTTCCAATAATATAAGACTCTGCCATGCAAAAGAAAGGGAGTTAAAAGTGACAGCGTGTTTGTTATTATAGAGGAGAGATTTAGTAGGAGTGGCAGCTGTGAACTGTCAGGTTCACACATGCATTGAGGACTAACAGCTGACAGCACAAATGGAGCTCCAGCCCTGTGAGTCTGTTAGGGGAATGGGAGGTGATGCCGGATGAGTAGATGACTTACTTGTCATTCCAGACTGGCAGCAAGTGCTTCTTGATCAGCTCCAGTATGGATTCCAACCACATCCAGAAACTGAAGGGCTTTCCTGGAATATTTTCCTGGGAAAACAGAAGTGGAGTTGGATGAGTACCTTTTTGGAATTTAAACATCACATCATTTATCAAGAACTGGAAACACCCATTAGAGACATTCATGGCTTACCAGCTGGGCACACAGGGCATATTGCCTGGGATCCTTGACAGCACAACACTCATCTTGTTCATATGAGGATACATTTTCAATATCTAATCAAATATTGGAATATGTACTCACAACAAAGTTGTTATGAATAAATGCTTACATCCCATCTATCTAGTCAGTCCTTTTGTTTGTCTGTCACATTTATGCAAACAAAGTTTAACAAGTTTCTTATTTGATATTGTTTGCATACTGCTGCAGCAGGTAAGGAGCTGATGCATGCTGCTCAGGATGAAATGGTTTTCAGTAAGGCAGGGAGCAGTGGCCATACTTTCCCGAGGCAGGTGGCACAACCATGTTTGGGAACACATGGTATGTGGTAGCACCAACTCTTACCTTAGAAAACTTTGACCAGGAGACTTGAACATCACTGAAGGAGGCTTGCTGACCTATGGCAACAAAAATAAAATAAAGGATTATTAAATACATGTCAGCAATTCATTCAGGGTCAACTGAATAAGTATCAATTTTGTAACCCTTCTTATGGAAGTGGTGCCTACTTGCAGCTCACCATCACATCCAGAGCATTGAGCAGCTCAGCCTTGTGATTAATCATCATAGTAACTGTCCCTCCTTAGGATAAGGTAGTATTTTCATGTAAGCCTAAGACTGTTTCTTCTGTTTCTTTTACTCCACAGCCTACTGCCCCATGGTAGCTTGAAAAGCAGAGAGTTCATCTACCTAGGAGCTTCTCGCCCAGCATGGTGAGCTGCTCCCTGTTGAGGCCTCGTCCAACGAAGTTGGAGAACTGCCAGCTGAGGACCTCAGACAGCTGACTCCAGGTCGCCCGAGGTGGGTTTGCAAAGAACGCCAAGTTCTATGGACAAACAGGGATAAGCATTGGGGCTTGTGTGACGTGGAAAAATAGGATGCAACCACATTTTTCACAGGTTTTGGATGTTAAAGGTGCAACAATATATACTTTTGATATCAATACTGGTCACAGGCCCAGAAGACTGGCAACCTCTACCAGCCTCTATCCTGCACTGTGTGACACTGGATTGAATTTGCTGGATTGCTTTACAGCACCAAACAGGAAGAGGGCACTGTTCCTCCAGTAGAAACAGAGCTACAGCTTTCAGAGTTTCTGACAGTGGCAGGCAGTGCATGGAACAAGTGAAATGTCAGTGGAAAAATCACTTGCAATGTTTATCCTCTTCATTAAAGATAGAGACAAAACTTTTGACAGAACAAACTTTTTCCTTCATAGCAGAAACCGATGTTAAGAAAAATGTGGAAAATGTGGTACTAATTTCGAGAAATTATAATATAAATGGAGTGAGATAGAGGCTTGGCCATGATTACATTTGTTTATAGTGATTACACAAATCTATCAAGTTTAAACAGAAAATAACTACACCCAGCATGAAATGAAGCCTGATCTTTAATAGTGAAAGGTTGGGTGCCTGGACTTTTGAGGCATGTGATGTCACCATCTATAGTGTACAACAGGTGGTGACATCACATGCCACCAAAACCAGGCACACTACTTTTCACCTTTAGAGGTCAGATTTAGGTTTGGGGTTTGGTTACTCTTAAATGAGCACCTTTATGGAAAAAGCACTGTGCAGCAATTTATTCTAAATGCACTATGTGTGGATTAGAGATCTGTGAAATTATTACACTAAATGTTTTGAAAGATGCAAAATAAGGCAATTCCCTTCCAGAATTTGTTACAGACATTATGGCATTATGTAAAGGTGAGAGAAAGAGGAAACAGAGAGATCAAAACAGAAAAAAGGCAGCGAATGGAATGGTTCAGAGGGCACAAAAATAATGTTTTATCTCAAAAATTTCCAAATTTCCACAATTTCCACTCTACTGAGTATTCAGTTTCCGGGTATGCTGCTTGTCTTGATAATCCTTAATGTGTCACTTTTCTTTAAAGACAGTGGTAGCAAATGGCGGGTTGGCTCACCCTCTGCTCATCAGTCAGAAGGTTGTACCACATGACTGAGGCCCAACCACCAGGCAGCTGGCAGACGTTGGAAATGACCACAAGTGGCAAAGAGCATGTCTGGGAACACAGACAAACAATGAATGAGTAGCAGCAACAACAAAACAAAACCCTCCCAGTACCAAACTTCATTTGCGGCTCCTCTGTGGTAACTGACCTCCAGATCAATGGTCAGGCCCTGTACGACGAAGCAAGCCTCAAAGCTGAGAGAATGAAGCTCTTCTGTCACACAGAGAAGACCCTGGGAAAACATGCAAAGGATTTCAGAGCTGACGATTCACCCCTTTTTAATACTGATTTATTAATCTCTAAATAATGTGTCATGATGTAAAATAATTTTAGAATAATATGTCAACCCATAGTGATACTGAAGTGTTACTATTTCATTTTTATTCCGTAAATAATCTTGTAGTCTCAAAGCACAGCAAACCAAAAAGCCTGAATGCAGTCTCACAGAACAATAACATAATCATGTGTGCTACTACACCAAATTTTTTGTTGAGAATATAGATAGGAAAACCTCCCACCAACAAGGAACAAAATCATCAGCAGGGCCAAAAACTGATTTAAATTATTCCAAGCAACAGCACATGTTTATATGATTAAAGTTATAGAGCTGAAGCAAGATTGTGCCCACAGATTAGACATCATGGAGGTCTTACTTTCCATTCATGATCTATCAAGTTCACACTGATGAAGGCAGGTGCAACGTTTTAATTTAAATAATATCAAGTGCTTTGTAATTTTAATTTTAAGCCCACAACCATCCAAAGAACCCTGATAATACCCGATTTTAAAGAAAAACCAATATCATATGTTACTTATTTTGTCTATTTGCAGTATCGGTGGCTAATAAACTTGTGTCTCACTTTGTTGTCTGTTGATGGGGAGTTTACCCCTCTGCACTGCCCAGAAATGCCCCGTGACTTTCTAATCTAAACATGCTGAGAAAAGTGGTTAGGAACAGCCGTTAAGCACTACTGTGCATCAAATAGTCCAAATTAGCTGCTGTGAGCATTACGACCTCTACAAGTTGTTTTTACAGGGTGGCAAATTAGCAAATTAACTGTCACCTCCTGTCACTCACCTCATTCCCCTTTGTACCATTGATATATTTCTTCTCTTTGAGCTGCTGTAAAATACAAATTCAGTGTCAGTTTACTTTAAATCAATCACAGAACACAGAAACTCATGCAAAACATCATGATGACTAAAATTAAATTTAGTCTAATGCTATGTATAGTAATGAGAAAACCAAGTTAAGGAAATATCTGATACATGGTATCTTGTTGTTACAGAAAAAAGTAGACATGCAAACATTTGAGTGCATTTGTGAACATGTCCAAATGCATGAAGGTGAAGCAAAGTGGGACTAAAAAGTGCACCCAAAATCCTTCTGTATGTAAATGTGTGGATTGTTATTATGTTACCAGGTGTCTGAATTCCACTGAGAGGCAGCCGTTGGAGGAGTCCTCAATGTCCATTGCTTTAGTGTTGTTGGTCAGGATGAAAAACTGTCGATTTCTGAAGATCAAAGAGATAATAAAATGAGGAAGCTAAAAGTGTAGTAGGGACTGTCCCAAAGATGCATTTCAATCTATGAAGCAGGTCTACTTTCGCCAGAGAGCTACTAAATGGTCTTTAGGTTAGATGCGTGAATTCAAATGTCAAAAAAATAAATACTGTAGTAATTCTGTAATAACTGAAAAATTAACATGCTACTGCATTAAGCTTGCTAGGAAACCACTCAGCCATGAGTAACTTACTTAGTAATTAATTAGTGTATAGGAATGTCATTTGAAAAACCTGCATAAAAATTAATACAGAAATGATAATGCCTTAACTACCTACATTAAATTATTAAGTAACATAATACATTTTGGAGATTATATTTACATCTGTTTTTTAAATCCTGAATGAAACAGATTTTATTTATGGCATTTTGGAATGACACCCTTCATTTCAATAAGCAGTACATGTGATTGATTGTCATTAGGAGAGCAGGCAAGTAGACTGAAAGGCAGACCAGGGCAGCAAATCTGAGATTTTGAAGTTTTTACTGAAAACAGGTTGGCAGGAGTACGGGTAATCACGAGGAAACAAGAACAAACAGACTAGGAGCAGGAAATAAAACCACAAATGACAATGAGCTGGAAAAGACAGAACAGATGAACTTCTCCAGGGAATCAACAACAGGCGGGTGGACAGGGGAACAGGCAGGGAGCTGATTGGCTGGGATAAGGGCAAAGAGAGCAGGTAACACAAAGGCAGGGCTAACGAGACAATGCAGGGCAGGTGAGCAGCTGAAAACAAGCTGGACAAAACACCACAGAAAATATCACAATACAGAAAAGAAAGCACAGTCAAACATAGGACTGTGACATATAATCTGCAGTTTATAAATTTGATGTAGTATGAAAACATTTATGTGCATAATATTGTGAGACATTGGTCACTGTGCTACTCTAAGTCTCAGTGACCTTATGTAACACTGCTTTGGTCTAAAAAGAAAAAAAAAAAAAAAAAAAACAGCTGTACTGTACTGAAGAGTTGATAATACTCACACTCTGCCAGGCGGGAGGTCTCTGGATACCCACAAACACACACACGCAACATGCACACACAAAAAAAGAGAGAATATTGTGTCAGTGAGTGCATCTGCAGGCTGTATCATTATCAAAAAGTAACCCACACTAAATACAACTCTTTTATAGGACACTATAAGTTTACTATCTTTCAACAACTTACTAATATATTTAATATGGAATCCCCCCTGTCAAAAACAAACAAACAAACAAACAAAAAAAACACACAAAAAAAAAAAAAAAAAAAAAAAACTTTTTGGACATGCAGATCTCACTTGTCAAATGTTGTTTTCACTTTCAGCTGGTAATCCACTTCTGGAAGTTTAACCAGGAGCCTGGAGAGGAATTAAGACAAGGAAAAATACTTCATACTACAAAGTGCTCTTAACTATAAATTACACCAGGTATACCAGTAAACCTTAAACAGAAAACCATTCTGACAAATGATAAATAAAAACATGTAAGGCAAATGTAATACCTGACTTTGGTGGTGAACTGTACTCCAGTCTTGATGATGAGGGGTTTCTGGGGATGTGTGGGCATACACGGCTGCTTCTCCACCACAAATGAGCTGAAAGCATACCACAACTCATAGGACTGATATGATTTTACCTATCAGCTTATGTCTGTGATTTGCCGGTCTAGTTTTCTAAAGATGAGACATGGCACATGGTTTGGAGGAGATGCTAAGTCTGCCACAACCAAACTGATGAAAATAACCAACAGAACACTGATTAAAAAAAAAGCTTCCTGTGTGAACACCCTGGTGTGATGCATATTACTTTGGGTTGCACTGCATTTGTTTTGTTATGTTCTGTTGTGATGACTTGTATAGAATATGCACGCTTGCCTTAATTTAAATGAGCTCCATTTCATTTGTTTCTGTGCTACTACTGTGTTTTCTGACTTTGGGTTTTTGCATTTGGTTGTGGTGTGCGGCAGTGCATTGCATTGCTTTGCATTACAGTGTGTCGTTGTGTTGGAATTACCTTTTGATGAGGAGGTAGATGAGGTATTTCACCTGCTCGTCCATCTGGGGTTTTTGCAGGGGGATGGGGTCACTCTCATATGTGACCTTCATTACCAACTCCTCCAGTTTGTCCAGCTGCCGCTTGATCTGGAACAGACTCTGGGCGGTCAGAGTAAACCTGCACAGGAGGTGGGACAGGAGAGAAGAGGAGGTCATTTTGTGAAGTCAGCTTACCTGGGTAACAGACTGTCATCCCACGTATATTGTGGGGCATAAGTCCAATGTGAAAGAGTTATCAATGTCCCTGACAATAATCAACGTCCCTACAAGGCACCAAAATGCACATCAGCATGCTCTGTATATATTTGCGTCATTGACTACATTTCTCAGTAGGATCACTCAAAACATACAGAACAGATTTGCATGAAACTTTGAAAAAAAAAAAAAAAAACTTATTATTTTATTTAACCTTTATTTAACCAGGCAAATCATTAAAAACAAAGTCTTGTTTTTTTGTTGATGGTTTGTCATTTGGTGTGATTTGCTTCGTATTTTCTGATGCTTCAATGGCCCAGCTCCTGGATCCTTAAAGTTTCATCTATCTAACATGACCTAGAGGTAAATCATTTAAATGTGCAGTTTGGTATGAGTGCAAACCACCTTATTGTTAAGTGCTTTGCAGTAAATAATTTCAGTAAATATTCAGGGATGCCTGTTTATGTATTATTACCAGTTCTGCAGCTGGTCCAGGCCAGTGAGCAGGGGACCGCCTATGGAGGCAATCTGCTGTCTGTGTTTCCAGTCAAGCAGCTCAGGTTGGAGCTGGGAGGTCATCATGTCATCAATCTCCTTGATCACAATGTTCATCTTCGTCAGGATCTCCTTATGGAAGTATCAGAAAAACGGCACTGGTTTGAGTAATAATACTGAACAGATTTGCTGTGCAGTGATATAGTGTTGACATCTTGAATGCTTCTCTACAGTATGTGGTCTCTCTTACTGGAACCTGTGTCTCATTGTCAAGCTAAACCCCCAGTTAAAGCTGGCTTGTGTATTATTATCTAAATCAAGTGTGATAACTGATGATTTTTTGTCTCCAATCAAATCCACATCTGGATTTCATTTTAAGTGTTGCAATGGTGAACAATAGCCTCTAGAAACACAGGATGGCACTTGCATTATGTTGAAGTCCTTGAAGGTGACCCTGTGTGACTTCACCAGCAACAGTATTCACACTCAAACCCGCAAAGATGTCAACTTTTTTATATAGGCACTCTAAATCAAATGTTGCTCTTGTTGACAGTTTTTACACATCTTACATCGTCATCAGTGTGCTTCTAGAGGGAAAGTGGCCTTGGTTTCTCACCTCTCTCTATTGTGCAGCAGGTTTCATTAAAATTTCATTCTAAATTTCAATTTGCTATTGGGAATTCTTAATTTGTGTGCCCCATGCAGATACTTTGCATGTCTCCTACATGTGATTGGAAAGTGTTAGCATGACCCCCAAAGAGCTAAGTGTTAATGGTTTTGGGAGCAGGGCTTATACAGGCTGGAATACAAAAATGCTTGCTGTTTCCACAAAGGCATACCTTCCTCTTGAAGTCAAGCAGGTTGAGCATTTCCTGTAGTCTTACTACTTCCTGCTTCATCACTTCAGAGTTCCTCTCTGCCAGATCTAACACACACATACACACACATACACACAACGCACACAAGCACAGCTTCAAGCAGATTCTCATATGTGGAGGAATTAACAGTTTCAAAGTAATGATTCAAGCTTTTAGAAACTTGTGAGCACATCCTGTACCACCACTCACCCCGGGACTGGAGTGTCTTATAGCGAAAATCAAAATCATCCTGCATGTCCTCAATGCATTTCACAGCCTGGTCCATCATCTAGACACAGATCAGTTTAGATCAGTTAGTTTTGTTCTTTTTTTTTGCACATGTAATAAAATACAAAAGTTTTATTTTTTTTTTAAAGCATCATGGTAGCTCCTGGAACAGTCCTAATAAGGATGTATCATTTCAAGCACAGTTTGTACAATTTTAGCCTGCATTCAACTCAGCATGTTTATCTTGTGCTGATAAAAAACACTAGTGTCCCAAATTGTACACACACAGATGTGGTGATATGTGTTTTTCCAAGAGTGCACATGCAGCAGCTGGGAGCTATGCCTTGTCTTTGTATTAATATTCCCCAACATGTCAGTTACCTGCACGCTGCTCCTGATGACTGCAACTTTATTGTCCATGTTCTTCTGCTTCTCAAAGGCCACTGAATTCTGCAATGACTTCTCCAACGGACCCTGTTGAAAAATGTTGACAGCAATCATCATTTAAATGTTTATGGTGAGGGTACACAAATTGAAATTAATGTATACATGAATTCTTGCATGCAAAGCATTAATTCATACATGTAATACATGATGAATTACTAGAAAGAAGAGTCAGTTTTATCTCATGCTTTAAAGAAAGAACAATACATTAATTAACATAAGACCTCGAGCAGCTACATCATCATTATGAGCAATTAATGCTTAACTAATCATTAATAAAACATTACACATCAGTTTCAAGGAAGGAACGGTTCACCACTTCATTCAAAATGCTTAAATAATGATGATTACTTGAAATTGCACAGGCATGTGCTGTGATGTGATGGGCCAGTTTTTAATTTTTCTGATCCAGCACCCATCTGACTGGGTATTGGAATGTGCGTGTTCTTTTCATTATGCCCAATTGGCTGTAGACTGCAATGAAGAAGACATGAACATACTCAATAACTCAGCATTCATGATGATGGAACAATCTTAATTCTTGCATTTAGGCATGCATGAGAGAGTGGGAATTCTTGTGCATACCTGATAATTCCTGAAGCATTAACATGCATGAGTTACTGCTTTTTCATGAGTGAATGCATGCATGAAATCATTACAATTCATGCGTTCTTACCTTTTTTAGGGCCCAAATGAAACCTCTGTTTTCTAGACATAAACTTAATTATCTCATTTTGCTACAGTAGTTTTGTCAGTTAGTGTGCAAGTCCAGTATGTCCAGTCCAGTCTCTGAATTGCTCAACAGGAATTAAGGTACACCGTGCAAACTGCCTAGGGCTGTTTCAAATTACTTCAGACTCAAGTGACAAGCACATATTTTGGTAGTTGAGTCTTATGTGCTCATTTTTTGTGCACTTTTAACAAAGTATGGGCTTTAGTGGAACAAACAGCACAAAACTTTCCCTTTCCTGATTGTTTTGCTTTGGGCATTTTATTACACAGCATTTGGTGCTTGGAAAAGTGCCATACAAATACATTTGCAATGTTTATCACATGGATAATATTTATCAGTCTGCTTTGCTGCCATGCCAGTATATTTACTGGGAATGAAGTGAGTTGGCTGAGAGTGTGAGAAGGATTACAGTTTTCCGGGTAGCGGCTCTGGCTCACCAGGAGCAGCATTTACTAGAAAGAAAGAGGGACTTTCCCGGAGAGGTGAGATGATGTGATAAGCACAGACCTGTTCCTGCATGCTGGCACTGGAAAGGATCCGCCTCTCTTCCCTGAGACAGGTAGAGATAACTCGAGCCATGAGGACAGGGTTGGCCTTGTATTTCACCTGGGAACAACAACAACACACACATGCACAAGTGCACATCCACGACAACACACACATGCACACAAGGGTCACATAATACCTAAGGAACAAAGACAGCTGAAATAATGAAAAAAATAAGCAATTTGAGACAGGCTGAGGTGGAAGTAACTAATTCCATTTAATCATGTTACTGTAATTGAGTAGCTTTTTGTGTATTTATACTTGTATTTATAATTTTTTTAAAGTCAGCAATTTTACTTTACCTCAAGTACATGTTTGCTTGAGTTTTGTATTTCACTGCATTTTAATTCAGATCGATTACAATGAACAAATGATCAAAGACAGATTGTGGAACCTTTCACAACAACATCTCACAGAAAATGAGAAGAAGAACCTGCTTCTACTTTGTTGGTTCTACTTTTTGTCATTTCCAAATTTCACAATAAAAACATACACAGTGGAATAACTGCAAATGGTCGATGGAAGCAAGGACATTTAGACTCAACAGGCAAAAAATGTGGAAAAGTGTGGAAAAAAGCTGAATAATATCAGTGAAGTTGGTCTGTCAATGGGAACCATGTAGGCTCAACCATCATATTATGTGTTTATTCCACATTTGTCAGTTGAGTCTACGGAGTCCTCACTTCAGTCAGCCCTCAGCAATTTTGCGTAATGCACCTTTACCAAAATCTAGTTTGCAGCGTGTTCTCGCCTCCTTTTCTAACTGCATGGAAAAGATCACAGCTAACACAGTTCCTGTTTTGAAAAAGGAACCCAGTCACTTTTACTCCCAGTACATTTTAAATGAGCTACTTTTTAACTTTTACTTTTGTAAATGTTACAATAGAACTTCTACTTTTGAGTAAAATATCATCAGAGCAAAACAGCACTTCTACGTGACAGGTACTGTACTCTTTCCACCACCAGAAACAGGCCCGTCTCTGTGTTACGAAATTCTACACCACCACAAAAGAACCAACAATCCAGACAGGCTGAGGTAGTTTGTTCACTTTCGTTTTTTTTTTTTTTCTTTCTTTTTTTTGTTAATCTGCAGTGTCTGTTTATCTTGCCAACAAAACAAATCAGTTCCTGATAAGGAGGAAGTAGTTAGCTTAAACGAAGGTGTGTCATTGTTGCCTTTACTCTAAGATCTGAGGTGATTACTGGAAGTGGTGTCATAATCTGCTTACAGTTCAACAAAGGAATGAGGTGAAACCTGCCTCTAACGTGAGAGCAAAAACATGGTCACAACAGCGCGTAACAGACTACAGTGCCTGGCGGTGCTGCAGTCAAGGATGTGCATGGATAAATTAAGTGAATGTACCTCTATCCCTGGCATTATGTAACTTGAACCTTTATAGAAAATTACAAAAGTTACAAAAACAAAATAATGAACAAAATGTCAAAGCTGCAAGTACACCATGCTACCTTGAATTTAGTAAAGACTGCTTTTAAGTGTAATTCCCCTGATTTGTGCGGTGACTTACATTTTTGAAACTTGATAAGGATGCATTTTATGAATTATGAATCTTGGTTTGCAGATATTTTGATTCATGTTTTGATATTGATTTATTCATGTGCCTGATGCTATTGAAGACTACAATCCTCATTAAAGATTATGCCCAAGTATGAAGACTCTTCTGTGCTAAAATTCTTGTATTTGAATTAACTTTACCGAGGATATCATTATTATATTTTTATAATTATTATACCCGGAAAAAAAAATCAAGACTTGATATCTCAAAAATATGGAGTAACCACTCACCAAGGAACATACTTTCATACTTGTGCAAGGTGCCACTTGTTGGTGCAGTGACTTTTTCATGAAGGAAAGAGCACTTTTGGTGCTTTTGGTCAGGCGCTTTGTGTCGGGGGGGGGAGGAAAGCCACAGTAAGGGGCTGTTGTCAGTTCAGCGGTGCACTGAAATTTCAGTGCCCTGTATGACTGATTTGCATCTGCCAACACCCGCCTGCTCAGACCAGGTCAACGACACGGCACACCCGCCTTTTATATTATTTTTGTCACTTCACTTGGTGGAAATGCACCCAAAAGCAGAAGCCCTTTTTTTGTCTGGTACTCCTGTCTGTTTCAGTTTGATGTGAATCTCTCAGGATAAAAAATGATTTCTCAGTTCGCACAGTACATTTATATATTCTGACACACACGTGGCTTTTGCATGTCATGAAAGCTGTTGTGTGTCAAGGTTTAAGATGACTAATGAAATGTCTATACTCTCACTTACTTCTCACTTACTACTTTATTTCTTACAAAGTTTGTCTTTTTGCTACCACAAACTGAAACAGTTGAATGAAGTGAATTAAATGTGTATATTTTAGGGCTTACTACCACAGACAAGGTAATTGTCTCCTGAAATGCTATCCTCTATCTGTGGAAACCTTGGATTTTGGACGGAGCCACATCCTCTGGACCAGTGAGGGACCGGCTGGAGGACCGGCTGCCCTCCCCTCCGGATGCTACACTTTCTCTGCAGGTCACTACTAATGTGTCTTGCTCTTCTGCTTGTATCAGTGAACTGTTTCTGACTTTAAGCAACAGTGTCCTTGAAACCAGAGCAATCATTAATCTAACCCAGTTACTGTATCTCCCCTCGAGCCAGTTTTACATGCCCTGACTGGCCTACTTATGGCACCATAAATACGTTCTTAGCAATTCTGCACTCGTCACACGTGCACATCAGTTTACACCTGGGAGAAACTTTTTCTCTGCATGAAACTGCTCTCTGTAGCTTCCATTACAAAAATGGGATGTGCTGTTTTTAAAAGGACAGTTAAGAGCAATTAACTGATGGGTAGAATACCAGCCGCTACCACTTTCACTGATGACATATTCATCTCACCTTGTTTCCAAATGCCCCCAGTGCACGTTGCTATGGCAACGCTATAAACCTGCCATCTCACCTCTTGCACCTCGTAACCTTCACACCATGTGCTATAATTCACAAAAAAACAAAAACCTGAGTGTGGTCATTTTATCACCTAGAGAATTAAGAAGAGGTGGATATTTCTGAAATATCTCATCCTTGGAAGGAAAGTCTTCATAGTCTTCATGTCACAGTATACTCAAGAAACAAGGTCACAGTATACCAGACTTCCCTTAGCAATATGTGAACACAATAAGTGCCACCACATCGCTGTCATATATTCTGTTTGTGATGTATCCGCACTTCAAACAAAATGTTTTTGCACATCAACAGCCAGATTCTGTCAAGCCCACTCAGGGAATATGAGAAGCTCTGCTGTGGGAGGTGGAAACTTTCTTTTTCTTTTCTGTTGTTTTTTTACCTCCAAGTATGACTAAGATTTTGTATGTCTGCATCACTACCAGTGATGACTGGGGATCCAACGCCTACACAGTGACTTTCATTACAGTCAGAGTGACGCCACCAAAGACTTCTGAAAATTTTTATTCTAATTTTTAAAAGTCTTCATTCTGTGCTGGCAAGTAGCAGCCACATATGCATACATGACATACAAGTTGAGCACATCATTTCAGTCTACCCACTGAGCATTAGGTCTCATTTTAACATCACATCAATGCCTTAGCTCTATTATAGCTCTCTTTTTGTAGACCAGTTTTTAACCGAGCTGTTATATTTGCTACATGTGAAGCATAAAGATGTGCAAAAAGGGAACAGAGAAGAACATATGTATAAGATAATGTTTTATTTTTGCTCTATATGCAAGAAAACCCATTCTTATAAATAGAGCTCTACTTCAATTTCACCTTTAAACCCTAAAGCGCCATTTCCAGGACAGGGAATTATGCCTTGGTGCAGACTAAAATGCTTTTAAACTGGAATAACTCAGATTAACTTTCTGGTTCATTGATTGAACTAGTTCTAGATTTATCTTAATCTAGATTTAAACAATCCGATTTCCATGTCAAAGTAAATTAAACTTTCAAGGCAGCAACTTTAACATCAGATGACTGCTGTTTGGAAGAGGAGACACAGTGCAACAACCATCCTCTGTTTCTCCTTCAATTCCACACAATTCTGGTCTTTTTTCTACATCTAGTCCAGGTTTTATGAACAAAATTGGGTTTTCAAATTAATCCCTTGAACAAATTCGTTCATTTTCTTTCTAAAACATGCAGAAAAAGCGATGAGCAAATTAGCAAAAAAAAAAAAAAGATCTAAAAATTAGGGAAAAAAGTATGTAATTACAGGAGAATAACTAGAAAATGATCAGAAAATGACCAAACAAAATTGTAAAAATTGCCACACAAATAGCCCAAAGGTGGCAACCAAACAAGAAAAACTTGAATTTGGTGGATTATCACTTTAAATTTAAACAAGGACTGTGACCGTGTTTATCTTTGGATGAAACTGGATATTCTGTAGGTAACACTTTTTTCTTTTATAAAACTTTCTTTTATAATATATATATATATATATATATATATATATATATATATATATACATACATATATATGTATATATCGTCTGTTTAGCCATGAAGGTTTTTGTCAATGGTAACTACCCGGTTTGTCTGTGCATTCCAAATAAACCAGACAAAACACATCACTTCCTGTGTGGTAGAGGATTTTCTCCTGGAAAAGACCTACTAGGCACCAGTATCTTAGAGTAACAAATACAAAATTAACTGGGTTCAATTTGCATCACCTCTGTTACATAAATCAGTAATAGATAGTAGCAAATAGGACATGCATTTGTATATTATAGATTATTACTTTAAAGGTTTGAACCTGCTAAATTAGCACAAATAATCATCATATACACACATTAGTAAGCCACAAACACCCCAAACAACCATACAGGAGTAACAACTTCCTCTGAGAAGCACTAACTTTGAGAACATACACACACACATGTAAACACACACAGGAAACAGTGGTGCGAACCACCCAGCACTGTTCTGCAAAGGTATATGTCTCCTCTTCCAATTCGGTATGCAAAACACATGCTGAAGCTCATGACATCAGCAACCACTGACCCCAACAAAACATTTCCTGTACATCCCCTGGATCAAACCTCTACACTCTGAGTGGGAGTGCTCAACCAGACGCAAAGTTTCTCTCCAAATGAATAAAATCAAATGGCCTGGTTTGTGACTCAGTAGTAGATGTTCTTATCCACTTTAATTTATGCTTCACAAACAGTGTCCTTAGAATAACTGAGTATGCTAAAGAGGTTCAAAATAGTGAAATTTGTGAAATAATGAATTTCACAAGTTTTACATCTAAATTGCATAAAAATTGCAAAAAAGGTTGCATTTGAACTGAGCTTTACTCATTTAAGTGCCATTTGAGGCAGTGAACTGTAAAAAAACCAAACCAAAACAAAACAAAAAAAATACCCTGCTGCACTGCTTCTCTCAGGTGACAGTTTATGCAAAGGAGGAAACCAATTACACATTTAAGCCAATCCCCGTGACTAAATGAAAGCACAGTTCTAACATTTCACTTCCCCATCAGCTGTAATACACATACATTGTAGACTGCAAGGTACTTCTCCTTAATAAGGAGGTTTGAGTACAAGTGTTGAAAACAACCACATCACGGGCGTAGGCCATAGTTTTTAATAGTACTCATAATAACACCTTCGGAGCTAAAATAGCAATTTATTTATAAATAAAACCAGAAAAGTGGTGTATCACATGTTGCCTGATACCTGAGCAGACACCTTCTACCTTCAGTCTCTTGATTGTAAAGGCATGTTGTGCAAAGGTAACTAAATACTGAAGTGGAACTTATTCCCTGGCAGGATGTTATGGAAAAGTTTCCCCACTATGGGGCTGATTCCAGGATTTTTAAAATGAGGTGGCACAAGGGGGGGCTAAGGACCAGTCAGGCTGGGGCCATGGTAAGTCAGAAAATCCTATTAGAAATAAAAACAATGTTGGCCCTGTGCCCATACAGGTGGCATTACATAAAATGTGGCAGAGAACAAGGGCCTGACAATCGTTCCCTGTTGAATAACTGTCCCTAACTAACCCCTCCCGTATTAGTATTTTCCCGTAAATTTCCCGTATTTAACCTGCATTTATTAAAAATAATAATAATACCCCGGGGCGAGCCGCCCATTCCCAGTCTGACGTCTGCCACCCGCTACACCTACTGTATGTACTGTAGGTGGCAGTTGTCACGAGGTTAGTGTAGGCTACAATTGACCTCCGAAACTGTCAAGGTAAATAAACATCCCATGTCTGATTAAAAGGACCAAAAACGTTTTTTAGTTAAATGGAAGACATGATGACTGTATTTGAACTATTGATTTATAATGATGTCAGGCCATGCCTGTGTATTTCAACGTGATGACGTGCATACCGGGGGCAACCCCCATGCCCCACTCCCACGCACGCGCGCGTGTGCCGAAACAAAAATCTCCCGGATTTTACTACTCAAATGTTGACAGGTATGAGTTAAGACCAAATCAATATCTATCTATCTATCTATCAATCTATCTGACTTCACATGACTTCACATAACTTCTACTTCCTGTAGAACAGAGTATCTTAAATGGTGACATCATCCTGCACGAGTGGGTGTGAATTAAAATTTAAACAAATAAAACCTTGACATTTTTTTTAAACTTCCCTCTTCCCTCGTCCACCTATCCCTTCAAATAAAATTGTGTTTCTCTCCCAAAGTGACATGCTATTGGTTTGCCCTGGTGAATGATCCTTCCCTGCCCTATGTCTTGCCCAAACATCCTGTTTCACCAGGAAATTCATGGGGTCTTTAAATGAACTGAAGGGATGAGAGAGGCACCTGTAGCTGCTGGTTGATGATTTTCAGGTTGTGTCTTTGTAGGAAATTGTGCTCCTGGGACCACAGCCTCTCCAGCTGCGACAGGAGATTGGTGAACATCACTGCAGCCATGGACTCATCGCTGGCCGCTGTGTCCCTGAAGATACATGCAAGATGTTTAGGATGCGTTTAGGTTTGTGATTCCCAATGTAAGGCTGAGAAGATGATTATTGTTGTAATGCTAATAAAAGACAAGACCCTGATTATTGTGCATATGTGCTATTCTCTCATTTCTCACCATTAAAAAGATAAAGCTATAATGGGCAACATGCACTTTGACATCAAACCTGTCACTGTGGTGAAAACATATCTATTTGTGAGTTTTTATGATCCTGCTATTTATGATATTTTAACAACCGAATATTTCACTGTGTTTTGTAGATACACTCCTAGAATGCAGTCTACAGTAAGATTTTCTGCAATTTAAAAGACCATAGTAGTGATTCTGTATGTATAGCATAATATCTACAAAATGTATAGACTTCATGATTCTGCTAATCTTTGCCCAAAGCAAACAGTTGTATTTAAGCACTCTGGTATCATATTTCCTCCCTTTTATCCAGCCATTGGTTTTCATTCATTCCACTAAAATATGAAAATGAACTTTCAGAGACTTCAAACTTTCTTCACACCAGTATTTTGCCACCATAATAAAGTCGTTCACATTAGATTTCCTAAAAGCAGCAGCACTGTTGTGGTTCGATGACTTGAAATTGGGAGGAGTGAAACAGTCCCTCCGCCAGGAAAAACAGTCCCCCAGGGAAACACTTTCTTTACCCAGCTTATCATCAGCTCTGTGGGTTGTGATGGTGACGACTTTGTTAGCCACAGAAACAGAACATCATAAAGGTGGGTGTTTCAACCAAAAATTCAAATGTGAGAATCGAGGGATTTCAAAATGACATTCAGTCACTAATATGCCCTTTATAATAAAATGGAAAACTTGACGACTTCCTCAGTTATAAGGTGAAGTCAGTCAAATAGTGCTCTTACCTCAAACCAACTTTTTGTATATTCACTCACTCATGCCACAGTCTTGTTACATGCCCTGACTGGCATGTAACACGACAAGACATGTTATATCCATGTCCACTTAAGCATGTGACTTTTTGCATGTGCCACTGAATTATTTTAGTTGCAAATAAACTGAGCAAGTGTTATTGTTTTTATTTATTAATTTATTTATTCATTGCATTACTGTTGAATTTACTACATTTGCCCAATGCTAAAGAAACAGCACTCATAAATGTATAACATATTGATATACATGCCACGCTACATGTAGTCACATCCTGCCCAGCCCAGCATTAATCCAGAGCATCCATTCTACAAATTAGAAAGACAGTGATTGATTGAGTGGTGCTGCCAAAGTTTAGGGATTTTCAAGTAAGTTCAGTGAATTTGTCAACTTTAGCAGCCTGACAATGAACAGGCTAAGATCCTGGATTAGTTCTCATTCTATACATCAGTGACACTGGACAAACACTGGACCAATAAGATAAACACAACTGATGCGAACTCCAGTGTTGTATTCCCTCACTGCCTCTAGTGAGGAATGACTGTCACACAAAAGAGTGTTATATGCATGTCCAGGACCGTGTTAGGAACGGGACACTGCCATACTAACACACACCACACAGAGTCACATACCGCACACAGTGTGGATAGAGAGCGTGGTATCCCATGTGGCACTGCTTTCTCTGAAAGTGGCAGCGAGCTGCTGTTTTTTTTTTTTTTTTTTTTTGTTACAGCTAGCTGCTGGAGCGTTTCACTCTGAGGTTTCACTTCCTGAGTGGCATATACAGCACCAGAATTTAGTTGGGCAAATATGCTTATAAGTTGTTGTGTTATTGTTGTTTTTTTTTTGTTTGTTTGTTTTTTTTTCTTGTCTTTCTTTTTTTTGTTATGTTTAGAAGTAAAACATATTTGATGGAGAAGAGGCATGAGACAAAAGAGGGAGGGGAATAATAATAACTGAATATTTCCTTCTTTCTCTTATGATTGTCTGAGATAATAATTATAACAATAAGAATAACAATAATAGTAACCACAACAATGAAAAATAATAATAATACTAACAGATTTTCTTTATAAAGCACTATTCAAAACAAAATTACAGGATGCTTTACATGGGTATATCATTTAAAACATTTCAGGACCAAAACAAAACATTAAAAAAAAAAAAAAAAAAAACAATGGTAACAAAAGGGGGAGAGAGAGCAGGAATGGAGAGTAAAATTGTGCAATAAAAAATGTTTTAGCTCTGTCTCTCTCTCTCTCTCTCTCACACACACACACACACACACACACACACACACACACACACACTGAGCACTCACCAGTCCTGAGACTCGATCCAGTTGGCCAGACCCTGGCGGATATCCATCGGGAAATCATCATACAGGTAGTCCACATATTCCAGGTGTCTGATCTCGAGCTGCTGGATCTGCTTCCACTGGCTCATGCTGCAGTGCATGAACAAATGGCATCACATCACACTGGACACTTTACAACAACACAGAGGAGACTGATCTTGGTTCTATAGGCTGACATTTTTACTTTAAGCATTTGTTTGGTAGATTTCTCATATGTTGTTACCTGAGGCGCTGCTGGGCTGCTTTCTAGACAGTCGGACGGTCCCGGCACCATGTGCTGTTGTTTCCCTCTGACTTTCGATTTTAATGAGCCTGCTCGAGGAAGTACACTGGGTGTCTCACCCAGTGTACTTCATCATCAACACGCCTCTACTCGCCTGTACTCGGTGTGCGCGCGCGCACGCGCGCGCGTGCTATTTAGCTCTTGATGGAGTAAATCACAACTTAGCTCATAGGCCTATGTAGAGGTCAGTTTTGAAAACTATTGCTATGTCCTATTTAGCGTATTGTAGCCTACATTACCTAGGTGTATGTGTACCTTAAATAAAGATTAGAGCCTGTACAGGTATCATTACAAGGCTATGCCCAATATTCATTGCAAACTTTGCAGTGAATATTGGGGGGGGGGGGATCTGCCACAAATGCAATTAGCTTAAAACGGATGAAAAGTATTTTCAAAGGATAAAAACGGTAATAACCTACTGACTACTCGACACACATTCAGATTTTCTTCTTTTCCGTCTACAAAGAGGTACTCTACCTCTTTATCTTGTGTTTTTCGTTGAATATGTTATGTTTTAAATGAGGAAAAACTACAAACCACACTGCGCTGCTAACAGCACACCTGTGTTTTTTTTTTTTTATGTGCACGTGTATGTGCGCGCGCGAGCAGTACGTGTTCAGTCGGTAAATGACAAATGGCACGAGACAACAGCAATATGAAGGAAGTGGAGCCTCTTTTTCCCTTTTGTTTTAAATAGCAGGAATATCATATTAACTCGTTGATTTAAAGATTTTCTTTATTTATTTATAATTTATGTATTTATTTATTTACTTATTTATTAGCCTATAATAAAGGCTATCCGGTAGGCCACTGTACTGGCAGAATAATACTGACTAATATTAGTACTCAGTAATACTCAGTTACAAGTGTATTGCTTAGTATTCTGTTGTACTTAGATCTTATTCTTTATTTATTTATTTATTTATTTATTTATTTATCTTTTTTTTAATCCTATTTAATCTGTAATCTGTGGATACTGCTGAAAAACTGCGAATTTCCTGCGGGATGAATAAAGTATCTATCTATCTATCTATCTATCTATCTATCTAGTATGGAGTTGTATTTGTTTAACTTAATTTATTTGAGTAACAAAAGCAGTAGGCTGCACAAAGGCAATTTTCCGTATTTATCTAGTATGGTATGTGTCTGATTGTTGACTCATTGTGTATTTATGGGAACTTCTATCCCACATCACTATCAACAACAACAATATAAAGTCCCCAGAGACATGTTGAAGGGGAAAGTACATAGGGGAGACCCGGGATGGTTGGAACAGCATCACTTTTCCTCAAAAAGGGATGATGTCATGAATCACGCGATCAGCTTCATGTGTGGCCACTTCCTGCCTGATTTTATAGCCAAAACACTGATATTCCAGTAAGAACTTTTTTTTTTTTTTTTTTTTTTTTTTGGGTGGGGGGTGGGGCGGGCTCATTAGCGCTCATAATGTTGAAGTTAGAAATGTGTAACTTGTATTAGATCAGAGAGTAATCTCTTGGGTAAAATGTGAGGCATTTCATCTATGCTAATTTCCAACCACCATGTCAAAACAGTGGTGGGGATGGTTGAAACGTCTTTTTAAAAAAAAAAAAAAAAAAAAAAAGTGTTATAACTAACCCCATAATGACAACTGAACACATTTTCTCTGTCCTACTCCTTTTTTTCAGGACGCCAAATAGGTGAGCAAAACTGATCGAGGTGTGCCGGCACATTTACTTAAATCTGCATCTGATGATTATTATGATTATTATGATAATTATTATCCATTGTTAACCCCACACAATCTGCCATCTTGAACATTATAATCATAATTCTAGGAGGATCTAAAAAGTTCCAGGGTTTAACTTTTTTCTGTACAAACATTATATTTGGTCACTGTGTTTATATTGACAAAGATGAAAATGCATTTTTTTTTTTTTTTTTTTTTTTTTGCCAAATTCCACATTCACAAATTTACAAACAAAACAAAACAAAATTCTTTGTATTCATGAAGGAAATTGAACTTGTTCACACATGCCAATGATTTCTTCCTCACAAAACAAAGCAGCTATCAAAACAATGAATATATGTGATATTGTCTTTAAGCGAGTTTAATGTCACACTCTCTGATGTATTTATTTATTTTATTACTTATCTTT
Organism: Myripristis murdjan; assembly: GCF_902150065.1. Lineage (NCBI taxonomy): Eukaryota > Metazoa > Chordata > Actinopteri > Holocentriformes > Holocentridae > Myripristis > Myripristis murdjan. The sequence continues at coordinate 9,100,463 of NC_044000.1, forward strand.
TTTTGGTTAGGTTTGTATTTCTCTCTTTTGCACTGCATTATGTTTTATTGTCTTAATGCTTCGTCTATTTGTAAACAATGTTATCTTTGTTCATTCGTAGCAATAAAGATTTACCGAGAGAGAGAGAGAGAGAGAGAGAGAGAGAGAGAGAGAGAGAGAGAGAGAGAAAAAGTTGTCCTTCCTTCATCTCAGAGTTGGGGATTTCCTATGATTCTGCATCCAACCGGCAGGTGGCGACAACACATCAGACACAAACGGCCTAAACGCGGGTCAAGGGTCAGGGGTCACAGTTGAATTTCGAAAAACATGGTGGAGCACGGAGATATCCGCGTGGTTCACCGAGGTGGCAGCAAAATAAACTTCAGGGAGCCTGTACTCAGTCATGACTCCAGGTATTGGTGTTTTGTGTCTGATAATGCTGTAAACATAAAGTGACGAAGACCAGCGCGCTTGTGTGAGCGCAACTAGCCTCGGAGCTAACCTGATGCTAGCAGCTAGCCGCTAATGTTGATAATCCTCCGTGTTGTTTACCAAGCCTCGGCAGCTCGTCTTATCTTGCTAACACCATGTTATATAGCTGTCTTAGATACAAAAGTGGCGAGTTTGTTAAAGCTGTGGTTATTTTGTCTCAGGTTGCTGCTGTGTGCCTCAGGCGAGTGTGTGAAGGTGTTCAGCAGCTCGACGGAGGAGTGTGTCCATGATCTGCAGGGACACACAGACCTGGTGACAGGTGTGCTGCTCAACCCCTCCAACCACCTCCAGGTACGTGACCTCACGTTGCTTCAGACACAGGACAGAGACCAACCAGTGACAAGATCTGTACCCTGCCTGTCATGTGGGCCTCACCCAGAAATGACACATTTGAAAGTTTAAATAATGAAAAAACATCTTCAATATAAGTTTCTTCCACCACATCTGTGAGTTTATCCAGCCCCAACAAAGGTCTAGAGCTTTTAAAAAATATTTAGTGTTACCTCTGCAATCCCCTGCAGTTGCGGAGTTTATTTTACATAGTAAAGTTTTTTTTATGTTTTGATTTTCAGCTCCAGATTTATTCATTAATTACTTAAAGTTTGATGTTTAGTGATCCAGATTTATTTAAGTATTTATTACTTTGCCTTAGACTTTGAGTTCAACAGCAATCCTCATTAAGTCAAAGATAGCTCTTTTTTTTCCTTTGGTGTGGGGCAGGTGGGGTAGTATGTTGTATCAGCCAGTTAATCAGCCATCGGCTTTTTCATACCCCAATATCGGCCTTTAAAAACCCACCATCAGGCGACCTCTAATTGTGTCCCATATGTGACTGTTTGGGTGTAAGCGATGTTCCAAGTTGACGATACTGATGCTGATTTTACTTGGCATTTTCTCAATCAGTGAATAAATTGTAGGCATTGGAATCACCATAGCCTGCAAGATACGATATTATCACAATACTTAAGTCACTATACGATAGTATTTCGATAACATGGATTGTGATATATTGAGATTTATCACATTTTTTTAAACTTTTAAATAATGTCCCAAAGGGGAAACTTTGTCAACATCTGTTTTATGTAATAAGATAAAGTTTTCATTCAGTTCATCTCACTTCAAGCATTTTTATGGCAGCAAAATGGGATTGTCAAGCAGACAGGCTGACCAACTGCACTTTTTATCTGATCTCATCTGTATGTGGCATGTCATTTGATAATAAGTGGCAGGACTGATTTTCTTGTGTTGACACATTGGTGCTGCTGTCTTGCAGGCCTACTCTTGCTCAGCAGATGGCACTGTCAGACTGTGGGACTTCACAGACGGCATCCTCATCAAGGTACAGCTTCACTGTCACCACGTTTCTGTCCAGCCTTTGTCAGTCTCTGTGTTTGTTTAGTCCCTTGCAGGATGTGTGACACCGCTGTGGTCTTTTCCAGACTTTGGTCGTTGGGTTCCCCATTTACTCCCTCTATGCATCTGCCCATCACAATGGAGTCCTCTTTATTGTTATCTCCATGGCGAGTGACAAAAGATCTGGTACGTTTGATCACTATTGACGTGCTATGCTTGGAAAGTTTTAGTTCTTCAGACCACAGCCTTTTATTTAACTGAAAAGCCAAATGTACTGCAGTAGTGATAATTAGGTGACATTTAAGCATTTTCCATGTCATATGTCTTCAGATATTGTTAGTGAGTTGCTCTTGCTGCATGCTGTTATGTTTAAAATCAATCTTCAGGTTGAAGGTGCAAACACACCATTCATTCATTGACATGCTATGAAGTGGGAACTGGGTAAGAGGTCACCGAGTGGATGTGTGTGTTTCTGTGCAGAGCTGTTCCAGCTGGCTGCTTTACATCTGCCACAGAGTGGAGATCAGCTCGTGGAGGCCCGAGAGTTTTCCTCTGTGCTCGGCGACGTCAGCTCCAACCCGGCAGCCATTGCCTTCGGCCAAGGGGTTTGTACACACCGCAACCACTGCCACCAACGCTCTGGAAAATGTATCAAGATTTTTGTTCCCTTAAGGCACATCTGCCATTTAAAAACCACCTGCTGACACCACCTACTCTTACAAAAAACAAAAAAGATAGTAGAGTGACTGTATTGGTGTATCTACTTGAAGATATCCCAGCATTTAAATACCAGATATCTGTCTGTCAGGTGTCTCAGGAGCATAAAAAGTTTGTAAATCATTAAATTCAGTTTTATTGTGAGAGAACAAAAAAATCACCACATGTAAGCCCCTTTTTTAAGTTGCTTTACACCTGTAAATAAAGGCCCTTAAATGACTGTGCTCCAGTGGATCTCTAGTTCATGTTTTTTTCTTGTATTTTATTCACTGAATGAATAAATAGTGTTTTTGTAAATTCATTATTCATTTTAATGTATTAATGTATATCAGTTTGCCTGGCAGCATGGTGGGCACGTTGTCAGAAAGAGCTGCTAACGCTAAAAGAATTGAATTGTTCTGGGTTTCAGTGGACAGTTTCACTCTTGTCTTCTGCCTGGTCCTGACCTGAGAGTCTGCTGATGTGCATGTGTGTGACGTTAACCAGACTGTTGTCGTCCTCACAGGGTGAATACATTGCCTCAGCTAAAGGTTTGCACCTAGAGGTCTACTTCTTCAAGAAGCAGAAGTCATACAGGTGAGCCATGGTGTTGAAATGCCTGAGAGCCAGACAGAGAGGCTTAAGCTGTGTAATATGGAAATAAACTGTGATTTTAAAGCCCCCAGATGTTTTCATTGTATCAGTTACACGTATATATGCATAAATAGGAGAGTATTCTCTTGGCAGCTTTTACACTTCCATTATATAATATATTTACAGATTCAAAATACATCTATAATTCATATTAAGCTGTCAGATAGTGTAGTACCTGTATCACAGGTTCATTTAGTCAGTTTCAAGAGGGGGAATGCTTTCATGAAACAGCACAAAAGTAAAGTATTTACACAAATCAAGTAGAAAAAAAGGAAGCTAGTGTCATAATTTAACTGAAACCCATGACCACAACCCATGACATTTTCTAATGTATGTGCCCAGATTTACTAATGCCGTCGTCTTGATCTTACGTCCTTGGTTTTGTACATGATAAAAGTTTTTGAACACATTCAAGGCTTCAGTAAATTGGGGGCATGGTGTCTCTTTTAGCCCTGAAAAGGCACCAGGATGTCCTATAACATGATATTTTTGTTTTTGTGTGGGCTGCAAATAGGTTTTCCCTGAAAGAAGATAACAAGAAGGGGGCTAAGAACACATTCACATGCCTCTCCTGTCATCCAAAAGACGACTGCATTGCTACGGGCCATGAAGACGGCAAGATTCGCTTGTGGTGAGTGTAACTGGATGACCCTCTTGCATACTGTGCATGCATGGGCACACACACACACACACACACACACACACACACACACACACACAGCATGTTTATAATGTTGAGGATAACATAGTCAAACATCTGCTGTTCTCTTGTGTCACATTTTGTACTGTGTACTTTTTTGTTTGCCAAGCTGTACCATAGATAATTTTCCACTGCCTTGGCCTCTGTGCTATTACACCTTTAGTTTTGAGGTGTAAGAATGAATGAACTAAGCTACATGACTTTTATTTTGAGTTTCTTCTTGTCCAATGCTATCACCTATATATGTATAATGTTTGTTATTGTAGTCTGCATTGGGTTGTACTTGATTTCCTCTATGTTACTGTCCATCCCTTCAGGAGAAACTTCAACCACAAGAGGGAGTACACATATTCCACCCTGCACTGGCACCACAGCGCTGTCAGCTCCGTGCGCTTCACCCCAGAAGGTACACAGATGACCACTAATATTCATTTTACTCTGTGTGATGCTTTCTGTATATCCTCATTTTTGTTTTAACCTGAATGATCCCAGCGCTTGGTGTAAAGCAGGTGTGCACAACAAATCACAAAAACAAATCAGAATAACGAAATGCTATTTTCCAAATCCAAAGGAAAGTTGTTTCAGCATCTTCCTTAGCAAGGTTCTCTTTTACTGTGCAGGATTCTTAGTCTGCAGAATAACCTGCACATTAATGATTATATTTAGTCTGAGCCTCAGCATTAACATCTGCGTCTCATGAAGGAGTAGCTACATCCTCCTATCACATTTTATTCAGACAAATATAGTGCAGCCCTGTTATAAAGAGATTCTTACAAAATAATTACTAATGTTAATGTTACCAGCCAGATTCAAATGTAAGTTTACCACACAGTAAACTAAATATCCACCAGTTCTCCAGAGGGGAGCTAAGCAAGATGTATAAGCTAACCCAACCTCAGACAGCCATGTAACCATGAACCAGAGGATTTTTTTCTGTTTCAAAAATCCATTTTGCTGGTTAAATGGTGAAAGAGGCTGGAGAATTTTTGTGTTCACCGGCCATCATCTTTTTATTTTATTTTGTTTTTTTTAATTAAATAATAAAAAAAAAGCTCTCTCCATTGTATTTATTTGTGCTTTGTTCCACCAGGCACCAACCTGCTGAGTGGTGGTGTGGAGTCGGTGCTGGTCCAGTGGCGCTACAACCAGGAGACACAGAAAGACTTCTTACCCCGCCTGGGCGCTGCGATCACACACATCGCTGTCTCACCTGATGGAGAGCTGTTCTGCACCGCACACTCAGACAACAGTAAGAGGCAGTGACCCACATTATACACTCGGTTCAAAATGGTATTAATAATAGCAGTGCCAGTGGTTGTTGACTTCAGATACAAAACTCAACACTTATGTTGGAAAGTACACAACACCCCCTCTGCCAACTGTGATTTTCACACTGTTCACAACTTTGCACTCACACCAAGTGGTTTGAAGACATTACTCATCTGAGGCCTTAAAAACTGATATAATGACCTGTCAACTGATCTCAGGCCTGGGAGAACATTAAAGGTGGCGCTCTTCTGGAGAAAACAAAATACTCAGGCCACTTCCTAGCTCCACAGGACCAGTTTCACTGCCCCAGGCTGCTGCTGGGAATAAAAGTGCAATAGTCAGTGCTTCTGGTGAAATAAAGATCTGTTTTGCCAGTTGGAATAAATATGTAATATACATATGATGCAACTGTGAATCCATAAAGATTTGATCCAGCACATTCAAATAGTAATGGAAGCCCTTGATAACTAACTTCTGCACGTCTTGTCCTTTTCCTTACTCTAGAGCTCACGGTCATCCAGAGCTGTGTTAAAGTGTCGGCTGTCATTCAGGGCCTGGTCAAAGGTGAGTACAGACTCCATATTTGGCAGCAGCACACATAGATATACCATAAACTGTCTGTGTGTGTTCATAAATGATCTACAAGTTTTACAGTTCTTGGAGGAGAGCCTTGCTTCTTAGATAAATCGTCATCATTATATAAGGAACTTTTAATGCACACGACCTTATGTGAACATAAGGAATTGGCACGTCACAAGTCGGTGGGGTGGCGAATTGGTAAACCAACGTGACTTTCATGCAGGCGACCTGAGTTCGAATTCTGGCTCAGTAGTGTTAATTTTTTCCCAGCTAAACAATGCCAAAACCAAAATCAGACAGTCAGAAATTATTTTTAGCCTTGAACTCATTCCTCAACCCTCCGCTGCCACCACCATCAGCTCTCTTCAGCACAGTATGCCTCCACCAGCTAACGGGCCCTCATTCGTCTCATTCTCTCACTATAATCCAGTTGAGATCATACACGTTTATTTACACATTTTTAACTCAGTCGGGAGGCTTGGCTTTCTTCAGTTTTGAATGGGTTATGGAAGCATGGAAATGTGTTGCTCCTTTCATTTGTAGTCTTTGCTGTCTGTGCAAACTCAGACTCACATTGTGTCCATTTTAATGTAAACAAAAACATGTCAGCGAGAAGCCCATGAATTTCCCCCTTTTCTGCCTCCACCCAGGAGAAAGTGTCAGGACCGACCTCATGGTGGACCCACGCAGTAAAGCCTTGGTGCTCAACGGGAAACCGGGCCACCTGCAGTTTTACTCCCTCCAAAGAGACAAGCAGTTATACAATGTAAGCACTCTTCTTTATAAACCACACTACGAATACATTACCCACTGCTTGTCATCGCAGCTAATGCAGCTGGAGTGAGGTTTTGGTTTCTGGTTCTAAAAATTTGTATTTGTGTGTGTAAATGACTTCTTTGAACTATGATGCAATTCTTATTAAATTTCTGAGGATAAACATTTAAAGCACATTCCCATTCTGATCCCCAGGCTCACTTGATAATTCTGCTAACTGCACCTCGGTGCGATTTGACCTTAAGTGTTAAACTCTGACGTTCATCATGTCTGCATTTCTTGTAGCTGGACATAGTGCAACAGGAATACATTCATGAGTCGGGCCTGCAGCAGTTTGAGGTCGTCAAGGCAGCCTTCGATACCCGTGGCAACTGGCTGGCTACAGTGGAGGAGAGGAAACAAAAAGACTCTACGCTGGAGCTCAATTTAAAACTGTGGGCTTACGATGAGCAAACCCAGAGGTACTGTGTCTAGAAATGATCCAGATATTTCCATATTCTGGTGGTTTGACCCATTAGAGAAGACAATGGATAAGAATTTAGACCAATTTTAGGTTAAATTTCTTTATAAAGTCATGTAGCTGATTAGTAAAATATTCCTTCCAGAGTCCTGATTCAGTTTTACCAACCAAGCTTTCTACCACAAAGTGGAAAGTGTTGGTTCCATGTAGAAGATATTTTCTTAAACCTACTTCAAAACTTTTTTTCTCTCCCAAACCTCAAACATTTTTTGCCTTATCACACACTGCAGTTTTGTGCTGAACACGACCGTCTCGGGTCCCCACGAGGCCAGGATTACAGCCATGTGCTTCTGCCACACTGCTGACAGCCAGACCACCATGCTGGTCTCTGCCAGCCAAGACGGACACTTCAAAGCCTGGCAGCTGGCAGAAGCGGCCCAGACAGAGGGTAAGCAGTGTGGTGCGGCTCTTGACTCTGGTTTTACCCAGCTGCTTCAACCAAACGGCAAAGTTTGGCTGAGGTTAAATGTTGCAGAAACACCTGGACCTCTCTTCGGTGGGGAATGCTGATTCCCACGGAGCTCAAGTCACAGGTTAACTGCTCACATGTGAGTCATGACTGCTCATACAGACCTATGCATCCATTTTCCATACCTGCTTAGTCCTGTATGTGGTCATGGGGGGCTGGAAGGACCTCAGGAGGAATCAAACCACTACTTCTGTCAATGTTAGTGCCAGGCGCTACCCTTGAGCTTCACAACTTACAAAGGCTGCTGTATGTGAAGTGTTTCCATGGGAGTTTGAGCCAAAGCAGGCAGTATTTTCTGCTAACCTCTTTTTGCTGTCTCTCTTTCTCTCACTCTCTCTCTCTTTCTCTCTCTCGCATGGGCTGAGCAGATGAGGGGCCATTTTGGTCATGTGATTTTGTGGGTGCCTATCACAGCCTGGTGCCTGAGTGCTGCTGCTTCTCCGCCGACGGCTCCCTGTTAGCCATCAGCTTTCAGGAGGTAGTGACCGTGTGGAGCCCGGCCTCCTGGGAGCTCCTGACGACGCTGTCCCAGCCGCCCGGGGCCATCAGGTTAGAACAAACACGTGTGCACACAAACACTAGCACAACCAGTCACACAGTTGTATTCAAACAGACACCACTGCAATGCAAACAGGATGTTGGCGCCTGTCCAGTGCAAGTCACAGGAATTTGTCCCGGCAACATTAGTGCACAGAAATATGAGCAGAAGGACGCACTGGCACAAATCATGCAGCAACGTCAGGGCCTCAAATTCAGTGCAAGACGTGCAACTGACAAGACACGACTTAATTAACACGCAGCACACACACACACACAAATTCACTTAGCAACCAGCTGTTGGGAGTTTTGTTGTTTAGTGTCGTGGCTCCTCAGTGGTGGGGTGTCTTTGAACAGTAAATGATCTTTGACCTCGCTGGCAGGAAGCCAAGAGCATTTTCCCTCGCAGAAGACAAGGAGATGTAACTGCCTGACAGAGAAAACGACGTGCTTCGTGCCTGCCAGTTGAACTGAGGGACGGACTAGTTTTGCAACCTTAGTGGAGCCTCAGAAATGTTGGCAGATGTCCCTTTCCTTGTCCTCAAGCAGAGGCCCTCAGGTCACTGAGGATGGGAAAGTGCTGTCTTCAGTTTTTGTACCACTTTCCTGAAATGAACCCACCCATTTACCAGACCAAAACTAAAAGTAATGATAATAAATGATTCGTCATGAAGCAGTTTAACTAATGAGGACAATTGTTACCTCCAAAACAGCTTCTTTTTTCTAAGACGTCCAGCTGTCAGTCCATGAAATTTAGAACAGTCACCAAGGAACAGACAGATATTTATTTATGGTTTCTCATGAATGCAAGTATTATCACAGCACATGACTGCTGATGTAGCTGTGCTCTGAGGACTTAAAGCATCCAGAAAGCCACTTCAACTGAGCTGACATTTTCTGTGTCATTTGGACGCTTGAAGGGAAACTGTGAGTAATAAAGTTGGTAAAGTGGAAGGGATTGAGTACGAGGAGAAGTAAATCGCTCTCTGTTTTGACAGCTGCCCAGTTCACCTTGCATAACTACCTCCTATGGATGTGTATAGCTGGGTCAACTGTTTGCAGACATCCAACGTATCCTGCTCCAGATTCATTTAATTTAGTGTCTGAAATTCACGTTTTGTCTAACCCGCCAAGGGCAGATAAACTGAGACAGTGTACCTGCCAAGAATAATTTTTACCAGCCAAAATAATGAATACATACTTTTCATAGAAATATGCCTCCCCACCTTCTCTAAATGATACTTTGTGCATGCAGAGGAAACGGTTACTGCCTGTTAATTAAAAACTTGCATGCTCACCTATACAGTGGATCAAGTTTATAATTCATTGTGAAGTGCAGCAGAATTCAATCCACGAGACAGCGTTCTGAAGCATTTTCAAAGACTGTATAACCTTTTTTTTTGTTAAATAGTTACCAGCCATCGTGGTGAATGATCCTTATTGACTTGATTTGCATTTGATGCTTGGTGGGGGATCATTTTGGAACCTGCGCACATGGTTCCCTTTTGAAGCTTCCAAAGCGCAAGTTTCCTCCAAAGTAATCCTGTGAAATATTTTTGGGGGTGGAGAGGCTGGTTCAGGGTGGCGGTGGTGGTGTGATCATAGTCAGGGAGGGTGCTTGAAGTCAAAGACAGAGCTGATTGTTGTCTTTTGTGCACCAGGGACCTTTGTTTTGGGCGGCAGAGCTGTTCCAAGTATCTGCTGGGAACCACCGCCAAGAACCTGCTCTGCTGCTGGAACCTCCTCACCTGCACCTGTAAGGCCACGTGTGCGCTCACCATAATTTCACTATATTATCCACCATCTTGATTGTGCAACAGCTGATTTTGTGTTGTTTTATACCTAACCATACCTTTTTATTTCACCCTCTTGTCCTCTGTCCACTTTGCCAGTGGAATGGAGCACCTCCATGGATGTTAGCCTGCTGCTGTCCGACCCTCTCTCTGAGAACATGGCTGCCTTCTGCAGTCATGCAGGATGCACTGACTGTAAGTCTTAGCAGCAGCAGTCCCCAAGTAGCATTCACACACACACATACACGCATGCAACTACTGACATTTAATAATACTGAGCAGTGGATTGCTTCCCCATTCCAGGTACACAGCATTGTTTCTTGTCTCCTGGGTTGAGCACAAAAGCTGCAAGCATGCCCAGGCAGCCTTAATACATTGACGAGAATCCACCCTAAACACTTTAACACTGTTTAAACTAGCTATTGTCAAGTAGGTACGACAAAAAAACGACAATCACAAAATGACCCAAAAATGGACTGAATATCACAGATAGAAATGTGCAAAGGAATATACCTTAAATTTATTATATTATGAATGGAAATGTAGGTCTAGAATTGTGTCTTTACAGTCTTTACAAAATATGTATATGTGTACCAAAATGCACTTTTAGAACCTAGATCAGCACGATCATTAAACAATGAAAAAATGCAACACTTTGATTTGAGTACATTTCTTGTAGACTACACACCACCTCATGCACATTGTTTGTTTTTTTTTAGGAATATTTGTGGCATTGTGTGGGCTGTTCTTGGCTTTCAATGTTAACAATCCAGTAATTCAAGCTTGCAGATGTACTAGTTAAAGGAGCATTGAGCTGAATTTTTTAATGTAAATCATTTAATGTAAATAGATTGAGTGTTTGCCAAAAGACAGACGCTGGTGTTTTCCATGGTCTCTCTCCTTCTCTACCCTCAGTGTTTGTGTTCAAGCCCAGTGAGCCGCGGCCGCTCTTCTCCCATAAGGCCATCTGTTCAGGGAAAGTGACTCGCGCCGTCTTTGCCCCGAGGGAGGAGATGCTGGAGAGCTGCGAGGAGAGCAGCCAGTGGCTCAACCGCTCCCAGCTCTACTTCCTCACTCAGTACATGGTAAACATCCCAGCTTGGATGGATCTTGTTTTAATTGATTTAGGAATTAGAAAAATATGTTTTAAAAACTTACATTGATTGGCAGCACAGTTACACATCTTTAAATTACAGTGATTGCTTGATTTTTGCCCAGCGAACCAAGTTCAGAATGCAATGCTAAAAACATAAGAACATATTTCTAATTTGGGCATGTGAAAGCAAGCCTAACAGCTTATGAAAACATGTCCAAAAAATGATTTAAAAAAAATCTACATGACAAGCAAATAATAGGATATCAAATGGATAGAAACTGGTTGTTGAAAACCAGTTTTATGTTTTGTCTTCTTTCTGTGGAACATCTAGATTTGGTGGGATTTCTATGTGTTTATGGCTGTCTGTGATTATGATTATGATGATACAGGGATATTTGGAAATTTGTTGCAACTGCTTCTGCACCTCATGGCTGGGAACACAATAACTTTTTTTTTTATTTTATTTAAGTTGTATCTTTTCAAATTTGCTGTGCACCTTCATGAGTCCTTTGGTAAGACCTTAAACAACAGCAAGGTGCTGCTCACCAGCAGAACGTTGAGCAATTATTATTTCTCATCACTTAATAAACTTACGGCGTGCTCTGAAGAAGCTGTGGTACGCTACGTTTCTCACAGTAATACAAGAGGGGCCTTGTTCCAGCGCTAACTCGCTGTGTGTTCTGTGCGTACTCTGTGGGCTTCCTGCTGACTCATGGTCTCTCACTGCAGGATCTGATGACATTCATCACCAAGGCAGAGGAGGACAGACTGATGGCGTCCAGCAAACGGGTAGGCTTCTGGATCCCCGGGGGGGGGTTGCAAATGTCTTTTGTCTGGTGAAAATCTGGTTCTGTTCATATCAAACCTGTTAAAGCAGCTTATTCACACTCTGCTCATTAGCAGCGAGACTTCAATCCAAATGAACTACGGGGAAAAAAAAAACACAATGCGAAGGTTTTATTTATTTAAGGAGTCACAGGTTGACTGAGGATGACAACAATGGTGTGGAAAAGGCTTTGCTAGAAGGGTTGGGAGAGAAATCGATTATAAGATTTTGACTGTATGCGGCAAAACATTGGGAAACGCAGCCGCTCACTTATTTACAGAGGACATGCCTGCCCAGAAACACAAGTGTGAATCAGCAGTTTTGATCATGCCAGCAAAGATTCCCATCAGTTAGTAGTAGAAGTAAGTGATACACTAGAAAAATCCTAGATTCAAATTGTGAATTATGAAGTTTGAAAAAAAAAAAAAAAAATTACATACAATTTTTTGGCCATATCACCCAGCTGTAGATGCTAGTGCACAGAGATGTTTGTGCTTGAAGATAATTCAGATTGTGACAAAGAGGTGTGAATCATCTTTTCAAGCACAGTAATGCCTAAGTATTGAGTTTTTCCACTCTTGGTATGTGACCCACCGGACATTCTTGTACTGTTGAAAATTCAGTAATGTAAGCTTATCCCTACTGTCATTGAGTTTTAGTATTCATTGGACATTGCTCGCACTGTTTCTGTTTCTCACATTGTGTTTTTTTTTTTTGTCTCCTTGCCCCCCTCAAGCTCGTGATTGACGACAGTGTTGCAGTGACGCCGTTCTACCTGTTGCTAGGGAAACATCGACAACAGCAGCAGGAAAAGCAGGACAGAAGCTTCTCTGCCGAGAGAAATCAGCTTCCACAGGGCTCTGTCGCTATCAAGGAGGTTGGTAGTGTGGCACTCTGTTTCTGTACGCATTGTCCCGTATACAGCTGGTTTACTGACTCATGTGCAGTCGTTCATGTCAAGATACCGATCCTCAAAGCTGTAACGGCAGCAGTGTTTGTTCTTTTTTATGGTAAATTGACCTTCATTGTGACTAAGCAGCAGCAGGTTTCAGTGTATATTAAATTCCGGACCGCCTGTTGCAATTTTAACACTAGGCTGTCTCAGTATTTTCTCTAATGTTAGTCAGACCTTTTATATTATACCTTGTGTCTTTATTCCTCCCCCTCGTCTCGCTGACAGCTTCTGCACACCCCGGCCCACGTCCTGCCCTCCGCCTCCTTCCTCTGCTCCATGTTTGTTCGCTCCCTGCTCATCTCCGTCACAGACAGCAGGTGAGTTTAAGACTGACATCAGGGAAGTGAACGAGACACAGGCTTTCCATCATCATCATTATTATTATTATTATTATTAAATTTTATTCATTTATTATTATTAAATTGTATTCATTTATTATTATTATTATCATTATTAAATTTTATTTATTTATTTATTTATTAATTATTATATTTTTTTCTTGTCAGTCCCCATCTAATAAATCCTGTCTGTTAGTTAATAAATTAAGCCTAGTCATCACTAAGCCTTTGATAATGCCGGGGTGAATAAATGTAATGGTGCTGGATTTCAGGCTTCATGTCACTCGGTGAATCAAGATACCGTCTTTAAAAAAACATAGGAAAAATGCAGAGTTTCCTGTTTGTTTCTGAGATTATGCAGAATCATTTCAACGTGCTGATCTTGTGTTTTGATTCGTTCTTATGTGTTCTTTTTTTCCCATGGACGCGCTTGTTGTTAGAGAGGAAAAAAAATCAGAAGAAGAGGAAATGGAAAGTGACAAAGAGGAAGAGTCCGAGTGTGAAATGGAGGCCAGCACAATGGGACAGGGCCAGACTGCTGAGGCTCAGGAGACTGCAGCCCCAGCTCTAACAAAAGCGCAGGCCAGGGAACTGAGGAGGGTGAAGAAACTCGACCATAGCTGGCTCAGCAGCCTCCTGGACTCCTAACCATGACCATGCACATTGACACACACACACACACACACACACACACAGTCATTCACAATTTTGTATACATCAAAATGTAATAAATCAATTTAAGTGTTTTAATACGCTGTGTCAAGATTATGTTCTGTTGTTTTCCTGATGGGTACAAGCAACAAGCATTATTGTCATTTAAAACCATGAAATCTACATGCATTTCCATATACGTGGACTGAACACATTGAACCAAAATGAGATTTCTTCAGGGGAAAAAGTACCACACTGCAAGTACAAACACATAATAAAATAATTTAAATCACAATAAATATTAAAAATTAAAACTCTTATATCTATATCTGTTGTGTTTCTAGACCTGTTGGTTTGTAGTACACTTTTTTTTTTTTTTTTACACAACATCAGTCAGTGTCCTCCAGAGTCCAAACTTACAGCCTTGGAAGTATGGAGTGATGTAATATGTATTGACTCAACAGTGAAGGTTATAAATTTGGATATGAAGACGTGCTGAGTCATTGTCAGTTTTCGCATTATAGCTGTGTTGTATAACAAGGTGCACAATCACATTTAATAGGCCTACTGCTTTCAACAGGGATTAGGCTTAACAATGAAAGTGTGTAACTGGGTGAAACAAATATGCAGTGATTTCATACTGTTGAAGGCAACGCTGCCCGTCTGCATCGCCTCAGAATGTTGCTGCTTACACCGTTTACACTTTACTGATATCTATAGGAGCATGAGTCAGCATATATTTGATCAAGTCAATCAAGAAATCGGCATGCAATAGAGGAAGAAACCTGAAACCCTTAGTAAGCTTTCTTGTGAAGAAAACATCACATTTTGTTCTGCGGTAGTTGAGGGCACTTTTGCATCTCAGCAATTTTAACTTCCTTTCTGTGTCAGGTCAAGGACAAAGTCTCTCATCACCTACAAGCAGCCCTGTGGTGTCCTTTCCAGATTTTGTGCATCCAACAGGCATTAAAATTTTGCCTCGGCTCTTGCCAGCTTCCTGTGCCAGGTGATCAAACTGGGTCAGCGTACAAACCCTTATCAAGTCCTAACATATTTATCATGAATTTTTATTGACTTCATATCTGCTGGAACCAGAGAGCTGATCTTTAAACCTGGAGAGACATATACACATACAATCCATACCATGCAATCTCTTTAAGAAGAAACTAAATAGAAATCAATAGAATACGAAAACACCAAATTCAACTCAAAATGATGGGGGTATATGTCTATTTGTGCATGTGTATATATGGATATATGGTTCCTTTCTGGATAATTTTCTATTTGTAAGGGTGAAATTGTTTTTAACCCTATAAAGCCTGAACAATGAAAGAATTGGCAGAAAATTCCAATTTTTTGAAATTGAACCCTTTTTTAGTCCTATGACAAAATGTAAAAAAAAAAAAAAAAAAAAAAAGTTATTACATATGGTTTTTCTGTCGTATCATATATGACAGTACTTGAAGTGCCAATGGTATGGTCCAGGGTGAACAACGGAAGTGTCCAAAGGTATACAACAGTATTTTAGTCAAGTATTGATTAAACTGAAAACAGAATGTGTTATGATGTTACAAATGGCTTTATAGGTTTAAGGATGTATTGATTTTTATTGTAACCTATGTGATGATACAGGGTACATTAGTCATTAGACTGTTTGGAAACAAGTTATGCTTTAATTTCATTGTGTTATCATCCATATTTTCAATGAATATCTATTGGAATTTTGTGTACATATTTTTTGATATGTCAGATAAATCAAATCAAAATATTTGTGAATATTTATATTTGGCCCAATTGGTACAAACCTTACCAATGCACATCCTCCACTGTGGGCATTACTGGGCATGCAAAATGCTCTTTTTAAACAGGTCAGTTTGTCTGTGAGCACTTTTTTGGAGGTTACTCAAGATTGTCTACATGAACAGGATCTTATCTCCTCTGTGAACACTTCTGTCCAGTTTTAGTTCCTTTGTGCATACTTTGGACTTCTTCAATTGCTGGTGCTTTCCCCCTTCACATGAGTGCAGTTCCTAAAACGGGGCTTCAGCAATGGCTTGATTTTTTTTCCCCAATAAGATTGCTTAATGTTAGACACCTTTTCTTCCTCCAGCCGCGTTGCCTTTGCCATTAAAACAAGGGTTCAACACTGATATAAGCAAAAAGAGGAAGGATCATTTACTAGAGTTATGTTCATTTGCATATATATGCTAATAAAGACAAGAGCCAGCTCAGCAGTCCTATATATACATTTATCTGAAATTATACTTTACATCTGTCTAGTGTTGAAAATTGTTATTACTTCCTCCAAAAATAGATTTTGTCCTTTATTTTTGTTATACCAGGGTACCAGAGGCTGTCTGCCAGAAGGGAGGTGGTTGACTTTCTTGTGTGGAATATGTGACTTGACATTTAATACTGCCTGGGCTTTTGATTATTTGCAACCTGGGCAAGAGGGAAGGAAGGAAAGAAGGAAGGAAAGGAGAGGGCTGTGAAGGCACGAAATGTCATATTTCAATGAGGTCTATTCACAGATCAGACTCCAGACAAGCAAAAAGTGATCATAGTGCTGTGATTTGGAAAAACTAATGCTAAGGTATTTATTAGAAGTCTTATTTTTTGGCAGTGCGTTGGTATTTGAGATCACATTAACCTCTCAAGTGGCACTACTAACTTCTCCCCGCACTACATCTTCCAGTTAAACTGCATAATGCATTGTCTGTGTCAACAAATACAATGCACTGTATGGACGAAATATGCATAAGAAATAATAGGAATCATGAGTGTCAGGCAGGCACTGCAGCGGCGAGGTAGAAACCACTCGTGTCGTGCAGAACCAGGTCACTCTTTGTCTTTTCACTAAGCATGCAAGTCCAGATCATCCAGCTCAGCTTAAAGTCAGTCCGTTTAACACTGGCTGCTTGAAAAAAGGGATTCTGGGGGAAAATTACCAGCTAACCCCACTGTGGTATGTGACCTCACACAGCAGCAGCCAGGCTTGAGGCAGAGGGACCCTCAGATCCAGCTCCTCACCTGTTGGAAAACTTACTCCATGACACTGAATGCAAAAAAAAAAAAAAAAAAAAAAAAAAAAAAAAACATATCGAGGCAAATGATTGATAAAGTTGTCTTTATTTAAGAGACCTCATGCAACACAAGCTTTATCAATGTCCTCATATTGAATGGAGTGCGATTGTTACAGACAATTTTACTCTTTCAGTGCTACAAGCCTTGATTCCTCGGTGATTTAATGCTTTTGCCTACTGGACTAGTAAATTATACAATAACACTGGCAATATACAGTATTCCTAAAATTTAAGCGGTATGATATTTAGGTGTTCTGTAATCAATCGAAAAAGCCCTCTGAAAGAGGATTGCTTTTTACACAGGAGGCAGAGAAAAACAATTCCATAAAAATCTTTCAGAAAACCTCAACTGGACACAAAATGTTAACACTAGGTATATAAAAACAGATGTAAAAAAAAAAAGTCAACATTTCCAGACAACAACAGCATAATGTGACAACAGTATACACATTTTTTTTTTTAACATTTTCCAGTAGCATATTTAGTTGTTTATACTGATTGACGATTATGTTATTTACACTAATATATATATATATATATATATATATATATATATATACATGGCCATGTGTAATATTCCTGAATCAGCAATCCAAGCACGGATATCTGTGGTTTTGTTCGCGTTCAAGGGCCCATTAAACTCAGGCTGAACATGAAACTTGAGCTGAGAAATAATGTGAGTGCAACACACCTGCAGACCTTTCCGCCTCGACACGCTCCTCCAACAGATTTAAGTTTAACCCTCAGCTGAAAAATGGCCTTTTGTTCTCTACATCTGGTGTGGCTACTGCTGTTTCCAACACAAATATTGTTGCTCCCAGACACCAAAACTTTGCCTTAGACTGGCTAATATTTTTTTTCATGGTCAGGGTGTGAATAATAACTGTTCTGTTGTAGCCTATCCTGTACATGTGTGCGTGTAACAGCTGTCAAGGCCAGTTTACAATAAGGCATCAGAAACCACTGAAGTGGTATTTTAAGGTCAGGTGGAAAGAAACCGAGTAGAAATGCAACAGTTTCTGTGTTCGAGTGGATCTTTGAAGCAATGCTGCTTTTCAAAGCGTTTAGGTCTCATTATTTGTGCTTTGTTCTAATTGGATATTGACATGGTTTCACTTCTTGACATGTAAACATCACTCAAAAATGGTCTTATTTTTTGCTCAAAACAGTTTGAGTGGTTATTTTTTCAGGTAAATTCTCTTACACTTACAATTTAAGTGAAGTGGCATCTTTTCTACTTGTGTAAAAATGTTTGAGTACTTTCCACCTGTGATTTAACAGAATTAAGAGCAATAACCCTGGTTCTTGGCACAGGTGTGTTCAGGGTTGGTTGGCAGTCAGACGCAGTAAGCTGATATGAGACCAGACCTGCTGACTAGGCTCCTCGGCTGGCTGTGCATGAGGAAAACGGGGTGTCTGAGGTAAACCTGGGGTGTGTTCAAAGTTATTCATAGGGAAAGGGCTAGATTTTCCAAGTGAACAGATGGTGCTGAGCCTTGTGATTATGTGCCTGTCAGAGCCACAATCCCCACAGCAACTGGATAGACTGGACAGCCTAAAACATGGGAAGTAAGACTGTGCCGCGGCAGGTCAGGATTTCAGCCTTGTGCAAAAATATTGATGAAATTCCTGATCATCTGTTAGGTTTAATGACAGATGTCAATCACTTAAAGTGCCTGTGTAACAACAATCATGATTGAAAATCACCTTAGAGAACTTGAACATAAAAATCAAATGGCGTCAAAATGACACAATGTAAACTACCAGTAGAACTAAATTTAAGTACAATGTCAAAGTGGGTTATTAATGTTTAGGTGTGATAGGGGTGTAAGAAGGATTAGTGAACCTACACAACTACTGTCACCTGACATAAAAAATATATATTTGGAATGCTTTAGACAGATAACTGAGTTTCCCTCACTTCCTTTTATGCCATACACGGACTTTGGTAACTGAGAGCTATTGACGAGGGTGCATAGGACTTCTCATTTGTTTTGTTATGGCACAACCGCTAACGCGAAAGACAATACTGCTGATACATTTATCATAAAAACCACCATTTCCTGAATAAATAATTTGCATAACCCTTATAACCATGGATTAAAGAGACTTTATCCCACTTTTGTTTGGCTAAATAAGCAAGAGTGTCTTCCCCCCCGACAGGGGTCGCCTACAACGTGCTCATTTGCATAAGCTGGCAAAACCAAGAAAAGGCTGCAAAAGTAATCGCTAGCAAAAAAAATAGCTACAGCACCAATGAAGTCACTGAGAAACAAACAAGTAATGAGGAATGTTATGCCTGACGGGATGTGGGATAGTTGCCCACCTTTACTGGAGCCACAGAGCGTTAAAGGTGGCAGCCTACAGCAGAGTCCCTGCAGGAGTTCTCTCTCATTTTGCCCTTTTGGTAGCTGAAGCACCTTGCAAAATTTACAGCTAGATCAAGGCTGTTAGGAGAAGACATAGACACAGATGAATGTGTATTTTACAGTGCCTTATCCCTGTTTTTTTTTTTTTAAGTATGGGTCAGAACCCAGAATAGGGTCACAGGCTGATACCTGATGGTTCCTTATATGACAGTACTTAGATGTTCTGATGAGCCCGGACCCAAGGGAGAGAGGCTAACTATCTGGCTCCTAAGCTGAACAAGTCCAAGAAACCCTGTCTTATCCCAACTGGTTTACCTTTTACAAGCAGTTAGTTTTCTGTGACTGCAGGCGTACTACTCACCTCCCTCTGCTAATGGTTAATGCTATATCAATGGCTACGCATGGCACACACTAGGCTTCCGTTGTCAGAACTGGCTTATGTTAGCATCAGCATCATGGCGGCTACAAGCGAGCATGTTAGTTGGATAAGTAGAGCAGGGGTGAGAAAAGGCTGTAGGAATACAGCAGGTGCCCAGGGACACAGTCTCTTTAATGTGGTTAGACAGTGGTAGGAAGTGAGGGGCTGTCTACCGTCTCAGTCTTCTGCTCCGGCGAACAGCAGAGGAACAGGCGGCTGCCCAGGCTCTTGAAAGCAAATCTAAAGTACATGATGTGACCCATGGCCACAAAGGAGACGGAGATGATGACCAGCAGGCCAAAGGCCTCCGGGTTGGGGGCCAGAATCACCATGATGAAGTGCAGCAGGTCTAAGAGGTAGTTCATGGAGTTCTGGACGCCGTTGATCACCCCCCGCTCTGACTCGATCACATTCTCTTGGATGAGCTGGGTCACTGTCAAGTCAAAAGACCACAGGCCTTGAAGGGAAAGAGAAAGAGAGAGATCAACAGTCAGTCATAATGGTAGTTTTACAGCCACATTAAAATTACTGAAGGAAACAGAAATGGCTACCACTGTAATTATCAGGCTTTATTATTGGCATCAAAGGTTGCCAATATTGCTCTGACATGCGTGGCAGATCCGGAGAGGTCTTCCGCTCAAAGTTAGTGATAAGTGGAAAAGTTCAACCTCTGGACCTGCTTTTACTTGCAGACATTCCAAAGCCATAATTTCATAAGTCACAAACAGCCTTTTCTAACCTTCCAAAAGAAAGTGAAGTATACTAACAAAACAAGGATTATGTCACTCCTTCAGATTAACAAAAGTTAGTTTGTGGCACAACTCAAGCTGCCCATACAGATGTTACTCACCAACTCTAGCAGCAATGACCCCAGCGAACAGCAGACTGACAGACATGTAGGACTGCAGAGGCGGCACCTCTTCGGCTGGTGCGGTGGTGGTGAAGTTTACAGACAGACTGTCGCTCGTCAGCACACTGGTCAGACTGTGGTCAGCCTCGGGCAGCGGGCTCTTGTCTCCGATCAGGTGGGTATAGATGTCTTGGAAGGGTGAGACACTGAGGTCGAAGGGGCTTCCGGGAACAAAGACCGACACCACACACAGCATGAGGCAGGAGAGCTGGGCCACGCCCGAGATGAAGCCCGTGCGAATGAGGCCGCACTTCTTGCGAACCCAGGTGAAGACAACGGTGCCGCAGATGCCAGAGACCGCTGAGGCGCCCATGAGCAGGCTGAGCACCGAGCCGTTGAGGCCCTGCGTGTAGGCGTAGCCTGTGGTGATGCAGTCGAAGCCCAGCACCGTCATGTAGAGGAAGGCCAGGGACATGCCAGCGAAGAAAATGGACTGGTTGTAATAGGCCACCCACCCGGCTTTGAAGGTACGCAGGGGCTCAGTCACCTGATAGCAACAGCCACTCTGCTGGGGAGAGTCAGGCTTGGCCACCACCGAGGTTTCATTCATCAGTGGCTGAGACGACTCCTCAGGACTCTGGCCGTTCTCCAACTCTGCAGAAGGGAAGAGGAATTGAGAAAAAAGAGGTCAGGTTTCTTCCTGGACCATTATGCAGGGCAATGCTCCAAGCTCAGTGAACCAAAGCGGTTTATTGCCTAATATGAAACACGTTTCAGCGTTAAAAGCTGAAAAGAATACCTGCTGGTCCTACATTTGCGTTTCTGTTTTCATTCTGGCCTGAGACAAAAATCAAAGTTTTTAGGAGGTGCATCAAGCTTGGCTTCTACCTCTCTGGGTGCTGAGCTGTTTGAGCTCCTGGTCCTGCTCCTTCTGTCCAGCTTTAATGGCCAACGCCGGGGTTTTCTGGTAGACCTTCCACAGCAGGGCATACTCCAGACACATGGAGCACAGGTTCCAGCCGGAGATGAAGCCACAGCCGATGAAGTGGGAGCCAAAAGCCATGATCTGGCCAACCAACATGGGAGCCAGGATGTTGGTTAGCTGGTCTATGATCCTGACTGTGGCATTCATATCTGAGAGAAAAAGTATAACATGTTAAGATTTATAATATCAGATGTAAAAAGAATCAATTTGTGTTCCAGTGTAGTTCATTTATCTAAATATGGTGGAATAAGGCCTGGAATATTTGGGATGTGATATATTTATCAACC
The DNA here is from genome assembly GCF_902150065.1 of Myripristis murdjan. NCBI lineage: Eukaryota > Metazoa > Chordata > Actinopteri > Holocentriformes > Holocentridae > Myripristis > Myripristis murdjan. The sequence continues at coordinate 9,122,136 of NC_044000.1, forward strand.
CCAGTTAATGAAAAATGCAACACTTGAAGCACCAAAACAAAGATATTAATAATCCTCATTATTTTGAGACTGATTTCCAGTAATTCTTATGGGCTTATCTAGTTGAATTAGAATGATAGCACCACAGACTGATATGGGTCAAAGTTAATGGAGTCCACACAGCCACACAGGCCTTTCACTAACAAACCTTTGTGGACTGTGAAAAAAAAAAATTGAGATAACTGCTGGCGATTGTTGTTTTTCCACTGTGTGAGGGAGAACTTGCTCAGCAGCTCTTATCAACCGGGGTGTAATGAACTGTCGGGTCATTAAAAAAAATGCAAAAATGAGAGTGATTCAGCGTCCACAAGGGTTCAAAGTTTGCCCCACTGAACAGAGCTGATAACCGGTCACGAGAGGCACAGATCGATTCGAGGTGAGCAGCTGCCAGAAATGACTGACCTGCTAACTTGCTGCTGTCCTGTCCAGCAACAACCACCACCCAGTCCCGCTGGATGGTGATGGATGTAGCTGTGCTGGCCAAGTTGGCGATGTTGGCAACGGTGATCACCAGGATGTAGCAGGTCGTCTGAAAAACAAAGTCATTTTCACCCTCAGTTTGGCGATTTTCCTCTTAAATCTGCTACTAATGGGAATGTAACATCCACATTACTGTACAATTAAAGCCTCTGTTTTACTAATATATCATATTGTGCTGTGTTGTACATTATTTAGATCCATACATTACACATTATTATTGTCAGCTGACACTGTTCTATCATTTTACTTGAAGGATTACATGTTTCTGTATGTAATGATAAAATGTTCCACCTTCTGTCTCTTTAAGATCCTACAGACTACAAAAATGCACTGTCATCAATTGAAAAACATATGACTGTTAGTTCCTGAGAAGTGGACGTTTGAGGAAATAAGGCTATCGCCTAGCAGTGACCAGTGATGCAGTTACTTCCAAATTAAATGAGTGCCAGTCCGTGGAAACATTCTCTGTGAAAAATACAGTAACTCCTCAAGAGGAAGAACAGTTTTGTACAGTGTGGTTCAGTGTGATAGCTAATCTAATACGCAACATGTGAGCTCTGCAGCGGTGATAAATATGACGAAAAAAGCATAATATATTTTGTCTAGAAACAGCTCACACTACAATGCCTGTCAACGGCTGGCCAGCGTGACCGTCAAACAAACTCGCACGTTATTTTGTTTGCTGGTCTGCATGGACACTGTGGGGCAGCTGCTCTCTCTCCCCCTCGCTCTCTCTCTCTCTCTCTCTCTCTGCATCATGTGACAGGCCTAGAAGAACCTGCTGGCTCCACAGCCATGAACAAGACACTCCGTCTCGTGTTTCACCCCCACCTCCACAAATCACTCAAAATACCAGACTTCCCTCTCCCCCTCTCAAACGTCAAAATTCCCCTTTCTCTGCAAACTGAGGGCGTCCCACAAGTCAAGAGTGCACGTTGGAGACGTTCCCTGACACAAAGTCTTTTGTGCTTCATGTTTCAGACAGCCTGACATGACAGTTAGAAACCTACCTAAACAGTAACCCTGCATCACAGTCCCTATCAGCTTTTCGGTAAAACCCAATCTGAAAAGTTATGTTTGAAAGCTTTTGACTTATGACACTACATATCTCAACAAGATAGGAATACACAGGAAAAACATTTTTCTTAAACAGGGATGGAAATTCTGATTAACCACTTAAGACAATAAAATGTGCATTAACGTTAATATAACATAGGTCTTCAAGGATGTAGGCTGAATGCCCTCCTCTTCCTGACCTGTAAAAGCTGTTCTAACAGTCATAAACACTCATATTCACGTGGGAGTCCATGTCAGTAGTGGAAACAGTGACGTTTCAGCTTGTGTACTTGAAGAAAATAGATAAACGCTTTCACTGCAAATTCCCACTGGTGACAGTGTGAGAATGAGTGCAGAGGTGATCTTACCAGAATCCATCCATTGTAAAGCTCTGTGAGCTGTTCTTTGAACTGGAAAACAACCATCAGGAGGATCCCACACAGGATGACGCAACAGTTCTGGACAACCAGTGAAGTCTGGGCCACTGTGGAAACGGGAGGATGGGCATTAGGGACAGAATTTTGATCAGAAACAATAGATTTCTGTCTGACAAACTAGTTCATTAGAGCTCCTCCACAAGATGGTTTGATACATTTCCTGCTTCCTAATCTAATCTGTCCTTGCCAAATTCCTCTGGATAAACATTCCACAAGAGCTGCATTTAACTGTGAGGGATGAGGACTAAAACACCACTGGTCATTCTACACACAGAGAGCTAAACGGCTCCATTGTAGAAATGCTGCCTAGCCATTGTAAGGAAAATGTGAACACGGAGGATCAAGTTTGTAAAAGCACTGACACATTATCAACCAGCTCCAATTCTTTGAGATAGGTTTGCCCTGTCAATAACTCTGAAGAGATAGCAGCCACCTTGTCAAGACAGGCGATATCTCCTCCTGGACTGAAAAGGTGTTTACAAGCCTAAACATGAACCCTACCTTTGAGTCTAGGGTTTCTGTCCACCCAGTCCCCAATGATGGCCCCAAGCAGCAGCACAGAGCCGGCAACCACCAGGCCATACACAGCAGTGAGCAGCAGGCTGTTTCCATACAGCTCCACAAGGAAAACAGCTACGGCAAAGTTCCACATTCGGTCACCCTGGAAATTAAAATACACATATTTAAGCCATCCAGGGTTGATAATTGCTTTTTGGATGCTGAATAAATAATATGGACCCTATCTGCTTTCAAGGACTGTTTGACAAGGGGAGGAGGTGATAGAATCCCTCTTTTGTTTAGGACAAACCTAGCCTTGACATGGGAGCTATTTGTGGAAAGTAGTCTTGAGTGATGCTAGTTATTACCCAGCGACAAACATGTTATGTATTGTCACAGGGAAAAATCTAGGTTGTTGAACAGTCAGTTTAACATGGAAGAGCCACGTTACTCTCCCTGTACCGATAAACAGCTGCAGAAAGATGCGTGATGTAAATTAATTAATTAATATAGGGGGCATCATGATTATTGGTAATAGTGATGTAATTGTTTTAATGTGTCACTTACCCATGTTGACAGAGCGTGTCCCATGTAAATCAGGAATCTTGCTGATGTGAAGAAGTCGCGGACAGATTCTGTGAGGACAATATTTACATCAAAGAGTCATTAGTCTGCTGTAGCCGACAGCTGTGACCTATATGACTGTTTTCACACAATGTGCACCGTGCAAAGCGTGCAGCCAAAATGACCTACCGCAGCATGTTTTCTTAGGTCCAGCGTTATCCATTGTAAAGCCGTCCAAAAAAAAAAATCAGGTCAATCTATATATTTTATTCCCCTTGTGCAAAGCCAGCGAGCTAATTGTGCATGTATATATCGGCAACAGGCACGGTTTATCCCTATTCTCCCCTCCAAACTTAGCTATCACTGTAGCTGAAGTTGGAAAGAAATATTTTTTAGCCTAAAAGGCGGTTAGATGAAGCACAAAGCGATGAAAATGGGTCCTGCGCGGTTCCGGCTGCAGGTTTAGCGTCTCTGCAGGGCTCTGCTGCCCTGTGTTTACGTCGAGCCCGGGATATACAGTGGGCTGTGCGACGTCACCGTCACGTGACCTGTCATTATGTACCTTAGGTCAACAACAAGCGCCCCCCCCCTGTACCGCCCAGAGGCTCCACCGCTGCACACAGGGAAGGTGTCCCTGCTAACAACATTATAAGCTCTTCATCACGTGCAGGTATATTGCCCTGCAACCATCATCACTCACACACACACACACACACACACACACACACACACACACACACACACACACACACACACACACACACACACACACACACACACACAAACGCCGCTGGTGTGAAGGGATGTGCTTTGAATCCGCTGGTTCAGTAAGAGTTAAACACAAAACAAAAGTCAGACATACACCCAAGTGTCCACTGTGGTTTATTATTGTGGTTACTATTTTTTTCTTGTTATCATTATCATCATCATCATTATAATAATAATAATAATAATAATAATAATAATAATATTATTGCTACGGAATGATGAGAAACAATGACATGACACACATATAACCAAGTGTCCACTGTGGTTTCTTATTATTTTTATTGTTAATATTTTTTTTCCTTGTTACAGAAATGACGAGAAACAGGAACTCAGCAGATGTGTGTAATCAGTGGGATCTTGTTTCATCACATATGTATATAAGATGTCACTGCTTTGCTACTTTCTGTGTGTCCTTAGGTGGTATTTTTCTTAAGAGTGCATTGTTGAAACACAGGTTTATTTATTTATTTTTTTGGAAGGGGGTGGGGGGTACATAAATACTGGCTCCACCCCCCTGCCACAATTCCAGCAGTTGCATTGTGATGCCTCTTTTGCTGGTTTAGGTTGAGTAAAAGTTATATCAGGTCAGATTAACAAAGAAATGTTGCCACTATTTAAATAGGGATTCCTGAAGGAATTCCTTGGGGTAATTCATTTGCATTGAACCAATGCATCCGTGGATGTGAAATAATTTTAGGTGATCATTTATTTACATCCTCATATTTTACAAATTACATACAATAATGATATATTTTAATTTGACTAATGTAGCTGGTGTAACAATCACTGTATAGGTGAATGGATTCTGAGAAATCCCAAAGTGGCGAGAGGGGACATACAATAGAAGAGTGCACAGAGTTTACTAAAGTTAAATATTAACAGCTGGACTGCATGTGATGCCACACTGTATCGTGCAGAACTGTCATCAAAAATCAAATTTGAACATTTTATCTCAGAGGGAAAACAAAACAAACAAAAAAAAGTTACCCATGACCTTGAGGAGCTATATATTTACCAAAACGAGGCCTGTTGCAATCCCAACATTTGCACCCACACAGTCCAGCATTGCAATGAACAAAGACTGCAATAAGCAAACATTTGGATGACTTGCATTTATCCACCTATGTCAACACAACAGAATCATAGCTATAATTACGGAGTGGTTAAGCATTCTTCGGTTCTTATCTAGAAAAAAATAGTAGCAAGCAGGCTCACTGATCACTGGCTCATATTATTTGTCTTAAATTCACACAATGTAGGGATGAACAGAGGACAATCAAAGGCTGCTGTCAGCTGAGAGGGAGCCGTACCTCTGCAGCCCTCTGAAACCTCCAGCTGGCTTTTCATTTGATAGCCATGAATAATGTCAGCACATAGGTTAGCACTCTGTGAGTATGGTTGCATCTTGTGGTGGCTGGTTCAGTGGTGTTTTCATGATGATGCATTACCGCTTTGTTATACTGAAGACTACAGGGCATCTGTTGCTTTGCTGTCTTTGCAGGTCAAGCAGCGCATTTCCTTCCCTTAATTTTATCCAGACCAAGTTCGGAATTTATTCTCTCTCTGTCTGTTTGTCTGTCTAGGCTTTTATTTTAGGTGGAGGCGCATGAGGTCTGTTTTGTCCTATTGTTTATATAGTAATAGTGGTCAAACTCATACACACACACACACACACACACACACACACACACATACACAAACTTCGGTTGTTTCCACCAGAATGAGGCTGCATGTTGAAACAGAGCCAGGTATTGCATCCCTGGGTGATATTTTCATTGCAGTCATGCTGATCTCATAAACATTCATTAAGTCCAATCCTTATGCAACGTACTGTGAAACATAAAATCCACTGGCAACCCAGACTTTGATATTTTTGAGGATCAGTGATGCAGTAAATTTACACACCCACAGATTTTCAAAAGGAGAGGGACAGGAAAGCAAGCTTTTGCAACATACCATTCTAATTCAAAACGCATTCATATTCTGTTCTAGTGTTTACAAATAATAATTTGTAACTACAAAATGAATAGTCACATGTAGCTCTCATCGAATGCATGCAGTTGTATGAAAATGGTCTTACATCTTTTGACTTGGAGAAACAAGAGGATCCTCCTTGTGTTACTTGGACCAAGAATTTGGTTCTTCAGGGGTTTGAAACTAGGGCATTGCGCAACCGTTAAGTAAAAAGTTGGCTTTCCTAACTTGAACCAAAACACAGGCAAGTACCAAATGTTTAGTATGTATTACAAGTGTTGTTGACTTCTTATTGAGTTTTATTTTGTTTTGTTTAAAAATGAATGGAAACCACAAGGATGGGAGAATGAGAGGTGGGATGGGAGACGTCAGCGTTGTTGTAAAAAGTCCTGAACAGATGTTTCTCATCCTTCTGCTCCTTAGCAGTATAATAGCAGTATATGTTGCGTAAGATTAAGTGGGATACCTATTAATCACCATTGAAATGCAACAATGTAGGTGGCTTTGGTACGAATGCATGATTGTGTGTCTTATTAAAACCTCATGTGTAGCATACAGCCTTCAGCCTGCTTGACCCAGTTTCAAACAAACAACCAGCACAGTGCTGAGTGCCAGTATCGTCTATTTTCACCCCGTCTGACACGGATATCATGCACTCATCAGCCAAAAAGTATCATATTTTACTATGTAGTGTAAATCTATAGTGTAACATGCTATCTTCATCCATTGTGTTCCAAACACTGCTGCCAGAAAGGTTCATGACAACATTCAGCGTGTGGACTCATACAAAAAGTGATTCTGATTGATTCTTTTCACACATACGGATGACAAACAACTTTTTTTTTTTTTTTTTTTTTTTTTTTTTTACCACAAGCGACAAATACTCTGTCCAGTCTCATTGGGTGATGTAACATAAGGACACTGACAAGACACTTTGTATATAAGGACATATTTTGAGCCAAGTGATGACAATAGGCATCTCTGCACCTTTGTGATCTATTCATGGATTACAGACAGCGTTTGCCCATTTGAAAGTCTACACCTATTGAGGAGCTAAAAACAGATTACCCGCGGCACTATTAGTGGGCTAGTGTGTCAGACAGGTGCGGGTGGCTATCATCAGCGGTCAGATACGTGCTGTGTCATTTTGCAGTCATGTGACCTACAGGTACGTTTGTCTTCCTGACAGGATCCCTTTGAGCCCGGCTGCGGAACAACATGTCTGTTTACGTCTGCTAAATTTGTACCTCGGGGGACAAAAATACGGGCATGACTTGCCACTGCTGCAGCCTTAAGCATCTGACACTCACAAGCCACAGCATAAAGCAGGGATGGGAGGGCGGGAAGTGGGGCAAGGAGTGGTGGTGGAGGGATGCAAGGGGTCAAAATCTCACCTGAATTCCCCTGCATCCCAAGCTGGATCAGATTACTCATGAAGCATCTATTTAGAGGCTCTATTTTTGTGCCTGTTGCAACAGAGCTGAAAGGAGTGTGATTTGCTGGTGTGGCAGAACCTGCGTTGTCTTCCTTTCAAGCAATTCAATGACTGCATGACTTCAAAGAATCCTAAAATAATACTATTTGCTCTATGCTGCATGGCCCTTTTGTCAGTTCTACCAAGAAAATCATGACACTGGATGCAGTAAGCAAACATGTGGCCTGACAATCCCAGAAACAATGATCATAATTACCACCTCTAGCCATTTTTGGATCACAACAGTGTCACGGGTGTATTGTTTCTGTGGATCTACCACTGGCCAGTGCATAAGACTTTGATGTGTGCCTGATAGCCAGAGAATGATAAACATCAAAGGTCACTGTCTGGTGGTAACGGCTGGGCCACCTCTCCCCAAATGATGGTGCTCCTTTCTAGGGAATCAAAGTGTAAACACCTGACAGCTGTTTCAGATCAATACCGAAACGTCACCGCTCACTGGACAGCAGCCCAACGTGAGCCCGCAGACAGGTGTGTTTGTCTGTCACCCTGCCATGTTCAAAGGGCACTTGACCGTGATTTGCTGGGCCAAGATCAACACTGTGTCATCGGCAGTAAATTCTCCTCTCCAGTTGTTGACCTCTGCAAGTCTAGTGAATCTCAAGATGCTCAACAATAAGTCTGTAATCGAACCAAATAGGAGCACAAAGGAATTTAAAGCATGTACACAGGGAGCCAGCGGGAGTCCGATGGTTAGGGAAGAGCCACTTGTGCCTGGAAAGTCACCGGTTTGAATCCCAGCACACTGGCTGGTGGAAATCTGAGTTGGAAGAAGTGAAGTATCTCTCCCTTGTGATTCAATTATCACCACAAGAGAGTGTACTTAAATTCCATGCAAGTGATTTCTCAATCCATCTCATCATCTGATTTAAGTTTCCAGTTTGTTAGAAACCAAAGAGTTATTGCTCTGAAGGGAACTCACAAAAGAAACAGCAACAGGAATGTCACCTGATACCCCTGGGAACATTTTATTTATTTTATTTTTATGAAAAGTGAAGCATAAACTGCCCCGTGATTGGAAACCAGTCTTTTCATTTCCTCTATGTGTCAGCATAGTCAGTGTCGCATGACAAAATATTTGACCTCTGACCTCTACAAAACAAAGCAGATAATTCACCCACCCACCTTTAATTGCTGGGGTAGAGCCATTCAACAGTGCAATATCCTTGTGTATATATGGCGTAAATAGGTATACTTTTTGCATATGCTCAATTTCTACTTCTGTATTTATTGTTGTAATATTTTTGCAGGATTAATGCACATATTTATGCACAATGTACATACTTTTTTTTTTACAACTAGGATTAATGCACAAGTAGTATTAATGCACATGTGCATAATGGACTTACTTTTATATTTCTTATTTCTTTCTATATTTCTTTATGCTTATAACATATTTGTCTCTTGAGAATTTGAGCAACTGCAGCTGACCCAATTTCCCCTCAATAAACTAGTAAAGTCAATATAAGTATTTTTGATTATGATTCTGATGTTTTCATTCTCTCAATTTTAAAGCACTCTGTATCTTCATAAGAAGACTATAATAACAAATTTTGTTATTATAGTCATAATTAAGCGAATTTATGGTATTTTGCTTCTTGCTCAGAGATACCAAAGTAAAGCATAAGTAAATAAAGTAAACAAAAATTGCTTACTCTGTAAGTTAATGAGAAATTACGTATTTCCACCAGTAGGGGTCAGTAAAGCAGAGCTGAAACACCACAGGCTAAATAAACTGACCCGGAAGTGCACTACATGGCACAACATGTGTTTATCTCTGAGGTAGCGCCGTCAGGCTCGCTTCTGCTACAGTATTACATACTCTGTTTTGTGTGTATGATAAAAAAAAAAAAAAAATGTCTTCAAAAACACGACAAAACGAGAATAATTGTGAAGAACAGTCTGGGCTCAAGGAGGAGTTAAACAGAAAGGTGAGATGAAACAAACAAACACGGCGGTGGCTGGTGGCTGGAGCGAGCTAACGTTAAGTGACAAATGTTTGCCAGTTAGCAAACAGCTCTATTTATTTTGTGTTTCTGTCAGTGCTGTGAGAACGACCTTTCTGTCTTTATGTTCACATTTGCACTATTTCGGGATACCACTTGTGTGTAATTCGCCTTTGCAGACTTGGTGTGCTACTGCATAATCACTTATTATCAATTTTTAAGAAGTTAGCATTTAAGTGACAGTTTGCCAAATCTGCTCAACTAATTGTTTCTGTAATTATAGATCAAGGAGCAGAAAGTTGTAGTAGACGAGCTCTCCAATTTGAAGAAAAACAGGGTGAGTAGCGTTGTCTGAAATGAAACACAAACGAAATGTGACTGTTATTAGATTTACTAGATTGTGATTCACCACATAGCAGAAGAGCCATATACAGTCAGGTCCATAAGTATTTGGACAGTGACATAATATTTATAATTTTGCCACATTGGATTTGAAATGGAATAAAGAGGCGTGATTGAAGTGCAGACTCTCAGCTTAAATTTAAGGGGTTGAACAAATAAAATAAACTGAATAAACTGTTTATTCTGGAATAACAGCCAGTTTTATACATTGTCGCCCCATTTTCAGAGGCTCAAAGTAACTGGACAAACTATACATCACATGCATAACTATAATTATAAGGATTATGTTCAGTATTTGGAGGAAAATCCTCAAGTCTGGAGCTCATGGACAACATCACTAAATTCTGAGTTTCCTAACTTGAGATGCTCTGCCAAGCCTTTACTGCTGCTGCCTTCAGGTGCTGCTTGTTTGTGGGTATTTGGCCTTCAGTTTGGTCTTCAGCAGGTGAAAAGCAGCTCAGCCGGGTTGAGATCTGAGGACTGACTTGGCCATTGAAGAATATTACACTTCTTTGCTTTCAGTAACTCTTTTGCAGTATGTTGTGGGTCATTGTCCATCTGCTCTGTGAAGTGCCGTCCTATCAGTTTTAAATGTCTCCTGTGGTCCTCCAGGCCTTTTGGTGTTGCTGAGCTTACCAGTGAATTCCTTCTTTTCAGGATATACCAAACTGTTGACTACTCCTAAAGTTGTTGCTATCTGTCTGATAGATTTCTTTTTCTTTTTTTCTTTTTGATCCTACTGATGGCCTCCCTCTTCTTTGGATGACATGTCGAGGGTTCTGATAAACAACAACCAAATTCAAAAGCAAATACTTGGAATGAACTCCTCCTAGGCCTTGAATTTTCTTAATTTGTCATGGAATAACGAGGGAAAAGGCCACACCTGGCCAAGAAACTGCTTTTTAGTGAAGTGTCCAATGACTTTTGTGCATCTGACAATGGGGTGACAATGTATAAAACTGGCTGTAATTCTGAAACAGTTAATACCATATTTTTGTGCAACCCCTTAAATTAAAGCTGAAAGTCAGCACTTCAGTCACATCTTGATTACTCCATTTCAAATCCACTATGGTGGTGTACAAGGGCAACATTATCAATATTGTGTCACTATCCAAAAACGTATGGACCTAACTGTATGGATCATATTCTACTGAAATTGTTAAGTGGCCAAGAGCAATATACATATCCATGTGAGCATACGTTTTTTGATGAATGTAAAATGTGTGACAAAATACCATAACAAATGAAGTATTATGGTAGAGATGCCCTGGCCTACAAAATATACTCTCCGGATGTAAAAAAACAAAAACAAAAAACAAACACGTTTATTTCGTACTAGGGCTGGGCAATATACACATACAATACTGATATCATGATCAACTGGTTTTGCATTTTTAACCGGTGTGTTACTAGATGCAGTATCAGCACTTGGCAGCAAATAAAGACCAATTATAAAAATATCATTCAGGATGGTATGTAGTTGTTATTATTCTATAGTTATTATTCTTGTATTTTGTGGATGATATTCAGAGTAAAATTTAAAAGGGTTAATAGACATATTACCTGAAGTAAACAGGGAAAAAAGACAATTTTAAGGCCAAACTCTGAACATAACCTGTTCCAGAGCAGGTTATGTTTGCAGCATATGTTACCATGGTAATGAAGTCGGGTCAAAAGAGAGCCGCCTTCGTGACACGGCCAACACTGGCTTTAGACTCAACACACCTCACTAACCCGATAATCTCGCTTCATAGTCCAGCCCTCTGTTTAGCCATCATATTCACATCACATTTATCAAAAATCTCTTAAATAAATATTTAAGAGATTAAATATTTTGAGATTTAAGAGATTAAATATTTTGAGAAAGCACCATCATCAGTCTTATTGTTTAAGTAAAAATGAAAATTATGATGCAAAATTGTCAGTGCCACTAAAATGGTGAGTCATATCGCAGTGGCAATATGACAAAATAACTGCTGTATTTTGTTTTTCTCACTGTATCATTCAACTCTAATTTTAAAAATTTTATGCCTCACTTTTCAGAAAGTCTACGTCCAGCAGCGCAACAGTAACATCTTCTTCCTGGCAGACAGAGGACAGACACTTGGCTCATGCAAAAGTAAGACAACAGCCCTAAAGTAGAGTAAAGGAGGATCATTTAATAGTTTAACTGATTGTCTTGGGCACTACACAAGTCAAGTACCAATTAAAAACTGATTGTGCAATAATGAGTACATTTTTTTGTCCCCAGAGGAACTGGATAATATGAAAAAGGAACTACAAGATATTTAATGCCAATGTGACCTTCAAGACCTTAACCACAACCATGTGTGGCATCTTTTGCCTGCTGAGGCTGGCAGCTGCTCAGCTGGACGGGGACAAAACTGTGCATGAACATTTGAAAAGACGAGGTCCCAACTGCAGTCAGGATCTCACTGTGACAGGCACAAACCCCTTTTATCAGTGTGTGTTCTCTGCTCACGTGCTTCACTTGAGGGGACTCCTCACCCCTCAGCCCGTCCAAGACAATGCTGGAAACGTCCTGGTGTGGAACGGGGAGGTTTTTGGAGGGTTGCCAGTGATGCCAGAGGAGAATGACACGGCTGTCCTCTCTCAGCGACTGTCGGCTTGCAACGACCCCTCCGAGATTCTGTCCATCCTGTCTAGTGTACGAGGACCGTGGGCATTTGTTTACTACCAACGGGCTAGAGACTACCTTTGGTTTGGCAGAGACTTTTTTGGCAGGCGAAGTTTGCTTTGGAAATTTGACCCAGAGGAGAACGGCTTGACTCTTACATCTGTCGCAGCCCATACTTCTGGGCCTGCTCAGATTGTGTGGCAAGAGGTCCCAGCAGTTGGTGTGTTTAGGATTGATCTGAAAGCGGTTACTGATGCTGGCTCTGTGACCTTTGAGGTGTATCCTTGGGCTCACGCAGGAAATGATCTTCCCTCCACTTGCAATGAAATTAAGCTGGAGTCTCTCCCTAGCAGCTGCACTGCGGTGATGAACCAGACAGGCCTGGTCCTCGCCTCACCAGTGTGCCCACTTAATACATCGATCCCCAAATTATTAAATGAGACAGAACTGCATCTAAATTCACATCCATCTGTTGAGGACCTGGACCAGTTGCTAGGATGTACAGGGAGCAAGAATGAAGTGAACAGTCTTATCGATGTGCTCAGCGAGGCTGTGCGGCGCCGTGTTCAGTGTCTGCCCTTTGGGGATCAAGATAATTCACCACTTATTAATGGCCAAGCCGCAGTTGCCATACTTTTCTCAGGAGGTATTGATTCAATGATTCTGGCTGCCTTGGCCGACCGTCACATACCCACTCATCAGCCAATAGACCTTCTCAATGTAGCATTCAAACTGCAGGATCCAAGCACAAAGGTAGAGTCCACAAAGAAACACAAAAAACACAATAACAAGCCCACAGATTCTACAATGACCGGAGCTAATTCCCAAAAGTCTAGCTCCTTCGATGTTCCAGACAGAATTACTGGGAAAGCTGGTTTGAAGGAATTACAAGACTTAAATCCTGAAAGAAGATGGAATTTTGTTGAAATCAACGTAGCACAGGAGGAGCTGCAGAAAATGCGGCAGGAGCGCATTTGCCATTTGGTGCACCCACTGGATACAGTGCTTGATGACAGCATTGGATGTGCTGTGTGGTTTGCGGCTAGAGGTGCAGGGTTCATCGCGGAGGACAATGACCAGACATGCTTCACTTCATCAGCAAAGGTGAGGTTCACTAATCAGACATTGCACTTTCTGGGAACATGGGCTTTCAAGAGCTATGTTACATTTACCAACACACAGTTTAGGTATCATAGGACAGGGGAGTGGCTAAGACTAAGGGTGTCATTGGGGTTATAAAGTGACCACACCACTCCCTTATTTTCACTGAACTGGACCGTGGACATCTCCCAGAGAGCTGCACGGGAATATTTCTTTCAATTTTTTTTTCTTTTTGAAAACCAACCAAAAGCTGCCATAGGCAACAGACACATTAATGACTTCTGTCTTGTTACTAAATGGCCACAGGTCATCTTGACAGGCATTGGAGCAGATGAGCAGCTTGCAGGCTACTCGAGACACAGAGTCCGATTTAAGACGTCTGGGCATGAGGGACTGATCCAAGAACTAGCCATGGAGCTGGGCAGGATCTCCTCCAGGAATCTGGGCCGGGACGACAGAGTGATCGCAGACCATGGAAAGGAAGCTAGGTACATGTGGAGCTTCTTAACAAGTTCCCTTTGACACACTGCATTTTTCATACCCTGCACCCTACTGGCAAGTATGAAGTTTAACCCAGCTGAGATACCCCGTCCTTTTAAGACTTGAACAATTTTTGGTCAAGTACTTTTTGTTTCTCAAAAATTTGTTTCTCAAAGTTATCACAATTTGAGCCCACAGCAAATAAGTGACTGTAAATGTTACTGGACACAGTTCTCATCACAATTAAGTAATTTTTCAAGGGTAAAGTCCCCGTGAAATAGCATCTTACCTGCTGGATTTGATGTATTTTCTGTTATGACAGGGTGCTGGGGTGGGATGTAATGAGGGAGGGATTATTCAATAATGAAAACCACCAGGATATCAGTTAGGAAGGGAAGCACAGTTTAAGTTGATGGGATAGGTGGAGGGGTGGGATTGTTTATAAATGTGTACAGGTTGTATTAGCTAAACATTTTATGCATGCTACTTGTGCAGTATGAGGTCACCTTTTAAGATACTGCAAGTAAAAGTAATGGCAGTTAATTTAATGGTGACTTTAAAAAAAATCATTTGGAAAAACTGTTTTGGAAGATAAAGTAAGTCTGTACAGGATTAATGGTGTTAAATGCAGTTATATATTAATTTAAACATTACAATGTTAGATTAAGTTGTAGCTTTTGTGGTCAGTTGTTTGGCAATGTTTAGCAGTCTCTTTCAAAACTGGTCACTTGTTTGTTCTCTCAAATCCGTAATTGTCATATTGCCTTGTTCAAGGGATTTGAAACATGTTACTGTTTGCATTGTAGGTTCCCCTACTTGGATGAAGATGTGGTGAGCTTCTTGAATGCCTTGCCTGTGTGGGAGAAGGCAGATTTGTCCCTGCCACGAGGCGTTGGAGAGAAACTCCTCCTGAGACTGGCAGCAAAGCAGCTGGGCCTCGGCCCCTCAGCCGTCCTGCCTAAGAGGGCCATGCAGTTCGGTTCCCGCATCGCCAAGCTGGAGAACAGCCGTGAAAAGGCCTCAGACAAATGCAAAAGACTCCTCACAGGGTAGACAGGTCATTAATTTTTAATTGAAAACAGGATTTTAATAGAAATTATACATTATAAAATTACAAAAGCAATAGTTTTGTTGCATATTTACAGTCACAATTGATGATTTACAGTCACACATTCTTTAACCTGGCTAAAAAGACACAATTTGTGTTTGCTTTCTTTCCTGTGCTTGCCTTAATTATTTTGCAACGTGGCATAATAAAGTTGAAGTTTTCCTTAATTTATGTCTCCTATACCATGTAAGACTCAGCATCTTGAAGTTTTTCTTTAAAATACAGGTCGCATTCAATATAGGAGGCCAAGTTTCCAACGTCAAAACGCCCAGAGATCTGATGAATGTATACTGGCTTCCTGAAATTGGAACACACAAAAACACTGGTCTAATTGACTTGTATAGCCTCCGTGATGCGCATGCAAATTGTGGAATGCATTGTTCCTATGCTAATTCCTTCACAGGTTTTAGCCTCATCATATCTCCATGATTTTACAAAAGTGTAAATGGGAAGCAGTGCCCCTACCCATGAATACTTTGAGGTCATTGTTTTCACTGCCGAGAAACAGACTTAAAACAAGACGAGGCTTACTGGTGACTGCTGCCATCTGACAGAGATTTTCACAGCTCAGTGCTGTGGTTCAGTCAGACAGCGAGCAACATTTGATGTTGGGCTGAACTCAAGCATCCAGCTGAATTTACCTTGGAATGAGCCAAGACACAAAGTTTCCTGGAGCGTCTTTTTCTTCAATGGGAGCTTCCTGTAAATAAAAATAGTTGGCTTACAAAAGACATAATTTATCCTGAATTCACATCACATGGAGGCACGTGGATTATTTAACCTACCTTCTTGTCTTCAAGGAAAACATCTAAGAGAGGAAGGCTTTTCTTTGGAAACAAATAGAAACAAGGACACTGCAAAGGAAATAATAGAAATTAGGAGATGGGTGTTGTTTCTCATGTGCAACATTTACACAGGATCTGATAAATCTGATAACAAGGTGCAAATACTAGGAATGCACTGATACATCCTCCCACCCATACCTGTAGGCATTTTTATAAGAACTGTAATAAATGCAGGCACAAGTTTCAGTTTGACAGTGAAATAGACAGTGAAAATAAATTGGGACAAATTGATAAAGCATTTAAAGGCGATACTGACAATGCCAAGTCTGTGGTCTATCCCTTGAAAACAAACACTTTGCATACTGATGGTGACTGCATATGGCATTAACTTTTAATGTGAGCTTTCGTGTCTGGGTAAATATAACCTTGCATCAGTAGTTGGCCCTACAGGAGAAATGACTACCACTGCAGCTGGTGGGGAACTCACTGCACTCCTTGATTTTGTGTCAGAGGGAAGTGGTTTCTCCTTCATACAGAGGACCCGCAGATCCTCATCCACCTCCAGTATACCATATTTAGTAGTCTCTGTAAAAAAAACAAAACAAAACACACTATGTATCATATAGGGTAAGAGTAAATCGAGGCAAGGAGTGTTAAGACTCACCATGTAGACTCAACTATCACATTTCGTGCTTATTCTAAGGTTTTTGTTCGTGAGTTGAGTCTCAACATTCCTCACGTCCACTGACCCTTAAACAATTTTACCTAGTGCCCCTTTAACAGCAGCTGTAGACACTTGCTGTTTATTTCTGAGAGTATCTATGTTTTTTAAATTCACATTTAATTTTCAAAGGAGAACAAAAGCATTGCATCAGCACCATCTCGCTATGTAGATGCTGAAATGAAGGAGCACTCACCGTCATCTTTACACTGGTAAGAAAGCACAAGACAGCTGTCCTCAAACTTTGCTTGCACTTCAGAAAATCTCTCTTTCACCTTCCTGAGGCTGAAATCTTCTCTGAAGAGGGTGTCACTGTGTTTTAAATGGAAAGAGAATTGCATGAGTATTCCCCAAACAGAACTTGATAGAATAGAATAGAATCTTTATTGTCATTATACAAGTACAACGAAATTGAATGCAATCCTTTGGTGCATGAGTAAAAGAGATGAAAAGATAAAAAAAAAAAAAAACTACACATACTGTAAATAATATTAAATTAATAAATAATGTTAGCTCCATGTATTGCACTTAAAAGAATGAATGTCACATTGCACACAGCTTCATGTGTAGCTCATAAGTTAGTTTTAGTTTTTAGCAGCATTCAAGGCAGCAACGGCTCTGGGATAAAAACTGTTTTTAAGTCTGCTTGTTCTTGCTTTAAGAGTCCTGTATCTCCTGCCTGATGGCAGGCGTTCAAACAGTATGTGACCATACTGTTTGATTTGATACCTATTGCAATTGTCAATTCATGCTTGCATTGATAAGTTCAGTAAACTTACCCCCCAATAACTATGACGTGATCTTTTATGTTAAAGTGCTTTACAGCAAGCTGCAGGCAGGCCACGGCACCAAGGCGCTCCTGGGGGAGTTAAGAGGGTTGGTTTAACTGATTAAGACGTTTAATTATTGAAAACAAAGCTGGTATGCAGCTGGGTAGCTGCCAATCTAAAAAGGCCCATCTCTAAACTCCCTTCTCACTCACTTGAAGGAATATATTCCACTGGACATTCAATCTTAATGCCAAGATTTATGACTCCTCTTATCAATTCTGAAGCTCTGAAGGAGAAGTGGTTTACTACTGGCCGATACTGACCACTGAGTTTGATGAGGCTGAAACTAACACTCAGTTACAATGAGGTTGCATGTGGTAGTAGTAGTTCATTCAGACCTCTTGGCCTGTTAGTGGGTAACCACTTTGACCCCTAGGCCATCCTGCCACCCAGTGGCCAATCAGAGCACTACTCCCCAAGGGCAACATATTAGTAAAAGTATATAATGACATTGGCAATAATAATAGTCATAAAAACATGGTTTACATCATTGCTCCTTGTCTGATCACTGAGAATCTTGACATTTGGGAACTCTGCGGCCCACTCTTCAAACGCTGTATGGTAAAGAGCATTAGTCTGTAAAGCAGAAGAGAAAAAAAGGAAAAAGTTAATTGAGTCAGAAAATTATGCACCCACTTTCCTTTCAGTTTCATAACAGGGCTAAGGAGATATACTGGTGCCTGATATCAGCAACTTCTTCTATATAACTCCTCCATACATCAGAGATTTTGTTCACTTTATGCTCCAGCCGGATCACTAAGGTTATCTTTTACTAAGCTTATCCTTTCAATGTTCCTTATGTGTCCCATTACAGTACCGGTGAGGCAGACTTGTTTTTACACCCCTAATCTGTGGAACACACTGCCTCTGGATATCAGAATGACAAGCTCAATTGGTGTTTTTAAAAGGAAACTGAAAACCTATCCTTTAATGTTACAGCCTTAGCTTTCCAGTTTAATCACTGCGTTTCACACTTGTTTTTTATTCTTGTGTTTATTTTATTATTTTATTCACTTTTAGGTATTTGTGTTTAACATTTTATAGTTTAATTGTTGTAATTTTTAGTCCAGCATACTTTTTATTGATGTCTTTTTTAAATTTTATTTTGTGTTCTTTTAATCTTGCAATGTGAAGCACTTTGGGCAGCATGTATGTATGAAAGGTGCTATATAAATAAAATATGAATAGTGACAGTTCCTACAGGGTAATGGCAGCTAGTACCTTCGTCAGGCTTCACAACAGTGATCAGTCAAACCTGAGTTTCGGACTCAGTGTTTTTGTTGAGCAGACCGTACTGTGGGGCCTTAATCAAATTTCGCAACTTGACAGTGACTTCCCTCTGTTCACACAGTGTGCAACAGCGGGGCTAGCACCAGACCGGAGCAGCACTTACAACCACGTAGATGCAGTCCACCCAGGCGGAGGCTCTCAGCGCATGGACCCAGTGGGAGATGAGGGCACGGCGGCCCACGGGCAGCAGCGGCTTGGCGGTGCCGGCCAGCGAGCTGAACCTGCCGCTGCTGTCGCTCTCCACATCTCTCTGGAGCCTGGTTCCGTATCCCGCCGCAAGAATCACCGCTTTCATTGGATATACGCGACGGCAGCCACCGCTACCTGCTAGTGGGACTACAAAGGTTGATAAAAGTACAAAAGAGAGGCCGTGCGACGACTCATGAGCGCCGGACAGTGTTAACAGGAGCTGGGCTGGAGGTACGAGTTCAACAGCCTCTGCCAGGACCTCAGTCACTTCCGGTGCCAACGCTTGACCTGCACCGCCTACTTTTCCAAAAAAAAAAAAAAAAAAAAAACCGATTTAAAGAACTACAAAGAATTTTAAAAGTAAATAAGTAAATGTATTGAGTATCATGATATGACTAGAAATGAACTTCTTGTGCTCAAAAAAAGTTGAATACCATTAGACTAATGGAGAAAACGCAGTGTACCAACTACTGTGGAAAACTACAAAATGTCCATTGTTTATTTTCAATAGCCTGCTAATTTTGTGTATGTTTACTGTAACCTAGCAACACAGGTCAATTTCTTTTTACAATCTTTGCCAGTACAGCCATGCATGTATTTAGAGAAGTAAAATGAATTCTGACGCTAAAATATATTACAACTTTACGCCCATGTTAAGTAGGTTATGAAGTGAAAATAAACAGAAACTTACCAGGAAAAAAGTAACTACACGTATGGTCATAATTTCAAATGCAGCCAGTCGAGTCTTGCAGGTGAATGCCATTCAGCAGAATAGGTTCAACTTTAAGGTATGCCACCAATTTTATGTGCAAATATCCTGAGAGAGCTGAGTCACAAAGGACACTGAATGATTTATTGTGGCCTGGGGAATAGTCTTAACAGTGGTAACATGCCAAGCACACACAGACTATCTGCCTCAGCACAGGGAGAGCAATCCATGTTCACTGGCAGGGGTGCACAGGGTCAGAACAGACTCATGTTGAGCCATAGAAGAGCAACAGAATCAACAAGAATTAAACAAGACAATAAAGCTGTTTAGTTTATTGATTTGCCGGCTTAATGACGTGAAGGCATATGTAATGCTTTCACACACAATTTTACGTTCCTTTTTTTCCAAAATACATTAACCTATTATTTTCTACAAATACAAAAACAACACAGAGCAGTTAGCTTGACAAGAAACTTTGTAAAACGTGTGTGGTGTCTGCAGAGTAATAACTGTTCATTTATTTTGAGTGCTTTCGTCTTGAGCAGAGTCATTCAGCATTTTCACTGCCGCTTCCAGCATCAGGCTCTGCCATGTTGTCCTCGGGAACATCTTTTTCTGGCTCCTTGACGTCTGAAGTTTCAGGCTGAGATGCTTCCATTGGTTCCTCGGTTGTTTCTGCCTGAGGTGACGGAGTCTTCTCCGCTCTTGATAACTCCACCTGAACACAGTCATAAAGTTTGATAAGAGTAATTTTGTGATCCTGTCTGACTCAGTATATAGCACACTGCACTAACACTGCCAGATTAGAGGTTTAAGTCCCATTTGAAAATGTATAGACTCACGGTAAACTTTGGATAAATGCATTCCATTGTATTCAGTGGTTCACTTAATACGATCACAAATACTGTTAGGTCCATAAGTATTTCGACAGTGGCACAGTTGTGTGTGTTATGTATAGTTTGTCCAATTACTTTTGTGCCTCTGGAAATGAGGTGACAATGTACAAAACTGGGTCTAATTCCTAAAAGGTTCATGCCATATTTTTGTTAAACCCCTTAAATTAAAGCTGAAAGTCTGGACTTCAATCACATCTTGATTGCACCATTTCAAATCCACTGTGGTGATGTATAGGGGAAAAATTTAAAATATTATGTCACTGTCCAAATACTTATGGACCTAATTGTATGATGACAAATAATCACTGGCATTGCCTAAGAGGGCAAACTGTAGCTCAGTTTTACCTCAGAAACAGCGTGAACAGTTTCCTCCTGTCTCACTGGTTCAGATTCCTCTTGCTCCATGAGCTCCTCCTCCTCCGTCATGCTGGCTGGCTGCTGTTGGACTGGCAGCTCCGTCTCTTTCAGTGTCACAGCTGTCACAGGAGGAGTCTCTGCAACAGCAGGGGCAGCTGATGTGGCTACTGGTTCAGGCTAAAAGGCAAAAGGAGGACAGAGAAACAAAATTAATAATGAACAGCTCAGTGTTTTTCTTTTTTTCATGTTATGCCATGTAGTCAGCTAAATCCACATGTGATTATGAAACACAGGGAACATAAAATTAGCAAGCAAGGATTGAAAACACACTGCCTCCTATATCTTGTTGAGTTGTTGAGTACTTTTATTATCTTGGCTGTCTCCCCACCTTGCCATCAAGTTAACACCTCTTGCAAAACACAAACTCTACAACCAGACAAAATATAACTTGTGTAATATCTGCAGTCTTCAATTTCAATTTTACAGAAAAAAAAAATGCCAAGACAAATTGTTTATATTTTATACTCAAGTGTTTTTTGTTTTTTCCCCCCACATTGTGTAAAGAACACGTAGCTTCATGTTGAAAGAATTGTGCAGGGCAGTAAATAAAATTTTACTTGATTAGAGATTGGAGAAACTAATGTCACTGATATAATATGTTTATTTATATGTTTAATTAGGAAAGACATGTTGCCAGGAGATGTTTTGTGAGTCAGCCTTCTGAACTGGACACCACTAAAGTCATCTGTTACCTCTCTCTCCACGACAGGCTCCACAGGCTTCGGCTCTGGTTTTTTATTGGCTTCCAGCACTGACATGATGGAGGCAGGTATGTGGGCTTGCTGTAACAGAGAAGAGGTGGATTTTCAATAAGAGAATTACAAGAGAAGCAGCAGAACAGATTTTAGAAGTTAGTACTGCAGCACAGGAAAACTAGAAAACTCCTGAATCGTGGAATTGCAGTGGTATTGACATCAACCAAACCTGTAGTATCCTGACATGCCTACTCATAATCACTATAAAAAATGCCTCTCAGGTGTTATTGTTGTACTCGGTCAGCATCATCAAGCCAGCAAGACAGGATACAGCTGTTACCTGATGAGGCGTGAAGGAGTGGACATGCTGCAGGAGAGGCTCCCTCATCTCCGGGCAGCGTTCAAACACGCTGGTCAGCTGAGCGGGCGGCAGCTGCAGCAGCACGCTGTACGACTGAGGCTTGGTTCTCTGGCAGCACTTGACAAACCCCTCCCACACCTTGGGATACTTCCACACCTGCGTAAGAACAAAAGAAAATTTCATCCTAAACCTCTAGAAAAAGATGTACTAGATTTCTACACTTTTGTATTCATCATATTCAATGGCTTTTCCACCTGTGATCGATATTTCTTAGCTTTAGTTCAAATGTTCTAATTTTGTTTTACTGGCTTGTTGATTTGAATTACCTCAGGCCTCAGTTGCAAACAACTCTCACTTGGCACTTGATAACTGATGTAAAGCCTTCCTGTTTTTACTGGTTTTAATTTATGAGAATGATGCTTGCTTTTATTTTAATGTTTAAACACTTAAAAAAAGAGCTTTAATAATTAAGTTATTCATTATTAGCATTATAATTATTAACTATAGTAGCTGCAGACAGTATTCGTACATTTGTGACTTATTTCATTTATTTGTTTAAAGTTATGAGATCAAATAAGAGCAAAACATTTGACCTGGTACAAAAAGAAAGTTTCTAACATTTCCATATTTTCTAGGATATTACATTCCCCAACTTTGCCAGGCTTGGAAAGGACAAAAATAAACGAAATTTCTAGACTTTTTCAAGATGTCCAAGACTGAAACTATAAATGTGGGATTCCAGTTAGACGCTGACCTGTTTGACGATGAGGCGGGACAGGATGTTCATGACGAAGCCTCCCAGACGGGGATACATGGTGAGGGACTGGATGACGGTTCGCATCAGCAGCATGGGGAGCGGACTCTGCTCCATCAGCTGCTGCATGACCACTGCCAGCACCTCCGATGTGTACACGTTCTTCTCCGCAAAGCACAGGTTGGTAGCTGCAGCACAGACACAATCAGTATCAGCTATGATGCCGACAGACGTTCCTAACAAGTCATCACTGATTTGTCAAGAACTGTTTCAAGCGGCTTTGCTGTTAATTTCACTGAGAGATTTAGTCATTTCTTGTTGTTGTTCCTTTCATTGCTGGCATATAAAAGTTAGACAGTGCTAATATGTGCGCTATACTAGACATGGCAATCGTTAATGCAAAAAATATACACCACAAAGAGAGATGCTTAGGATTAGAGCCTCTCATGTTTCTAGCTTTGGGAAATCAGTGATGCTCAGAAATATTGTCTGAGCCGTCTAAGAGAAACAGTGAGAAGAACACATTCTGTTTTAGAGGAGGTTTACTAACCTTTAATAATTGACTTCATGTCACATTTGGTTGAGTCTATGTTGTGTAAAGCAATGAGCAGCTCTCCTGGGGTGAGAGGGGAGACTGATGAACTTCCCTCACCTGAAAGAGAAAACACAAAAATGCAGTTTCCATCTAAACTGACGCAAAAACGAATGAATAAGACTGACATTAAGTCATTACTTATTTTACTGGTGGCTCCTTAAGAACACATGAGCTCCCTCAACTACACTCAAGGTTTTACTGACAAAAGTTTCAACAGTGACAAAAGGTAAATAGAGTCACATCATAATTATACAGGGAGCTAACAATGGGAAATAAGAAACCTATTATAAAATGGACTACTCTGATCATATGTTTCCCCAAGGCCACATCAGAGCCACGTGTGGCTCTGATGTGGCTGCTAACTCTGATTCACAGATAAAATCTTCTCCCACTGGGGGCATAGGGGAATTTTTTTTATTCAAATGCAAGTGAGTTGTCAGTGCTATCTGGGGATCCATACAGTACAAGAAAAAAATACAACTGTGGAAAGATATGTGGACATATGTGGAAGATATGAATGAGTCTTACTGTGCTGAGTGCCCAGGAGGCGGTTGAACACCTCCTTCACTACTATAGGATTGAGCTTGATCAGCTTGGGGAGAGCCAGGATGACCTCTTTCTGAGAGAGAAAAAATAGCAGCACATTACAACAAACAGTAACCTGTTAATCTTCTGTTTAAGTTGAATCAGGTTAACTATATGTACCATAACATGGATAAGCTGTTATTGTGATTATGAAGCCAGTAAATGATAACTGTGATGCACCAAGATTAGTTGAGATACTGATGCATGTAATCATGCTGTATTTTCTGATGGGTTTTGCCATCTCTACATCTGGACTATCAAATTCAGAATATTCTGTGTAATGAAGACAGTAGCCTATTCCAAATAAGACCTTAACAAGATTATATAGTTCTGTCTCCATGGAAATGCACTACATGTAAAAGGTTTACTGGACTGCTGAAATAGGTTTAAGAAAATTACCTTTTCTAGCCCATTTATGACAGGGATTAGGAAACGAACATCTGGCACTCGTTTGTGGTAAAGGTCTCGCACTCTCTCCACCAGCTCTGGAGATGGAGGCACTTAGAGGAGAGAGGAGAGGAGAGGAGTTTTTATTTTAGAATTTATATTTTAGCTCCAGGTGAAGTGAATGAGTACAGTTGTGAAAACCAAAATGAAAGACAAACCACTTTTATTTTACCTTTATCTGTCAGAATGTGCAGGCAGCGAGTGACTAAAGTCTCTGCGCCTTTAGGGCAGTTTTCAACCAAAAGTAGCAAGTCAGGAGAGTTCATGCCCATCCCACGAATCTATAAAAGAGGAGAACTCATTAACACAGTGACAATAAATCACGAAAGCATCTTAGCAAGTGCATTCAAGATTTTGTGAGCATGATCAAGTCTCTCTCAATCCCAGCAATTACAGATTTTACAATCTGATGAAGGATTACAGGTGAGGTGAGATGAGGGTGCATGTGACAGAGTAAAGTTAGACTCATGGTAAGGATGACTTACAGGCTGCTCTATGACTCGAAGCACGCTGCGTTTGATGTCAGCGATGGCCTCAGTGTAGACAGACGCCAGCTCGTGTACCAGCCGGTGGTTCAGAGGCAGGAGAGACAGGTAGAGGAACAGACACTGTCGCACTGTCTCCTCAGTCCAGGGAGCAGCCACCTCTGTGTCAACAGACAACACAGATACACAGTGACTTAGGATCAGAGAGGTGAACTTCTGACTGGGAGGCTGCTAGTTTAAATCCTGAGATTTAGAAAGGAGGGAGGAAATCCATGAGGGAAATAATTTGAAATGGCTAAATGACTTACTTGCCCGTGGAGCTAAATTCCAACATTTTTGGAATCATGATATCAAGCCCTTAATGTTAGCTTAAATTGTAAGAATTAACCTTAGTAGGACAATATGATGCTCCCAAAATGACAGGTTCCTTGCTGATAGCAATGTCGCTTTTGGTCAGAGTGGGATTTTTAGGTGTTTGACAGTGAGGGTGAGGGTGTTCCTCTGTCAAGGCCCTGACCATAAATATATAAAACATATATAAAAGTCACACCTGTGTCTTTGTCGGCGCCAAACAGCAGAGACGGTGGGTTGGGATGGACCAGAAGCTGCATGTAGTTGAGGGCAAACTTCTCGATGTAGTCCCTGAGCTGGTCCTTCTCGTACATACGCTTCAGAAAAGCCAAGGCAGTGGTGCGCACCTGAAAATAAAACACACAATGATTGAAATGTAAAAGAATCACAGATAGTCAATTCAGCTAACCCTGAGTATGAATACTTCCCATTTATATCTAACATTTGGGGGTACAGATGAGTGATATATCACCTTCTCTTTTTCGTGCGAGCTAAGGTCCAGCAGCACATGGAGATACTGAAACTGCCTTGAGGGACGTTTGATGATAAGTTCCTTCAGAGTAGTCATGCCCAAATACACGCGAGACTGAAACACAGGTTAAAACACAACAGTGAGTTAAACAAGTGTTATGACCAATCTCTACAGGACACACAATTTTATCCTGTTGTTTACCTCATCCTCACAGTAACGTCGTATTACTTCCAACGCTGATTCTGTGATTATGGGAGCCTCCAGTACCAGCTTCGTGAAAAGCCTGGAAGACATGCAAAGTTAACACCAAGTAGCACTCTGTTTCGTGTGTTACATAAACTGCCATTCCTTCTAAGGTCAGTCCTATCAAAACCTCTGAATATGAAAATCAGTAGAGCCAAGGCTGAATTTCATGCCTGGAGTCTGCAGTACAGGGTTTGTTTGACTGTGCAGAAAACACAGAGAGTGGTGATTGTCCACTTGATAATTTCAGTGACAAACCTGTCCATCTAACATTTGAGAGAGGTTTTGAAAGAAGACATGGCATTAAAATATAGTGATTATCTTCATCCTAATCCTGTCATCTATTTGTAACTGAATTTTCTTACATCAACAAACCTTGAAATTATCTAAAATGTAACAATTCAAACATTTACAACAAATAAACCCAAACAAATAGAGTTGTAATAAATATGTACCATTACACCATTACAGTTCTTACTGCTGTTTGTTTACTCATAAAGCTTAAGACTGTGCCCTCGAGGGAGTGTGAGGAAAAGGATCCCAAGTGTCTCACCCATCCCTCTGCTCCGGCTTCTCCTGCAGGCCCGACAGCAGCGTGTAGAGACAGTGCTCGTAGTTGTCCAGCAGCCCCGTGGGCAGCTGGCTGAGGTAGGTGTTATACTCCTGGTAGAGGAGAGCAAACGCCAGGTCGCTCCTCGTCCTTATGTCCTCCAGAATGAAATCCAGCACGTCCTCTTTCATCATCCCCTCAAACTGCGTCACCAGCCGGGACAGGAGTTTAACACGGACCTGTGACACACATATAAAACATTGTTACTGTAAGAAGAAGAAGTCTTTTTTAAAATGGTCTATACAAATAAATGTTATGGGTAGGATTATATATTTAACTAGCTCCACCTTTAATGAATTCAAAGTGCGAATCAGGGCATAACTCCATTCAGATGCAAGAATATTTAGAGCAGGGGCAATGACAAAATAATGGATATTATAATGAGGTTTATTTTTCTGATGCAGTTCTAGTGCAAGACAAGAGCATTTATCACTCTTAAACACTTGCAATTAAGATACCTCACAATGCACTTCTGAATCAACGGTTACGCCATTTTGGATTTTGGATAGTCATGTGTTGTGCTTTAGTTTACTTACATGTGACATGCCGCTCTGGGCAATAGCCTTCTCTGAACGCAGGATGCGTTTGACTGCCAGAGAGGTTAACTTTTCAATCTGGTTGTCTGACAAAGGCTGGATGACATCTGGCAAACGAAACACTTTTTTCCTCCCACTTGTCCCCGCCATTCTAGAGAAGAGAGAAATCAAGTAGGGTGATAAGTGGGGTAGATAAAGTCTGGTTAACTCTGAGTTAACCAGAGTGTTCCCATTTGCCTGACCTTTGTACTCACTTGGTTTGTGTGGAGGGGAGAATGGGCTCAGGGAGCCTCTTGACAAGCGGAGCAGCCTCGACAGGCTGAGCCTTCTCTGTATAACCTCCTACCACAGAGATCGCCTGGCCCAGCATCACTGCTGGCACTTTGCGCTTGATGAGCAGGTCCTTGGCGCCAGAGTCCTCATCGATGCCTTCCTCTTTGCCGGCGTCTTCTTCTCGAGCTCTGCACTGCTCAAGCCCTGAGAGAATAACATTTTTTTAATGTGTTGTAAATACAAAAAAAGAGGCAAACACCACACTGTACAAACCTTTCACATCTTTTTGAGCTCGATAAGCTCTGCTACTAACCTGGACCAATCCCAGCAGCTGTCATCTGTGTGGCCATCAGCCTGGCCAAATGTTTGATTTGGGCATCAGTGCCCGCCGACTCCACCGGTGTGTATGTGGCCTGGAAAGATGCTGGCATGGCGTCTGGCAGATACACCATGCTGATTAGCACCTGAATGACGAGACGGCATCAGAGATGTGAGCCAAATGGTTATACTACTGGGGTGACCATGAGAAATGTAGGGGGAAAAAAGCTAGTCCATCTCACCAGGTTGGCCACATTCTCAGGGGTGAGCAGTGGGTGCAGGAACTCCGCTGTGAGGTCAATAGCGGACTGTGCTACCGGCACAGCCGATGGCTTAGTGACTGAAAGTGGAGCTGGCTCCTCTTTGTCTTCGTCATCTTCCATCAGGGTGGGCTCTGAACACAGAGAAACAAATGCAGTTAAAATTTACTTACTTTATGCAGAGAATTTCAAAATTCCACATTTTCTCTGGACCTTTATTTCTTGACTTGATGATTTTGGTGTTCAATGTAATTTACACTAAATATAACATATCCCCGCTATAGTTAAAAATTAGATGACAGGGGTCTAAAACCACTAAATGTGTGTACTTGGAAATGTATTACGACAGCACTGCAATATTTTTCATTACTTTCCCACATTTTTGTGAAATATCCAAATTCATCAATACCTGGAAGTTGCCAAATTTTCACATTGTAGGGCATTTGTTCCCATACATTCTAGATGTGTGTATAAATTTGATCTCCTACTTATGAATCAGAATGTGATATCATCATACTAACCCATCTTGAGCTTTTTGCCCTCTGTGTACTGTTCGTGGCGAGGTCTTTTGCGCTGCTCACGCGGCGCTGGTGTAGAGCGGGTTATCTCAGTCTGGGGCATCCCCAAGTCCAGAAGCAGGGTGCTGATTTGACCCTGGAACTCCAGGCTGCAGGGGTGCTTGAGAACCGCCACCAGGTGCAGCTTCAGATTCTTTCGCACGCTGCTGACCTGGGACTTGGCCAGGGTGGGAGGCAGGTTTGCTGAACGAGCACAAATGCAAAATTTCAAACACTGTCCAGTGAATCTTTATGAAATAACTTACACATTTTAAGATGCTGTGTGAGTGTGGGACTCCTGACTTGCTTTGGATTAAAGCTCCATTACAAATGACAACCTTGAATCCAGTCAATGGCTGACTCAAATTTTCATGTCAGTTTTGTCCTTAACCTTTAACCTCCTAGTCATCATGTGAACTCACATTCAACAAAGAGCATGAAACCACACTTGGTGTAAGTTCAGTGTTAATGGGGTCTTTTCTTTTTTGTATGTTTGTAAACGCATCCCTAAACAGTGGACTAACTCAAAAGACTCAAACTGGTCAGGGACTTGAACTGAATGAGACCTCAGAGAAGACGGCCTCAGTCTCACGTACCATGCAGCGTCTCATACGCCTGCACCACCTCTGACATGAACATGGGCCTCTGCCGGGCGATGGTGGCCAAGGAGCCCAGTGCTGTGGTGAGGTTGATGCTAGAAATGGCTGGGTGGACCATGAACTTCAGCAGCTTTTCCAGTGCAGCCTTTCCCTCCTCACACAGAACATCTGTGGAGTCACATCATAACACAGAGGCTCTACTCACAGAGGGAAGCACTTCATCATCAACATGTACTGATAGATCTGCTTGAACATAGTTAGGCAGTGAAAAAGAGGAAAATGAATTTATGTTGTCATACCTCTGCCCTAAATATCATTCTCTGCTTGTTCTTATAAAATCTTACACCCTGATTGGGTAAAAGACAAAACATTTTATCGTTCCAGTTCATAAAATAACCCATCTTAAATATCCAGTTGCCACTCATATTTCAAAAAATATTTTGTTTACTTTGAAAGATAAATTGATCAAAAAAAATGTTCGTGGAAGTCTCAATATCAGTGTGAATAAATAAAATCTGTGCAGCCTTCCCAGAGCCACAGGTTTCAGCATCATGTGCAAATTAATATACATTTGCCTAATTAAGTGATTTTAAGATATCATTAAATTTTCATTTCTGCAAATGAAATCAGTAAACAGGGGAGCAGTAAAGAAATGATTCCTCTGATACAGCCCTACAGCCTCTGATCACGGCCCACTGAGGGAACAGAGTGAACATAAACCCACTCACCATAGCGGATGTAGGTGTGATCTTTGGGTATTTTGTCCAAGCTGATGTCCCCCTCTTGTCTCTTGGGGATATCAGAGTCTTGTGTCCGTGGTGACAGAGTGATGATGAGCGACTCTGTGAACTTGATGGCATGAGTGCGCACGCCATCATTTTCAGAGTCCAACAAGGCCAGAACATCCCCTTTCATCTGGGTCACCATATCCCAGCATGCCTCCTGCATCTCTGATACCACTTTGGAGCGCACCAACCACTGGCAAGAAAGAGGCCAATACAAGTTAATAAATGAAATCACATGGGTGAAAACCACACACACGATTTGAAAAGTCAGCATGTAGATGTTGAATTTGTTTAATCTTATCAAAGAATATGATAAAAATAACTGAGATTAGATTTATTGCATGTATTTTTTTTAAAGAAAAAAAATCCATATATGAAGACAAAATAATTGGGAAATGTAGGTAATCTTTAATTCTGGGATTTTCTCAATTTCTTAAGTCTTAATTTTGGCTAGGATTTGATAAAAAAAATTATGCATGTTTGTTATTTGAGGTCCACTCATAAATGAAGCCAGTAGTTTTGACCGTGTTATGTACCTGTAGAGTAACTTTGTAAAGCTGAGTGAGCGTGAGGATGGCTTTCTTCACCACGTTAACGCTTTCATCCTTCAGCAACATGTTCAGGTTGGCAATCAGTCTGAGAAGCAGCTCATTATCCCTTTTACTGGAGAGGACATGAAAAATAGAAAGCTTGAGAAACAAGTACATTTTCTTTCACCAATTAGAAATGTAAAATTATATGACAGGGAAGAGAGAGCAGTGACCGTCTGATGACCCACCATGCTTCCTCTATGAAACCAATGACAAACTTTTTCACCTCCACAGACTTGTCTGTCTGAAAGGCTATCATTTCCTATAAGACAAATAAGAGAGGGGAATGAGGAGGCTTTATGGATTAGAATTTTATCACATTAAAATGTTCAGCAACTTTATACTGAATACAGCTTGGACAATGTAACATATTTAATTTCCTCATGTGTTTCAGGCCAAATGAGATGTATGTAGTTGGTTGACATAGAAAAAAAAGCTTACTTACATCCAAGAAATTGTCAAGTAGCGAGGGATCTTTGTTGATGATAAGCTCTTGGACCTAAAAATAGTACAAGGACGTTTATTAATTATAGTCCTCTACCAAACCGATCTGTATATGAGGCAAAAACATTAGCTTTTCAAACAGCAGTGATTAAAACTTCAGCTAAAATTAATTTCATGACTACTTCTTAAATCATCATTCCCTTCTAGATCTCACAACAGAGAAGACAGAAAACCAGACTTGGCGAAAGCAGATAACAAACCTGTTTGAGAACCGTTAGTTTTTCATCTGTGGGTATCAGAGCGGCCTGATTCAGAAGATCCACCACCTGTTGAGGGAAAAAAAAAAAAAAGAAAAAAAAATAAAAAATCACACACAGCATGAGCTACATAAACATAAATTACATAAAGAGTGACAGAATCTTGCTCTCCTGTGACCTGTTTAAATGTTCAACAATAAGGCCAAACAGCTCTGTAAGAGTAGAGACTGTGAAGATCCCTGTGGGGAATAAATATCACTCCAAATTTAGACTTAATTTTGGTGAGGGAAAAACTGGCATTTTTTGGAGGGGGGTCCCTTGACCACTGACCTCTAAGTATCTGAATGAAAATGGGTTCTCTGGGCAGCCACGGCTCTCTTTGCAGTCATGTGTACCTTATGCTCACCCCATGCAGTTTGGGGTAAAACAATAATGACAATGCAGTACAAATGTATTAATTTGGCCTATTGCAAAGTGGTGTATTTCTGCATAAGTAAGAATCAGCATAAGAATAAGCACATCATCCCAGCCCTGGTAAACGATGCACAAGGATCTACTTTCTTTCACTACCAATCTTGTGAAACCTGTACTGCCCTCACTATAGCAGATTGGACACAGTGCTGGTTAAAAATATCTCTTATGTTATACAGTTTGATGTTGAGCAAGTCTCTCAGGCTCAGTGTTGCGGGGACAGCAGCTTCTACCTTCTCGCTGGTGGTCATGTCGATGGCATGGGGAGTATCATCCCCGTCTGCGGAGAACTGCGCCTCCATGCTGCTGCTGCGGCTCCTGGACCTCCTCCACTACCTTGATAACATTGTCTTTAACCTCCCAGAAAACCCAAACAACCTGGAAATGACACATGCCTTGTAAAAACACTGTAACATCACAATAATGCACTACTGCGCACAAATGCTAACTTGACAATGTTAGCATGTATTGGCAAGTGCAGTTCAGTGTTGTTACTGCGTTAAACCGTCAGCTTGCTTGCTCTCCTATCATATCACATAACACAGCGAACTACATTCATTAAAAATAAACTTTAGTGACAGTGACGCAGCTATTATAATAAAGAAACACCTGTGCTCAGCTAGCGCGCTAGCGAAGGAGCTAACCGTAGCTTTAACTAAAACATGATTCAGTCTGGGAGCTCCGTCCAAACTAACGCTGTAATGAGATGTTTACTATACCTATGGCTAGTCAAACTCTTCTGCTCGTCGTAGTGGACTTCAGTACATGTGGATTGTGGTGGCGGAGGGACTAACACTGCAGCTTTTAGGTGTTAACCGAGCACAACTGTCCTGCTCAAGAAGGCAGCCATGTTTAACTTGACCAAAGAGCGGTTCCTCCTTTTCTTCTTCTTCTGCTGCCGCCAATAGTATATGTCTGCAGACCCAGAGACTGCAGATTCAGGCCCGCAGTTTTGAGACCCGCAGTTCTAGGCCCCTCACAGCGACACCTACTGGACTGGACCCGCAGTACAGGACCCGCAGTTCTAGGCCCCTCGCAGCGCCACCTACTGGACTGGACCCGCAGTACAGGACCCGCAGTTCTAGGCCCCTCGTTTTTTCCGCAACAGCGCCACCTACTGGATGACTGCAAAACTGCAAGAATTTCCCTCGGGGATCAGTAAAGGAGAGCGCCACCTACTGGACTGGACCCGCAGTACAGGACCCGCAGTTCTAGGCCTCTCGTTTTTCCGCGACAGCGCCACCTACTGGATGACTGCAAAACTGCAAGAATTTCCCTCGGGGATCAGTAAAGGAGAAGCTTTGAAGGTTTATTCCACCTTCAATTCTAACAGTTTAAATGTTTATTGTACCCCAATACTGCACTGGTTTAACGTTTATCACACCAAAATACTACATACTAACAACTGATTAAAGGTTTGTTACACCTCAATATGTTTTCGCATGCACGCATATGCACAACAGGAGCAGGAACAGGAGCCTGTGTGATTCCCCTGACTTTTTTTCATTGCTCTTATGTGTACAGGCACACTCATGCAAAGCCGTGCGTGCACGCACATATGCGTGCATGCACTGTCTTGCGTGCACGCGCATGGACAAGCCAGGGAAACAGGCCAGGGATCTGGTGATTCTAACGGTTTTTTTTCATGAGCGTAGCCAGACATTTTTCTCTGCAGTTGCTTTGTAGTTGCTATACAACTGTACGGAGTTGTTTGACAGTTTACTACAATGCCAATTAAACAGCATAAATAAGGATATGGATGTCATTATTGGCTTGTTCATTGGAATCAGAGCCGTCTCGGAGATATGCACACGCACCAGATAAACATTATGTTGTAGGCCTAGGCCTGGCAAAATCAATTTGACGTTCGTTGTTGATAATTTAACTGCTGGTATATATGCCGCTTTTTCAAGCTATCTTAGCGTCTGTGTTGCTTGGCAACCGTTCTGTCCACTCTATCTTGCTTGGTGGAAGAATGAGTAGTTCTCAATTTTATTGTGGCATTATTACCAATA
The DNA here is from genome assembly GCF_902150065.1 of Myripristis murdjan. NCBI lineage: Eukaryota > Metazoa > Chordata > Actinopteri > Holocentriformes > Holocentridae > Myripristis > Myripristis murdjan. Next base: position 9,155,662 of record NC_044000.1, read on the forward strand.
AATTATTGATTTTTTTTTTTTTTCTTGTGTGATTATTTTATGGGCTATATGGAGGGTAACCGTTTTATAAAAGCAATAAGTCCCTTGAAGCAGTGGGTTACAGTGATTTTACAACGGCAAAACGCTCCTCAGCCGTTGTGAAATCACTGTAACCCACTGCTTCTCGGGGCTTATTGCTTAAATTGAGAAGTATTTACTCTTCCACCAAGCAATAGCGTGCAATCCAGCAAGAAAGTGGGCAGAATGGTTGCCAAGCAACACAGACGCTGAGATCGGGTGAAAATCAACAGTCTCTTTCTTCTCCTCACACCAGCTCTGAAAGCAGCGAACAGCCACTTCATTTCTCGCAATAAATAAATAAATAAATAAATAAATAAATAAAGCACCAAAGTTAATATTGTGGGTGATGGGCAACCCATGTCACACTGGGATAATAATAGTAAAATAATCTCATTACCTGTTAGTATGTTGTCAGTTTCAGTATATGTTTTTGTCCACACATTTTAATTAGTAGTATATGATACAAACAGGCATGTAAAGGGTTAATATTTGATTAAGTAATGAGTTAAAATAATTAAAAACATTTTAATAAATAGAATGGAACGAAAAACCCTGGAAAAATTGATTTAAAAAAATCATAATTTTATGAAAGGGTAGATGCTTGACCATTTTTGGGTCAAAGGGTGGGATTCGGAACTTTTCCTTAGGGTATACAAGGGTTAATTTCACATTCCAGTCAGTTTACATTGTAACGCTTAATTATTCTACTTTTCAATATTTTTTTGAACCTCAACAGAGAGCTACACAATTTTAAATCATCACTAAGGCCATTCCATAACTTGACTCCACGTTGAATCCTTGCATTCCGATCGTCTGTCATTACTTGTCTCCGATGAAATAGGTGGCGCTGTCGCGGAAAAACGAGGGGCCTAGAACTGCAGGTCCAGTACCGCGGTGCAGTTTTACAGTCGTCCAGACCAGTAGGTGTCGCTGTCGCGGAAAAACGAGGGGCGTAGAACTGCGGGTCCTGTACTGCGGGTCCAGTCCAGTAGGTGTCGCTGCGAGGGGCCTAGAACTGCGGGTCCCAAAACTGCGGGCCTGAATCTGCAGTCTCCGGGTCTGCAGACACATGCTCCTCGCTGCCGCCACCTCTTCATCCACAACACCAAGTCATGCTGCCACCTGCTGGCAGAATGGCGTCGGGAACAAAATCTGGCATTTTCTGGCTCATGTTTTATAGAAAATCCACTGCTACAAACTGTTCCAAACTCAACTCAACTTGGCCTTATTAATACAACACCTATCATGCAAACATAAAGCCCAAAGTGGTTCACATAGCAGGATTAAACTAAACACAGACAAAAAATAGATTCCAACAATAAAACAAAATAAAAACAAGCGATAAAAAATTATATGAAAACCAATTATTAAAACTTGCACAATCAAATAAATTGTTCTACAGCTATATGGTGTAACATCTTGCCCCAATAAATCTGGAGGAAATGTAAAGCTGGTGTAGTGCTTCACCAAAATGACACTCATGGTGATTTTGACCCAACAATGAACCAAATCATGAGTACTGTCTCTCCCAGCCCAGCCTGAAGAGCCTTGGTTTGGCATACTGACCAGACAGGCAGCTTCAAATACTTTACTGAATAGTAAATCAGGGATGGGCTCAGGTACTGAAACTATGTGTATGGATCTTTACTGAAATGAGATTAAAAATCACATTAGGATGAAAAAAAAAAAAATACTCTGCCAGGATGTATGAAAAAGATTTAATAATAATAATAAATATCTGCAAAATGTACAGTAGTTCACAAATATGCATACACTCAAATGGGAGAAACCATCACCAACAAAACTTTTTTTGCAAAAACAGTCGTGTGTTAGCTGGTTATCTTCAGCCTGACCGATGGCACCTTGATCGCTGCCGCCTTCACCTCTGCTGTGATGTCAACACCCAAGGGAGCCCTGCAACACATGACTCATGTGAACCAATGCTGATTTACTCACAGATTCATCACACCATTGCATTGACCACTGCATGGTATATTTACACACATCAGAATGCCTTCCTCTGAAATGGCTTCTATAATTTGTGGCGGAGGTTAAAAACTCCTCTAAGAATAATGCTGGAGATGGCAAAATCAAATAGTATTTCTGCAAAAACACATGATGTTTTTCCTCATCTGTTATCTATGGAAGCCAGTTCAGAATAGTAAGATGGTCGGGCGATGCAAATCACTCAGTTCTGCTCAGTTTTGACTTACTTTGGTTCATAGCTTACGTCCACGTTATGAGGCAGTATCCCCGTCCCTTCTCTCAGTCGCTCAACACCATTCCTGCGGGCAAAACAACAACAAAACTCAAAACAAAGAACAAAAAAACATGCTCGTCTCAAAAGAGTAAGATTCCAAAGTCAGTCAAATCTCCAAATCTGATTCACTGTCAAAACTTTTTTTTGTTTGTTTTTTTGTTTTTGTTTTACCAATTATGTTTCAATAAACTCACCATGCAATCATCACTCCATTGTCAGTACAGAACTTGGCTGGAGGACAAAGCAGATTTACACCAGTCGCCTCCGTGATGATCGCCAGTGCCTTTCGGATGTACTGATTACTGGCAACTCCACCAGACACCACCTGCCAGAGAGAGAGAGAGAGTGAGTGTCTGATGAAAGCTTCAAATGTAAAGTTAAAATGGTTCAGCGGCATAAACAAGCATGAGTTTGCAAGTTTAAGGTGAGATTTACTGGACATAGAAGTTGTAAAAAAAAAAAAAAAAAAAGGTTAATGCATGCCGTTGCTAATCAAGTCTCGCTGGCTGTGATGGCACAAAGGGACATTTTCAAGATACACACTCACCAAGGTGGGACTGCATGCAGGTAGAAGGCCTTTTGCTTTGCAGAACAAGATGGCTCGATGTGTGCGCTTTGCAAGGTGAGCGGCCACCGCGTGCTGTGTGGCAGCTGCGATGTCATTCACACAGGACAGCAGGCTCCCTTGCTCTATACCTGCAGAGGAACAAAAAAAAAATTGCTTTAGATACATTTTAAAGAGGAGTCTAACTCATCTAACATGACCAGTAAGCAGGATGGAGATGATTTGAAGATTGAAGCAATGTGCAACCAGTACCAGCTTTTTCACTGCAAAGGCTCTCTGAATTTGTATTGAATTTATCGCCTTTTCTTTCATTCTTTTTCCTTTTTTTGTGTTCAAAACATTTTTCACTGGGTATTTCAATGTGTCTTACTCATCCAAAGACATCAGTGGGTTGAACCAACCCCACTCCTGAGAGCTCAATTAGTGTCTACTGTCTGTAATATAAGGCCTTCGTTTTTATTCTAAAAAAAAAAAAAAAGAAATTGAATGGGTAGATTCAGCATGAGACTTTGCAGGCCTTCTTCAGTTTCTATGGGTTTAACTCACATGTTAAGAATCACTGGTGGGTATACAGCAAATGTCTTCCTCACTGACTTCCATGTCCTCTTACCTTCCTCGGTCTCTTTTTTCATTATTGTCATGGTAACCTGATTCCGCAGGCCGGCAAAAGAGAAGTCACAGTCATAATTTTGCCCCATGGGCGTCCTGAAAGGGAACTTGCTCCGATCGCCCTCTTTTGCCAGATGCTCTATGGCTTGTCCACCGCTCAACGTGGAGCAGTGAGGGTGTTTCAGGAGGGACAAACGTCTGGCCACCTGGAAATTAAAAAGAAACAGATTCAGTCGAACATCACAACCGGACAAGTGCAACGACAGCTGCTTTTAAAGTGTAAAAGCCCTCACTTTATCCAATGTGTCCCCTGGAGCTTCATCCAGGGTTTGACCCAGCAGCAGGAAATCGCTGACCCCTCGGGCCACGGCCAGAAGTGAGTGACCACCAGAGATGAGCAGGACCAGGAAGGGGAAGGCGACCGGCTGCAGCATCCTGACGGTCAAGGCGTGGGCTTCCATGTGATGGATGGGGATGAAGGGCTTGTTGTGGTGTCTCACAAACTCCAAACTGAACTTCAGACCGATGCCCAAGCTCAGAGCCAGGCCCGGCTTCACTGTGGTGGCCACGGCCGACAGCTGACGGGGGCTCACGCCGCTCCTGTCCATAGCCTCCTGCACCACCCGGGCTATGTGCTCTTTGTGGAGCTGCTGTGCCACTGTCGGGATGATGCCGCCGCTCCTGCAACATCCAAGCGTGCCAAACGGAAATGTCAGACAATCCCCTAAAGCACAGGTGTCAAACTCGTGCCATGGAGGGCCAAGAGGCTGCAGGTTTTCATTCCAACCGAAAACTCCACCAGGTGATTTCACTGATTAGTCCTGCCTCTCTGTTTGGAGGTAGGGTGATCAGTGAAATCATTTGGTGGTGTTTTTGGTTGGAATGAAAACCTGCAGCCTCTTGGCCCTCCATGGCACGAGTTTGACACCCCTGCCCTAAAGAATGACCCGACAAGTGAATGCAACACAGTGACTCACCTCAGATGCACCTCCTTTTGGGAGTGCAGAGATTCCCCCAGGATGGCACCTGTCTCATCCAGCACAGCAGCTCCCGTGTCATCACAGCTCGTCTCGATGCCTAAAACCAGCCTGGAGCAGGCGCCGCTTCCAAAAGCTGAAGTGCACCAAAGCCGGTGTGGGAGCTGTGGCAGCTTCCGCACAACTACAGCTCTTGAAGGCAACATGGTGGGGTAGCTCAGGATAACCACACCTGAAAACTTGAAGTGCTCAGTTCCTTGTGAAGGTATCTCGCATTTCTACCAATAAGCACGACCGAGACAAATATACTAACACATAGCGTCACACAGAGCTTCACATCAATAAACCAGCAACAGGGAACCTAATAAGCCCTTGGAGCTGCCAGCAGAAAGGAGAAGGTTACTTTGAATGTTGCGTTTTCTCGCTGTGTCACACGTAAATAATTTCGTACAGAAACAACTCGCCGACACAAGAGGGCTATAGTAGATTAGGCATAATAAAAGACGAGAAACGTTTCGTGAAAAATAATTTTAAAATAGTTGTTTCAGTGTTTACATTTCTGAACTGCAAAAAAGTCGACGAATCAATAATGAAAAAAGGGCATAGGTAAAAAAAAAATCGATCCTTTGTTTTGGGGGAAGTCTTAGGCAGGTGCACACTCAAGTAAACATGGAGTCAAGCAGTTGCCTGGATTTTCGGTGATATATTCATTTAAGCACTGATGTCTCTACACAACGTGAAAAAGGTGCGGTTTTAACATTTCACATGTAGTCTGTACCAATTAGTAGCTCTTCAGCGATGTGACCTTTATTGTACAGTATGTGGCGCTGTTGCGCGTCTTGTAATCCAGTTTCCACAGTGCTCAACCGCATGTTGCCTTCAAGTCTGTCATAGATGTCGGATTTCCACATGTAGAGCAATTGAACGTCTCTCTCAGTTTTGCCAGTGGTGTGGGCATATTGTATGTTGCTTCATTATTAGTTGAAAACTACTTTTGTCATAGAGTCTGGTCCATTATTGTAATATTTCCAACCAAATGCACTACAACGCGCGACAGGTGGTATTTATCATGCTGGATCGCAGAAATATGAGCTATTTTATGAGTACGTGAAGGCACCATGGGTTCCTGTGATTACAGCAGCAAATCAGAAACCAGTGCTAATCTCAAACGTGTCAGGGAACTTGTAGTGAGTCCTTTTTAGTGTGTTCGTATGAAAATGAAGAGCCAAACTGCTCGTCTGTCTCGTGGCGGATGTGTGTGAAGTGCACCACGTTATGTTGCCAACAAGGAAGCAAACAAAAAAAGGAAGTGCGGTGATGTGGAGGGTCACGTGGGGGAGGGACTGCCGCGGATGATGGCGTGAAAGATCCTGCTGCTAACAGAAAGCCTGTCGTCTTCACTGTTGACGGGATATTCAGTGAGAAACTTTGGATCGCAGACCTTAAAAACTGTGAGCACTTTGTACTTGGTTGCAGAAAATTACAGTGGTGCAGTTTCTCGGTGGCACTTTTTTTTTTTTTAGTTAGCCCTCCATCCAGCAGAGAGGTAGCTTAGCCAGCGTTAGCAAACTTCAAAGAGGCACCTGATCCACCACCTGGAGTTTTATGTTGGCTTTTGAGAAGGAGGCATGCAGCACCCGGCGAGTATTTTGGAGGAATTGCGCCAGTTTGTGGTGAAAGAAGCCCCGCCAACTGTGTTTTACATTCCAGATTTTATATCAGAGGAGGAGGAGGCGTACCTTTTACAACAGGTATATCAGTCACCCAGAACTAAATGGACTCAGTTATCAGGCAGGAGGCTGCAGAACTGGGGAGGACTGCCCCATCCTAAAGGGATGCTGGCAGAGAAGATTCCTGACTGGCTTGAGAAGTACTGTGAGAGAATTTCCTCTCTTGGTGCCTTCAGTGGCAAAACGGCCAATCATGTGTTGGTGAATGAGTATAAACAGGGAGAGGGGATCATGCCGCATGAGGATGGTCCTCTATACCACCCTACTGTCACCACCATCAGCCTGGGCTCTCACACCCTCCTCGACTTCTACCGGCCCATCAGCAGCCAGGGGGCGGCGGGCCCGCAGACAGAGGAGAGCCGCTACCTCCTCTCCCTGCTGCTGAAACCACGGAGTCTTCTGATCCTGCAGGATGAAATGTACCAGCACCTCCTGCACGGCATCCAGCCCTGCAGCCAGGACACACTGACGGACAGAGTGGTGAACCTGTCCTCTGCTGGGGCCCTGCCCGGGGAGACGCTGCCCCGGGGCACCAGAGTGTCTCTCACCATACGGCATGTGCCAAAAGTCATGAAGGCAAAGCTCATCCTGGGGAGGAAATGAAAAAAAAAAAGAATTTGCCTTGTAGGACTGTAGAGCTGTAACATGTTCTGTAATCACATGATGTGTGCAAACAGCAGCTTCCATTGGCTCTGTGATGATGGCCGTCACATGTCGGCTGCATTGAGAATATATCATGTCTGCATTAAACGGTTCGGTTTCTGCTCAGCTGGCTGTTGGCATAGTCTCATTGATGCATCATTACCTGAACTGCAGTGTTTTTTCTGGACCTTATCAAAGAGAGACTGTACAACTTAGATCACATGTTATTGATCTTGCTGCTGTGTGCACTGATAGTTCACTTAATGGTTATTACTAGTAATCTACACCATGGCTGCATGATATGGACAAAATTTTATACCTTAATACTTTTGCCAGCTATCTTGATGATAGTGATATACGATATGACTATGTGTCCACACTTAATTGAAATTTTAAGTGTAGCAACAGTGAAAATTAAGCATTCTTCAAGAAACAGCGTAATAATATCAAAAGGATGTGGAAAATTCAATTACTTAATAAAATATGTTTTTGATCAGAACAGACCAGTTACTGTCTGAACCCTAAATTTGAAATCATCCATATAGTTGCCTTTTGAAATATTCATATATCTTAATTAATATATTCATATGTTCATATAATTCAGTCCTAATCTACACCTTGCACAGTTAATATGGTCCATATAAGAGAATAAAACCCAGGAGCTTGATGTGCCATTCAAAAAAATGTCCTGAACCATGATTCATGACTGAAAAAAGGTGGCATGAGAAACCTAAAATACATCATGATGTCATATTAAGCAGGCGTGTGGGATTCATTACAAGTTCACTGTGCAGCCTTGAATGGACCTTCCTATGAAATGTACAACAAATTAAATAAAAAACCATTAAAACAGCAGCGGTCTGTTGGGTAAAAGGTGCTGTTTTCTACATTTAATCCAACATAAACGAAAGGCATTGTTACTATGTGCTTTGAAAGTGTGCTAACTTTATTTCAATCAACAGGAGGCCGCTGAGGACATGGAGCCACAGTCAAAACGCAGGAGAAGCTCAGAATGTGACAGTGACTCCTGGGCTGCTTATCCCGTACTGTCCGATGAGCAGTCGCAGGAGGCCGAGCTGATCGAGGCGATTGCTGTGCCCATCACCAACAAAAAGGAGACTTCTCGTCTGGTCAGGGAGCTCAGTTCCCTGTACCCCCTGCCTGGCCTTCAGCACATCAAGAGGGTGCGGGCCTGCAAGCCGGACAGCCCTCACCCTCTGGAGGCTGTTGTGTGCCTCGTCAGCGATGCGCCACACATCGACAGTGAGGAGGCGATCAGTGTTGATTCTTTGTTGCCCTCAGACAGAGTCAGACATGATGGATTGGGGGAGCCCTTTGTGGTGAAGGTCCCTGCTTGCCCTCCTCTGACCAGACCCCAGTTTGAGCTGGCCAGCAAGCACTGGCCCACCTCCTTCCACGAAGACAAGCAGGTGACCTTTGCCCTGAGAGGAGAGCTGTTCAGCCCGCCTCAGAAAGCCAGGATGCAAGAGTACATGTTGTCCGCTGTGGCCGCCGCCAGAGCAGGGAAAGAGAGCGGGATGGAGGCCATCGGCGCTGTGGTGGTCGACCCAAAACTAGAGAAAGTCATTGCAGTGGCTCACGACTGCCGAGGCGATCATCCGCTCTATCATGCGGTCATGGTCTCCATCGACCTCGTGGCAAAGGGGCAGGGCGGCGGCGCCTACTCTTTTGACAAATACCCTGCTTGCCAGTTTGCGTTGCCCACCTCCAATTCCACAACAGAAACCTCACAAAACGAGGCTGTTCAACCATATATATGCACCGGGTACGATCTCTATGTGACCCGAGAACCTTGCGTCATGTGCGCCATGGCGCTGGTGCACTCCCGCATAGGCCGTGTCTTCTACGGGACCTCCTCTGCTGACGGGGCCTTGGGGACCAAATATAAAATCCACACACAGAAAGATCTGAACCATCGCTTTGAGGTTTTCAGGGGAGTCTTGAGTAAACAGTGTGAACATCTTAATGGACTGGAGTACATCAGGAAATTAAAATAGGGTAGTTGATAATAAAAGCTAGTGTTTTTAGTGTATTTTTTTAATTTGGTCAGAGGACCTGTTTATCACGAGCAGGACAATTTTGGGATGTTATCAAGTTTTTCTGCAGGAATAAACTACTTTTTCATTTATTTCATCGATTATTACATGTTACAAAAAAACTTTGGTCTTGTATTTAGTTATTGCATTGATAGCATATTGAGTAGAAGTGACAAAATAACATAAGCCTTCTCTAAATGACAAAGTTCACACCATGCCCCAGACTTTTCATGATTAAGCAAGAGTGCTTCTATGACCTAAAAATGCCAGGTTTGGTAATGTTTAAAAAAAAAAAAAAAACCTTTTAGGTGTAAACTGTGATTTTCACTACACTTGGGCTTACTGTGGGGAAAAGTCCATTAAATGTGTAAACAATGGGTGAAATACAACATGTAATTCAGTTCATGTTTCATACATTCTGGCACATCAGTGTTTGCTGCCCATTTGTAAAATCCTCTAGTGTTTCCAGAGAGATTTCAAATTCCATTTTTGCTTCTTGGAAAATGCCATGAGCATTGGGAACTGGGCTATGTGCACATAAGAGATGCGACACTTTGAGGGCACAAAATGTTTTAATGAGGTTAGGAACAGAGGGGCTCAAGATTACTATGAATTATGGTCAAACAAAACAGGACTAGCTGCCTTGTTGATAGCAAAAGGTCAATCGAAACAAAGCAGCTACATGAATATAAGTACATAGTAATAGACACACTGTAGACCTGCCTCAGTAAACACTTAATCTGGCAACAATAGATGTCTCCATTTCTACATAGAAGACTTGAAAAAAAAAACATACAAGACATAACATTCACAAAAAAACTGTACAATGAAAAATGCTTGCCCTATCTGATTGAGTTACAATGAGAAATGATTCACATACCAAGGAAATCGTGCAAATAAAAGGTATGATTTCATTCTTCACTCAGCATGAATAAGATTGACACCCATCACAAAATGAGAGTGTACCAATAAACAATGAGCCACAGGCTCCTACGCTTAGGAAGAAAACATCTTTAAAAATACATTTAGGACATCATTGTGGCTATAAACTGTGACTCGTGCTCAGTCTTTGTGTCACTGTGTGAAGTAAGGGCAAACAAAACACAACCAAACAACCAAAAGTGTCACTGCTGAAACCTGGGCCAGCCCAGGTCTATGCAGACCCAAAAAACAAAGGATTTTTTTTTTTTTTTAAATATTCACTTAAGTTAGTAATGCATATGGCATCCCGTCCTCTACAAATCTACTTTTTTTTTTTTAAGCTTCTCACCTTGAACCTGATATCTAAACGACAACAGTGACAATTACACAAATTGTACAAAACAGCTTAGTACACACATTGGTGGTACAGATTACAGGGGTTAACTAATCTTGCTATGAGGCACAGCACTTTATAACACTCAGCTTAGTATTTGTTGATGCCGAAGATTCTCACGCCGTGTAGCTGTGGCAGCTTGGGGATCAGCACGCTCAACAGCGAGGCAGTGTTTATGACAAAGTGTGTCGTGTCGTACTTTGTGTAGAAACTTGCCAGGAAATATCTGCAGAGCAAAACAAAGAGGTTCATTAAAATCTCTGTAAAATCAGCAATGGGCAGTAAAGTCACATATACTGTACATGCCTAGTTTTCATTGTGATGTACAATCAACATCGACAGCCAGTGCAGGGTAACAACAAATTTCTGCTTTT